>NW_011494835.1:2817511-2818155 GCF_000754665.1 Bison bison bison
CAATTCTAATGAGGTGGATGAAACTGGAGCCTATTATACAGAGTGAAGTAAGCCAGAAAGAAAAACACCAATACAGTATACTAACGCATATATATGGAATTTAGAAAGATGCTAACAATAACCCTGTGTACGAGACAGCAAAAGAGACACTGATGTATAGAACAGTCTTTTGGACTCTGTTGCAGAGGGAGAGGGTGGGAAAATTTGGGAGAATGGCATTGAAACATGTTTAATATCATGTATGAAATGAGTTGCCAGTCCAGGTTCGATGCACGATACTGGATGCTTGGGGCTAGTGCACTGGGACAACCCAGAGGGATGGTATGGGGAGGGAGGAGGGAAGAGGGTTCAGGATGGGGAACACATGTATACCTGTGGCGGATTCATTTTGATATTTGGCAAAACTAATACAATTTGTAAAGTTTAAAAAAAAAAAAAAGCATCAATTCTTCGGCGCTCAGCTTTCTTCACAGTCCAACTCTCACATCCATACATGACCACTGGAAAAACCATAACCTTGACTAGACGGACCTTTGTTGGCAAAGTAATGTCTCTGCTTTTCAATATGCTATCTAGGTTGGTCATAACTTTCCTTCCAAGGAGTAAGCGTCTTTTAATTTCGTGGCTGCAGTCACCATCTGCAG
>NW_011494835.1:2818255-2828533 GCF_000754665.1 Bison bison bison
GCTTTTCAATATGCTATCTAGGTTGGTCATAACTTTCCTTCCAAGGAGTAAGCGTCTTTTAATTTCGTGGCTGCAGTCACCATCTGCAGTGATTTTGGAGCCCCGAAAAATAAAGTCTGACACTGTTTCTACTGTTTCCCCATCTATTTGCCACAAAGTGATGGGACCAGATGTCATGATCTTCGTTTTCTGAATGTTGAGCTTTAAGCCAACTTTTTCACTCTCCTCTTTCACTTTCATCAAGAGGCTTTTTAGTTCATCTTCACTTTCTGCCATAAGGGTGGTGTCATCTGCATCTCTGAGGTTATTGATATTTCTCCTGGCAATCTTAATTCCAGCTTGTGCTTCTTCCAGCCCAGTGTTTCTCATGATGTACTCTGCATAGAAGTTAAATACAGATCACTAAAGTCCAGGAAGGTGAGTAATTTTACAAATGAGGAAACTGAATTGGAGGGAGTTTGAGTTACTTGGATATTGGACATGCAATATTTTGTACAGCCAGGATTTCAACCTAGTCTGTAACTTCAAAATTTATAGATTTTGATATTATTTTCAGTGCATGAGATTAGATTACTACAGGAGTAAATGCAGTATTGTTACTTTTTGGGAAGCGATTTATCCCAGCCAAAGAAGAATATCGATAGTACTGTTTTCAGACATTTTTCCAAGTTCAAAAAAGAATGACTAAGAAATTATGGAGAACTTTTATTCCATAGTTATCAGCCATAAATTCTTTAAATTATTGATAATATTGGGCTCTGAAAAAATAGATAAAGACATAAGTAGACTACTGTGGACTTCATTAAACAAATAAAGGAGAGCTGATTAGTGAAAGAAAGCAATAGGAACTTTGCAAGTAATCACATAATTTCAAGTTTAAATTGGTTTGTGATAAGGGCATTTATTTCAGAACTTATCATGTGGTTAAAAATAAACTTTGGAAACTAGAATGTTCCCTTTTATGGAAAGTTGAACAAATTGTGATACATGAAAACCCTGGAAAATTACATAGTCATTCAAAAGAAAGCATTAGATCTATGTCAGTTGTCTGGGACAGAGTCCATGATTATAGTGAGGGAGAAAAGCAAGACACAGAGATGAATACATAATGTGATCCATGACTCAGGTTGGATTCTCCAGGAAGCAGAAACTGAGATGGAGTTAATGACTCTAGGATATTTATTAGGGAGTGTTTTAGAATCAACACTCATTGGCATGGAAAAAAGCAAGATTGGGCAGAGGGTGAAAATCAGCTGTGAAATGGGCCTGATGAGAATCTTGGCTGACGCAAGGAGATCGTCTAGGGATAAAGTGGGCCATTAGAATAATGTCCCTGATCTGGGACAAAATGGCCAGTAAGTCGTACTGTGACCTGGATCAGGCACTTACTTGATGTGGACTGCTCAGGAGATAGTGTGATCTTGGGTGAGGTGTTCTCTGAAGCTAAGGCAATCCCTGAAGACAAGGAGAGCTGAAGGCTGCTGACAGCACCCTGGGTTCTAGGGCTTCCCATCATGATACCTGAAGCAAATTATGCCCAGACTCAAAAGGGGCAAATGTATTTGTAAAGGATTATATAAGTATGGGGAAAAGTAAACCTTGGTGATGGGGAAAGTAATTGGGCTGAGGGTAGTGTAAGGAATCAAAACAAAACAAAAGGTAAAAATATTAATAACAAAAAGGTAAATCTTATTTAGGTAAAATTAAAAATATATTCATATAGTGCTGAGAAAGAAATATTAAAGAATGGCCATTTGATAATGTTTCTCTAGGTTGTAACATTACCTGTCCATTGTACATCTCTATACTATTTGAGTAAAATTATTTAGAAAATTTGAAAAATTATGACGCTATTAAAAATTGATAGCAAATTATGTCATTACTAGATATTCTTAAAATAAGATCTTAAATAGAGTTTGAGACTTTTAGGTCACGTAGAAAGATGTTCTAAAGCAAGATGATTTTTGACACATCAAAATTATAAAACCAGTCATAACCTCCAAAAGTTAAAGTTAATAAATTAAATCTTCATATATAGCTTGCATTTATTCAAATATTTCTCGGGGACTTTCAATAAACCAGGATCTGTTCTAGGATATTGGATTATACCTGAAAAGAAGGCAAACAAAAATTCCTGTTCATGTGGATTTCACATTCTATAGGAAAGAAAAAAAAAAAAAAAGCAATAAGAACAATAAATGAGTAAATTCTATGATAGGTTTACAGTTGTTGAAGGCCAGTTCACAGGGAAACAGACTGTCAGACTGTGAAATTTGCATTCAGGAATGTTTTGGAGAATGCTTTTGGGAAGAACAGCTAAGATGGGGGCAAGGAAATAGACACAAGTAACCCGAAGTGACCTATTGGCAGCCAGTTTCAAGATGAAGTCACGCCCACTGTGACTCCTGCTGGAAGTGTTCCCACCTGGCAGCAAGTCCACTAGGCTAGTAGAAGCTATGGCTGAGGTCCCTTCAGACTCTATGTCTTGATTCAGAAAAGGAGAGTTATCACAGCCCTGAACCAAGACTGTGAAACTATGCTGTTGCCCATTTGAAGTGAATACAAGTGGTTTCCTGCTCCCTTTTCTGAGGAGGTGGGAATAAAAGCTCTCTGGCCAGACCACTTACTCTATATCATGTACCTGAGGCAATGTGACCCAGTTCTGGCAAATATACTACATCTAGCAAAGCAGATGCACTTGGTGTTTCTAGGCTGAGTTTTCAATAAGTGGCCCACTCTAAACCAGGATCCATCTGGGTTTTGTAGGGACCCAGCTGGTGAATTAAATGGAACTATGAGATGGATCACTAATCCTGAATCCGTTATATCTTTAATAAAGGCAATAATATTTGCTTATTTCCCGCTGGTTTCAATATAATATATCCAGATACATCTGAAGGGCATGATTCAGAGACTTTGCCTTTGCATCGCCCACTTCGAATGTTTTTGACCTAAAAGGCAAACAGCCAGTACGAGGTATTTTCAAACGCTATGTATGTCCATTTCAACTGTGCGTTCAGAGGCCAAGTGAGTATGAAAACCCACTGGTCCCAGTGAACTCTGTGTGAGTTATGCCTGGGGCTTGTCTCCATTGATTAACTTCTGCCCTGAACTGAAGGGCCTTAATGATGCTGTGGGCCTCCAGGTAGCTATGTCAACTTGGAACCTGTGTCAAGAGATCTTGAAAGGTTTGGACTTTCTTCCTCACGACAGTGTAAAGTTACTCAAGCAAATGTCAAGGTCCCCTTGGAAGCTACTAGGATAATCATTACTATATGGGGACTGGGTACCCTTTCCATGGTGTTAACAGTTTATTCCTTCTACAGTACATGTCTCTCTTTCAATTAAAAATTTTCTAGGTCTATATTAATGCATATGGACTTCCCTGGTGGCTCAGACGGTAAAGCGTCTATCTACAATGCAGGAGACTGGGGTTCGATCCCTGGGTCGGGAAGATCCCCTGGAGAAGGAAATGGCAATCCACTCCAGTACTATTGCCTGGAAAATCCCACGGACAGAGGAGCCTGGTAGGCTACAGTCCATGGGGTCGCAAAGAGTCAGACACGACTGAGAGACTTCACTTTCACTTCATGGAATCTTGGGCTTCCCTAGTGGCTCAGTCAGTAAAGAATCTCCCTGCAATCCAGGGACACAGGTTCAATCCCTGGGTCAGGAAGATCCCCTGGAGAAGGAAATGACAACCCATTCCAGTATTCTTGCCTGGGAAATCCCATGGACACAGAAGCCTGGTGGGCTACAGTCCATGGAGTCTCAAGAGTTGGACACAACTTAGTGACTAAATCATCACCACCACCATGTGGAATCTTGAAAAATGGTACTGTGCTTTGTCACTCAATTGTGTCCGAGTCTTTACAACCCCATGGACTGTAGCCCACTAGGATCCTCTGTCCATAGAGATTCTCCAGGAAAGAATACTGGAGTGGGGGAGTGGGTTTCCATGCCCTTCTCCAGGGGATCTTCCTGACGAACCCAGGTCTCTCACATTGCAGGCAGATTCTTTACCATCTAAGCCACCAGGAAAATCCAGGAAAAATGGTACAGACGAACTTATTTGCAGGGCAGGAATAGAGACGTAGACATGGAGAAAGAATGTGTGGTGGACATGGAGGGGAAGAGGAGGGTGGGATGAATGGGGAAATTGGGATTGACATATATACACTGCTGCTGTTGCTGCTAAGTCGCTTCAGTCGTGTCTGACTCTGTGCGACCCCATAGATGGCAGCCCACCAGGCTTCCTCGTCCCTGGGATTCTCCAGGCAAGACCACTGGAGTGGGTTGCCAAAATAGATAGCTAGTGGGAAGCTGCTATAAAGTACACGTGAACTCAGCTCAGTGCTCTCTGATGACCTACATGAGTGGAATTGAGGGTCAGGGGGAAGGAGGGAGATCCAAGAGGGAGGGGATATATGTACACATATAGCTGATTCACTTCATTGTACAGCAGCGACTAACACAACATTGTAAAACAATTATACTGCAATAAAAAGCAAAAATTAAATTAAAAATAAAAAAATTCTAGGTCTGAAAACTGAGTCAGGTCTGGAATCTGGGTAAGAAAAAGATGGAAACTTTTTTATTAGATTAACTGCCTACAGGCTTCTGATCATCCATCCTTTATTTTTATCGTGCAGCTTGAGCACAACCTTTGCTGGCTGCCCACACAGAACCATCTCTCTAGCTCTCTGCAGGTCCTCTTCTGGCCTCCACTCCCATGTTTATGTTCATTATAGTAATTGCCCTAATGGGCACACTGCCACCTTGCCTCTATTAACTAGAGATCCTAGGAGTCCCATTGCTGTCAGTGAGCCCAATTATTAGCAGTTATCTCCTAGTGTTATCCCTACCCTCTAGAGAACATCTCAGTAATGCTTATACTCCTCTCACCAACATATTCCTTATTCCTTTGGTAAGTGGAATTTTCTCTCTTGGAACATAGTAGGCTGGTAGGTTTTCTGACCTACTCAGTGCATCCACTCAGGCATGCCTATCTCTGTGAGCTCTTTGATCCCTCTGCAGCTCTAAGCTACAGCAGTTCTAGCACTTCTGCCTCACAGAGTATAGTCCACCACTATCTCTAAGCTTCGGGGAACCACCCTGTTTGCCCTCTTCCCAGGGTTTTGCATGGGTTTTAAGTCCTGTAACCTAAGAAAGTGCTCTCACATCAAAAAACTCTCATATTTGACATCCTTAGAATGCAATCCCACGTATACTCTCCTGGATCCAGCCAGTACAAATTGGCTAGCTCTTCTTTCAGCTTGCAGTCCCATTGATACTTTAGAATATTCAGCACTTCCCCAGATGAGTTAGTTGGTGACTTGACCGCAGTTGTTGGCTTAGCCCAGGAGAAAGGGAGGGAGAGAAATGCAGGCATATCTTGAGAAGAGCACATTGTCTTGCAGAAAAGACACCTCATGCAAAGGTAATCTAGCCTATTAATTAACAAGGAGAAGTGTCTTACTTTGATGGTCTCAGAGGGTTCAGGAGTATCTGGATATTTACTGTGTAGAAGTTCTGCAACCCAGACATCGCATCCCAGTTTTCAGAGTTCTACTCCTTCCCAACCTGGGACCTGACTTTGCCACAGCAGACCTCATAGAGTAGAGCATTATACTTTCTGAAGAGCTCTGTGTGTTCAATTGCTTGGTCATGTCCAACTCTTTGTGACTCTGCAGACTGTAGCCCAGCAGGCTCCTCCATCCATGGAATTCTCCAAGCAAGAATACTGGAGTGGGTTTCTGTGTCTTCCTCCAGGGGATCTACTTGACCCAGGGATAAAACCTGTATCTCTTACATCTGCTGCATTGGGATGTGGATTCTTTATCAATAGTGCCACCTGGGAAGGCATCACCAACTCAGTGGACATGAGTTTGGGTAGACTCTGGGAGTTGGTGATGGACAGGGAGGCCTGGCATGCTGCAGTCCATAGGGTCTCAAAAGGTTGGACACGACTGAGTGACTGAACTGAACTGAAGTGCCACCTGGGAAGCCCCCCAACCCGGTCATTAAAAAAAAGCTCTACTCCTTTTTAATGAAGATATAATACTGAGTCATCAGCTTTCACTCTCTGCTGGCCACAGGGGATGAATTATAAATTGATAGTAGACTGCAAGAGAGAAGGAGGCAAGGAAAAGGCCAGTCATGAGGGTCTCTAGGTGAGACATGCTGATGGTATGAACCAGTGTTAGTAGTTAAAGTGCTAAGATCTGATTCTTGATATATTTTGATAATGGGGCAAATAGGGTTTGCTAATGATTAGATGCGGACTGTGAGAGATAAAGAAGAGTCAAGAATGACACCAACATTTCTGATATGAGTAACTAGAGTGATGTAGTTGCCGTTAATTGAGGGTCAGTTTTGGCGGCGTTATGAAGAAAGGTGTTCAATTTAAAATAATTTCAATGCAATTTTCAGGTTGTTACATGTAACAGTTTAGATAGGAGATCTATATATTGGAGTCTTTAGAATACAGATGTAATTTAAAACTGTGAGATTATATATACTATCAGGTATATAGACAGCTAGTGGGAAGCCGTTGCAGATCACAGGGAGCTTGGCTCGGTGCTCTGTGATAACCTAGAGGAGAGGTATGGGGGGCTGGTGGGAGGGAGGTACTTGAGGGAGGGGACTTATATAATACATACAGCAGAAACTAACACAACATTGTAAAGAAATTACACTCCAGTTTAAGAAAGGAGGGTTCAGGATGGGGAACACATGAGAAATAAAGGAATAAAAAATTAAAAAAAAAATTAAAAAAATAAAAAATAAAATAAAATCATAATATTGGATGAGCACTGTAAGGGAGATGAACTTTGGATTACTGCGGTGTTAAGAGGTTAATAATGCAGGGGGTAAACCAGGAATATGGTTTCCTAAAAGCTGTGTGAAGAAAGTGCCAAACGCTGCTGATGGGTCAAATAAAAGTAAAGCTGAAAACTTCGGATTTAACAAGGTGCCAGTCATTAGAAATCCTGACAAGAGCCTAGTTGGATTGCAGTCAGTTCAGTAGATAAAAAAGATATTGTGACATTGCATATACACCATTCTTTCAAGAAATTTTTCTGTCAAAGGAAAGAATAAGCTCCAGGTTGGCAGGGAGAGTGGAATTATATCTACAGATAGATATAGATGGATATCAGTGAATTCTGATAAGGAGATGAGTATATGGACATACACAAAGGTTAGAATCTATGGACCTCTCTTCATCTTAATGGAGGTGTGGGGACCTTCATCAAGAGATGACCTAACTGCATAGTTATCCATGTAACCATAGAGTTTTTGATTTTTTCTTAACGGCCAAAAGTCCTTCCTACTAATTTATGGGCTTCTGTAAGGGGTAAACTCAAATACATAGCAGGCACCTCTAGTTTCTGTTTCTCCACATAAAATAAATGATAATTTCCCATAAATAATCAAATAACCAAAGTTTTGGCACATGTATCGGCAGAAGTCGATCATGAGGTTGTACTCGGAGCAGTAATAGTAATGGAAGCTTGCCATCTCTTCCCAAACCAATTAGTGGTGAAAATAAAACTGCTCTGACTACAACCCTAGGATTGCCCCTGGCAGCTTCTTTCAAAGCCTTCTGGACCTTTCAGCATCATTATTTCTGTGGACCACTCAGCAGTTTAGGAATACCCTTCCTTTTGGGAATTCCTGTCACTATCTCCCTTCCTGATATCTCTTTCTGAGTCACCTTCCTTGTCTTCTGAAGCTCATCTGTCCCTTAAATAGACTGTAGGCATCCCTAAAATTTTCTACTAGATCTCATTCCTATTTTATTCTGTGACAGGGATCTGAATCTTAAATGCCCTCAAGGGACAGAATGTGTCTCCTTCCTCCAAATCATCTTCTCCAACATACATCAGAGGGACTTCTTCAAAACCCAAAAAACTGATAGTAAACATCCCATATTCAAAACACCGAATGACCTCTTTTTACTACTAAGCATTCTATTTTAACTTAGCATAAGGTTGAACATTGTGTGCAAATTTGACTCTTTTTCTTTCTGGGTCTCATTTTCCATCACTTTTTTTCTTCTTAGGGAACCCTTAGCTGGAGCCACATTTATTAACACATCAACTGTGGGTTCTGATATATACTTGTGTTCCTTTGCTTCCCAATATTCTTTCTCCTCTTCTTCTAGTCAATCCAGTTCAAAGAAGCCTTCTTTTGTGAGGTCTTTCTGAGAAGCATCTCAGTCCTTCAAATTGCCCAGTCTTCCCTGTTTGCTGTCATGACACTGTGTGTATGCGTGCTTAGCAACTCAGTAGTGTCTGACTCTCTGCGACCCTATGGACTGTAGCCCACCAGGCTCCTCTGTCCATGGGATTTTTTTCAGGCAAGAATACTGGAGTGGGTTGCCATGCCCTCCTCCAGGGAATCTTCCTGACCCAGAGATCGAGCCCACATCTCCTGTGTCCCCTGTGTTAGCAGGTGGATTCTTTACCAGCTTAGCCACTGGGACAGTTTGTTTAACATACTTCCAATACAGATATTTTCATAGTCTGTTTTTGTGTTACACTTTACCTATTCATTTAAATTCTTCTTGTTAAAAAAGAAGTGAGATAATTGTCATTAAATCTCTGTGTGTGTGTATGTGTGCGTGTGTTTTCCCTGTCTGAGTACTCTCTATTAGATTATTAACTTCTCCAGGGCAGTTTTTTATTCTCTCAGTACTTCATACTGTGCTATGCATATATCTGGTGTTAAAGAAATGTTTATTCAATTAAAATATGACAGGGAATAATTAAGGCTAGAAAGGAAAAGTGAATGGCCATCGGCTTAATAAGGAGATGCCACTAGAATGTGAGTTCCAGAAAAATAGGAATTTAAAACTGCTTTGTCTTTTGGGAGTGCTGTTAAAATTCATTGAATAAAAAAGACTAATTTAGGAGATTTTACACTTTTATTTCAACACTTAACCTTGAACAACATACAAGAGTTATATGAAAGGTAGGGTTTGCTACAGCCCAATTCAAATGCACTTTTCAGAAATGGTGGCTACTTTTCTAAAGTTTTTACAGTCAACCTTAAAAAAATCTGAATATACGTAAAGGAGAAAAATGTTTTCCCAAGCACAATATGACAATAAAATAGACATTCTTCTTTTCATCAAACTTTTAGTTTTAAAGAATGCTCCTTAATTCTATTCAATTTTTATATCAATCACTCTTGTGCTGAATATTTTTAGATGAATATGGCACTTTTGCATGGATCCATAAATAAACAAAACGTGCACAGCTTTGTTTATGTTAAGAACCTTCTGCTAAGTGTTGCTTCTATTTATTTACTTTTAAATTATGCCAGATTTTTGCAAATTTGAGTCAGTCTGGGGATCAACTTGAAATTTTAAAGACTGGCTATTTACTTTGTTTCTCATACCTCACAAATATATTAAAGTAATAGTTTTAAGGGCCAGCAAAAGTTACAAGAAGAAATTATTCATGATGGACTTAGTTATGGAAATAGACATGATATACCATTTCTCTTAATTTATTTTAACTTCCTCATCTCTTTGCTTTCTCCTCTTATCCATAGTTTTTAGCCCCATCCCTTATCTTAAGCTCAAATATTGCCTAATTTGCATGTCTAAATGCTAAGTCATTTCAGTTGCGTTTGACTCTTTGTGACCCCCATGGACTGTAGCCTTCCAGGCTTCTCTGTCCATGGGATTCTCCAGGAAAGAATACTGGAGTGAGTTGCCATTTCCTCTTCCAGGGGATCTTCCTGACCCAGAGATAGAAACTGCATCTCCTACAGCTCCTGCTTTGCAGGCTTATTTTTTACTGCTGAGCCAGCTGGGAAGCCCACCTGATTTGTGTTCAGTTCAGTTCAGTTCAGTCGCTCAGTCGTGTCTGATTCTTTGCGACCCCATGAAGTGCAGCACGCCAGGCCTCCCTGTCCATCACCAACTCCCGGAGTTCACTCAGACTCATGTCCATCGAGTCAGTCATGCCATCCAGCCATCTCATCCTCTGTCGTCCCCTTCTCCTCTTGCCCCCAATCCCTCCCAGCAACAGAGTCTTTTCCAATGAGTCAACTCTTCGCATGAGGTGGCCAAAGTACTGGAGTTTCAGCTTTAGCATCAGTCCTTCCAAAGAAATCCCAGGACTGGTCTCCTTCAGAATGGACTGGTTGGATCTCCTTGCAGTCCAAGGGACTCTCAAGAGTCTTCTCCAACACCACAGTTCAAAAGCATCAATTCTTCGGCACTCAGCCTTCTTCACAGTCCAACTCTCCCATCCACACATGACC
>NW_011494835.1:2828633-2839929 GCF_000754665.1 Bison bison bison
GGTTGGTCATAACTTTCCTTCCAAGGAGTAAGCGTCTTTTAATTTCATGGCTGCAGTCACCATCTGCAGTGATTTTGGAGCCCAGAAAAATAAAGTCTGACACTGTTTCCACTGTTTTCCCGTCTATTTCCCATGAAGTGATGGGACCAGATGCCATGATCTTCGTTTTCTGAATGTTGAGCTTTAAGCCAACTTTTTCACTCTCCACTTTCACTTTCATCAAGAGGCTTTTTAGTTCATCTTCACTTTCTGCCATAAGGGTGGTGTCATTTGCATATCTGAGGTGATTGATATTTCTCCTGGCAATCTTAATTCCAGCTTATGCTTCTTCCAGTCCAGTGTTTCTCATGATGTATTCTGCATATAAGTTAAATAAGCAGGGTAACAATATACAGCCTTGACGTACTCCTTTTCCTTTTTGGAACAAGTCTGTTGTTCCATGTCTGGTTCTAACTGTTGCTTCCTGACCTGCATACAAATTTCTCAAGAGGCAGATCATTTTGAGAAGAACCTGAAGGAGTCTTAAGGATATGTTAATAAATCAAAGCTTTACCCAAAAAGCCATGTTGCTAAAAACAAGTACTACTTATAGACATTCATATTTGAAATTATAATTCACTAATTCACTCATCATAAACAGCTGGTGTCCATGAACTGACTTCTTATCATGTGTAATTTGGCATGATTCATGAGATTTAGAGCTGGTTAGCTTTTCTTAGTGGAGAAGGAAATGTCAACCCACTCTAGTATTCTTGCCTGGAGAATCCCATGGATGGAGGAGCTTTTCTTAGAGAGCAGAAATGAGGTGATGGAGTTGTGTAGGGTAACAATAAACACTGATACTGGTCTCACCAACATGCATCTAATCCTCCTACTTCCTTCTTCCTCTTTCTTAATTGAACCACAATTATGTTCAGGTATTTCCTATCCTTCACACTGGCATGTGCTTCAGGATGATCTCATCTCTAGCTCTATGGATTGTTGTTATTATTTAGTCAGTAAGTTGTGTCTGACTTTTTGCAACCCTGTGGACTGTAGCCTGCCAGGGCCCTCTGTCCATGGGATTTCTCAGATAAGAATACTGGAGTTGGTTGCCACATCCTTCTCCAGGGGATCTTCCCGAGCCAGCGATCAAACCTGCATCTCCTGCATTAGCAGGTGAATTCTTTACCACTGAGCCACCTGGGAAGTCCAGCTCTATTACCTACAAAACAAGTCAATCTCACTCTCTTTGAGAGTGGTTGATTTAAGTGTGGGCACATGACCTAATTTTGGCTAATGAGATCTTAGTGGAAGTCAACCTTAGTGCTTCTAGGAAATTTTATCACTAGAGATATACACACAAAAAGACAGTCATTTTCTTTCCTTGATTGCTTTCTGTGCCTGGGTATGATGAGTGGAACTGCTGCAACAGTACCTGTGAGGGAAGGCTGCCTGAGGGAAGAGCCAAGATGATGGGGATGGCGGAGTGAAAAGTGGGAAGAACCTACACAACCCATGACACATTGAAGCCTCAGATTGTTCCTGCCTGGAGCATGCCCAACCTGGGACCACCTCATTCAAGCCAGTTTTGAGCCATTTTCTATTACCTGCAGTCAGTGGAAATCTGACAACTTTCCTTCTCTTTGTGGTTAAAGAAGAAAATTATGTTTTATATGTGAAAAAGACACAGATACCCAGATTCCTTTTGGAAGTACATTAGTGGCCGTAACATAACTGGAGATTAGCTTTCAATGGACATTGTTCAAGTTTTGGACACTTGAACTTTGGTAAGGAAAGAAGTGTAATCAATTACTGCTGCCATTGGGTAACAGAATTATTTCGTTTTCCCTAATGTAAGGTAGCCAACATTACAGGAATAGAATAGCTTTAAAAATAGAAACACTCAAAAGGAAATGCCATCAAATCATCATGCATTTTAAAAGAGCTAAGTTACAAATAGATTAAAAAAAAAAAAAGAAACAACTGCTCTTCCTAGCAGTTCAACCATTACAAAGTGTTAGCAGCTGGCAGAAAGAGACTAGGGTGTGAACAGTGGCCTCCTCTTATAAAGAGCAGGTTTTCCCAAAGAAAGAAATATAACATTATTATGACTATCCAACATACATGACTGTTTGAGTCATTTTGTTAATTTTCAATTAAATACAGCTCCTGTTTTCTGTTGCAATGAGTTAACACAATTAAAATTTTCATATTATTTTCATTCTATTTGTAAAATAGTTTATATTAGAATGTGTTTTAGGATGAAAATGGGTCTACAAAAACAGGGTAAGGATAAACTTGAATATGATTTTACGTTTAGTCTAGATATAGTGTTATAGGATATAATTTCAAAGATCGGATGCCAGATTTTAATGCTAATTAAAGTGGCTATGACATTCACTGCTCTATTTAATTGACTTATAGCTGGGATACTGACCAGGCCATTTCTGCTCCCTAGAATGCCTTTATGCAAATGAGACCAGGACATGGCTTGGCAAGCAGAGCAATGGGCTGGATTCCAGTCCCTACTTGTCCATTTGGCCAGGCATTGTTGTGTGGTGAACAGCCAGCACAAACGAACTCAGGGGCCCTGGGTTGCAAATTCCAATGTTTAGGCGGACAAGTGTTAGATAATAAGGAGTGCAGAGAATGGGCAGACTAGAGACCCCACTTCTAATCATAGCTCCAGCTACTGTTTACAGGAGGGAAAGCAGACACAGTGTTTTCAGACCTCCCAAGTTTTGAAAGAGGCTGGAAGTCTAATTCAGTTTATTTAACACCATGGACCCAAGCAACATGTGTGTGAGGCCCAAATTGAAATTATGGACTAGATGCTTGTGACTTTGATTTAAGTGCATCACCACAGCTGCTTACTCAGATTCCATGGTTATCCTGATGCTGTTGGACTTGGGAATGTGTGTGCTCTTGGAGGTGATGGTGCAAGTGAGAGATGTGGGACAGAGGCGACTTGTCATCCAAGGTAAGATTCAGGTAGGAGAGGTCATAGATATAGATATGAAGGGTGGGGGAAAAGGTAATAAATGTGATATTAACTCTGAAGAAGAAAGGAGTATATAAAATTAAGTACTACACGGGGAGGGGGGAGTTGTGATTTTCAGGTAGTTTGCTTTTTATAGTACTGTCCTACTAAATAGCTCCAACAAGTTGCTAACATTAATTAAACCGCACAAACCCTTGAGATACTTAATTACTATAATTAAACTGATATTCCAGATCAGTAAAATGAGACTTAGAATGCCCAAGGTCATAGTGAGATTGTGTTGGCCCAGTTTGGCAGACAAACTGCATATTCTTATAATGTATTACTTTCCTGGAAAGGACTTTTCTAGCTCTCTTTTTCAATCTCTCTCTCTCCCTGTTTAGGTTAAGAAGATATAATGATAAGATAAATAAATTTGATCACTGAGAAGTTAAACCTGCAAGTTGATTAGGGAAGCTTAAGGACAATATATAAAAAAAAAAGCCTAGATGAATGAACAATTCATAGTTCTAAACATTTATAATATGCAAATTCCAATTAATTGCATTTGTTTAAAATATTTCCATTTAAATTGCTGGTTTAGCTAAATGCATCAATAAATCAAGACATCAGTGCATGTAAAGCTTTCTTTAGTTTAGAAAAGACTGTCATTAGTTTGGAAAGAGAATACAACAGACAGACAGAAGGAACTCTTCTTGTTGCTATAACTACAGCATAACAAAGGTCAGCACTGGGGAAAATAAAAAACAATACAAAACAACAAACCTTCCTGGATTGAACATTAATAACTCAGGGATATTATCCTGAATATTTCCTCCCAGCAGAGAAAGATAATAATCCCTTATGTTGCGAATAGTTAATTGAAGATAAACCAGACAATGGAAACCTACATTTTAAAAAAACCAAGCATAAAAAAATTGGTTTTGATTTGAAATCTTGACAGCAATGTCAGAAACTTGTGCTTTTGCAAATAGGGTCATTCAGGTTACACTGGAAGTCAAAAATCTCAGGTTCAGGAGAAAAAAATAAAAATCACATTTTATGAAAAATCTTTCTTGTATTTAAAATGGCAAATCAAAAAATTCCATTAACATTATTAAATAGAGAATAGTTTACAATAAATTTAATTTTCAAGTTGTTTGACAGAGCTAAAAAAGTATGATTTTTATAAGCCTCATTTTATGTCTTTAGAAAGTCAATTTTAGAAAGAACTTCATTATTAAAATTCTTTGAGTTTTTTGTTTGTTTTGAATAACTGGGCAAGTCCTATCTGTTAATTTGAAGATTCAGAAGCCTATTTATAAGATACCTAGTTTCTGCATATGAATTCAGTTTCTACCTTTGAGCTCAGGAAAAGAGTGATTACCTGAGTTAATGGGTTTGGGATTTTTCCTGACAGTAAGAGAGGAACTGAGAGAGGAGATTCTGTCACTTGCTTTCCAGCATTCTGTAAATCCCTGTCAGATAACACTTGGGTGCAGAGAGAATAGCTGAAAGCACATGGAATGCCGCTGCCCCGTTCTGGACTGCTCTCTGGGAAGCAAGGACACCGCGGCAGCGCTCGTTGCCGCAGCTATAGGAAGTGTTCTCTGGTCAGCCCATAACTGCCAATTTCATCAGGTTCCTAAATTATCGGAAACAATCATCTCTTATCCACTTTAAGAGATACTAATGAATTTCAAGAAAGCATACAGATGGCTCCATGCCTAAGACAAATTTTCCCAGAAGAAAGGTCGGTGAAGGGTGCCTGGATACTGCCAGGCAGAGGAAAGAGAACCCCGCGAGAAGGAAGTTGGGGCTCAAATTGCAAATTTGTGTTTATATCTTTGAGTGTCTGGAAGCTACTCACTGTGACTTGTTTTTTGTCTTTGTTAAACCAAATTGACCTACTATTTCCTTTGAAAAAAATCTGGAATGTTATTGCTTGGGTTTTCTAATACTCCAGTGGACAAAACATACCAAATATTTATGGAAAAATACAAGGAAGCTCATATATTACAAAGATCAAGCCAAATTAAGGAGCCTTATGGAAGAAATGTTCTTCCAGAGATTTTCATTTTTAGCCTATTGTTATTTCATCCGTGTGGGTTTCTGCATTTGGGGACAACTCCTATTACCCTGCCATGCAGTATCAACCCTGTGGACTATACAGTCCAAGGAATTCTCCAGGCCAGAATCCTAGAGTGGGTAGCTGTTCCCTTCTCCAAGGGATCTTCTGAACCCAGGGATTGAACCCAGGTCTCCCGCATTGCAGGCGGATTCTTTACCAGTTGAGCCACCAGGGAAGCCCAATAATTTTATGGAAATGAGAAGGAGTGAAAAAATAAGAAATGGCCTAGACCAAATTAAGTTTTGCAAAGAACAATTCTAAAAATTAACGCCCAAGTTAGTGTTTAGTACAGACTGTCCAAATTGTATGTAAAAATATGTGAATGTGTGTCCTGATTAACAGAGTTGATTAGAATATGCTGCTAATGAGGCCAAGGTAATGGGTTTAACCCTGTGAACCCATTATTTTCATTATCCTCAACAGTCACAGATTTTATCCCTAACAGTGGTCAGCCATTCCATAAATGCATCCTGTTAGTCATTAGGAGGACAGGGCAACAGAGTGTATATAGCTTAAGACAAATTTATTATTGCTAGAAAACAGCTCAAAGCACATGACCTGTGGTTGGAAGGTTAAGAGTGCCAGCTACGAATATGAAGGTCAACACTATGATAATGATGTATAGATATTTAATTAAAAGTGAAAGAAAATAACAAGTGTGCAGAATATTGATTTTAAGGATTAATTTCATCAAATTCCACTTTGTTGAGTCACCAAGAAAATCTCAGAGAATTTTAGTTTATTTAAGAGATTTAAAAGCATTATTTCATTATAATAGTTCATTACAAGTAAAATATATCATATAAATAATAATAACTTCATCTTAGTTTATGGTTTTTTATCAAAGAGTTTGTATGATCATGGAAAGGTGATGAACATTTTCTGGGAGAAGTGGATCTGCTAGAGTAGACAGTTCTTGCCAGGTGTAACACGAGATGAGATTCAAAACATGGGACAAATTAAAGAAGGGTTTTGGATGCCAGTTTATTAATTTTGCATTTTCATCCTACAGACCACAGGGGAACTTACTTCCCTGTATTTTGTATGCTACTTTTTTCAATGTGTTTGGCACAGAATGTAAGAACCTTCTGTGGGCCAGGTGATGTATGAGGTGGGACACAAAACTGATTGTGACATCAGACACAATCACTGATGTCAAGGATCTCCATTTCTGGCAAAGAAGACGGGTCAATAAAAATCCGAGGTAGCTATAGTCAGAGAAGAATTAAAGACATTATTCCCTATTGTTTTATTGGCCTAGTCCTCCTGTGAATGTGGCGGTTATTGTATTATTATTTGCAGTATTAATTACTATGGAAAGAGGCAGCCCTCAGAGACTGTATGAACAGGAATTGGGAAGCTGGGTTCTAAGATGGGTGAGAGAGTTTCAAGCACTTTACCTAACCTGAACACTGAGTAGATTTTGTGACTAACAGGAAACACATTATTGGTGGAGGGATTAAAGCTTACCTCTGGGTTTTGAAAATACCAGTAGACAAGCTGCTAATGCCTAAGATTTACCTCCAAGTCAGTTTATTTTAGATTTATGGTATTTCCTCTGCTTGTGTTACTTCTGTTTCTTTATTCTTTAGTAAATTTTTGTTTGACTATTTTATACATAGCTTGGCTGTCCTACAGATATTTAAGAAAACATAGTTTGTTCATAGTTGCCAAACTTTCCCCAAAATCATTAAGACTGCTTTTAGTGGTAATCTCTAAGGATGGTAATCAGCAAAAAATGCTCGCAAGGGAATTGAACTCTCATGGTCGATTGAGGGTTGTGTGGGCCAACTTAACCTCTCTGATGGGTTATTCTCCTTCCAGTGTTACTCTTCTGGGAAACGGCCAGCTGTCCACCAAACTGTTTTTCTACTCCACAGTAATAGAGTTGCATCTAGCAAGTGACTGTCCAGCCCATCTCTGCAGCTAGCTGCAGCATGTGACTGGTTCTTGACAACTGTCAATGAGCCATGGTGCTGTGGGTTACTTCAAGATGAAATGTTTAAGAAGGGATCATGCCCCATTCTTGGCCTTCTGCTCATTGGATGTAGTTGATTAGTAGTCTGTCAGGGATGACAAGGTCCTGTGATGGAAGGAAACTAGATCCATGAATCAGTCATAGAGGAGAGCCATCCTCTGATCTGCAATTCCCACCCTGGATTGTGACTTAAACAACAAATATACATCTATGGCTTTTGGATTGAAACATTTTGAAAACTATCTGTTACAACAGATTACCTTTTTAGAGATTCTGGATAATGATGACAATATTGACCATGATGAAAGCAGCCATGCTTTAAAAATATTTCATAGTACAGCACAAAATTTCTGCAGAGTACAGGACACATTTTCAGGTGATACGCAAGTTAATTTTTTCCCATGAAGATACCAGTGAAACACCCAAACTCCTACTGCAGATCACAAAACATACAAAGCGGAGTAAAGGCACAAACCACTTCCAAAAAACTGGAAGCTGTAGCAGACATTTTGCACAGAGAAGGAACCTTAAGTTTTAGTACTTTATAGAAATGTGAGTTCCAAAGAAAAGTTAATAGAGGACTAAGTGTTCTCAACAATTTACCTAAAAACTCTGACACATTATTCTGAAGAATACAAAAAAGAATGTGGAGTAATGTGAGAAATGGCAGATACGCAAGTGCTAAAACTAGCATATATAAAAAATAAAGAATATATGATATTCTAGACCAGAAGAGAAATGTTGCCCTTTATCACATTTGGCTAAAGTCACTCAGTCATGTCTGACTCTTTGCGACCCCATGGACTATATATTCCATGGAAATCTCCAGGCCAGAATACTGGAGTGGGTAGCCTTTCCCTTCCAGGGGATCTTTCCAACCCAGGGATCAAACCCAGATCCCATATTGCAGGTGGACATTTGGCTAAGGACGTCATCAATTCCCTCAATGCTTCCCTGATGGCTGCTCAGCAGTAAAGAATCAGCCTGCAATACAGGAGATGCAGGTTCTATCCCTGGATCAGGAAGATCCCCTGAAGGAGAGCATGGTAAGCCATTCCAGTTCTCTTGCCTGGAGAATCCCACAGAAAGAGGAGCCTGGTAGACTATAGTCCTTGGGGTCGCAAGGAGTCAGACTTGACTGAAGCGACTGAGCACACACATGCATGTAATCAATTCCCTAGCAGGAAGGAAATGGATGTTGTATCAGAGCTAGGAGACATACTGTTTAAAATATATTCTGTATGTCATATAAATGAGGGGCTTGTGATCATAATTAAAGCTAAGGTTCTAGGATGCAGAGAGGGCTATTGGTTAATGAATTGTTAATAGTGAGACTAGCGGAGAAGGCAATGGCACCCCACTCCAGTACTCTTGCCTGGAAAATCCCATGGACGGAGGAGCCTGGTAGGCTGTAGTCCATGGGGTCGCTAAGAGTCGGACACGACTGAGTGACTTCACTTTCACTTTTCACTTTCATGCATTGGAGAAGGAAATGGCAACCCACTCCAGTGTTCTTGCCTGGAGAGTCCCAGGGATGGGGGAGCCTGGTGGGCTGCCGTCTATGGGATCGCACAGAGTCAGACACGACTGAAGTGACTTAGCAGCAGAGCGGAGGTTATAAGCACAAAGCTTTGGAGATTCAGGATTGGGTACCAATTTCAGCCTTGTTGTTGTTGTTCAGTCACTAAGTTGTGTCCAACTCTCTGTGACTGCATGGACATACTAACCTTTTGACCTGAGTTATCTGATATCTACAGGCTTATTATTTCCACTGAAAATAATAATAACTACCTCAGGGTTATTTCAAGGACAAAGTAAACTGCAAATTACTCCCTACAGTGTCTGACACAGATGGGTCATTAATAGTCACTTGAATTAATGATAAAGGCTAAGCGTTCTGAGTTTTCCCATTATAATCTAGAAAGTAAAATTCTTTGGAATTTAGAGCTTATTTTCTCTCATTTGTTTTCATTTTGAAAGAGAGCTTGAGGCATTCTGAAAAGGAAAGCAAGTTTGGCATAAGAAAGCATGATATCTTTATTTGATTTTTTTATTTTTAATTTTTACAATGTGTTGGTTTCTGCCATACAACAATGGAATCAGCCATAATTACACATATATCCCCTGCCTCTGGAGCCTCCCTCCCACCCCGCATCTCTCCAGGTCATCACAGAGCACCAGACTGGGCTCCCTGTACTATACAGCAACTTCTCACCACCTATCCATCTTAAACACATGACACTGTATATATATTGATGCTACTTTCTCCATTCATCCCGCTCTCCCACCATGTCCAAAAGTCCATTCTTGTGTCTTGTCTCCATTCCTTCCCTGCAAATAGGTTCATTAATACCATTGTTCCAGATTCCATATACATGCAAATATAGGATGTTAGTGCATATATATGGAGTCTTTGATTTTAAAAATCGTTTATTTACAAACTTCAAAACATCGATATTTTAAATATTTTGAAGAGATGTCTGAGAATCTATCATTTTTCCAGTATAATGAGTATAGGCACTCATTAAAAAGTGCCCACATTTTGCTGATATACTTACCATGACGTTCAGTTCAAAAAAAAAAATCAAATGCAAAATTCTCTTCTTTGCTTTCACAAAGCATCAATAAAAGTATAAAAATGTCAATGAACTTGAATAATAATTACTAATAACCATCTAGTTATTTTGTCTATAAATACCAAGTCACTGGTTTGATTGATTTTATAGCCAAATTTATTCTATCTTTTTAAATTACAAAACATACTTGTTAATGAGTCAGAAAACAAGCTGCCCCCATTTCAATATTTGTCCACTCTTGGTACAGCACCTTCATTTATTTACACCACAGTTGGTAACAACTTATCAATAATCAGTCTTCCAGAGTTGGCAGAATCTTTATATGGTCAAGGTCAATCTTGAAAATTCAAACACAAAGTGCTTTAAAATATCTTTCCAGCATTTTGTTATTGTAAAAGAAACAGCTCATTATCATACTTTTCGTCTTTCTCTGAAACTATATTATTGTATTCTAGAGTACAGTTTTAATTTTAAAAGAGAACTTTATAAGATCAATTTAAATAATCTGAACTTTTTTCTTTCCTACTTTTGTACCTTGTTATTAACCATTTTTCTTTAAAACTATCCAAAAGATTCATATTTTATATGTTTCATATAAATATGAACATACTTCAGTAGTGCAATAGCATGTAGCCAGGAATATCTCATGTGCTTTAAGGCAGCAGTGAAGAAGTTAATTCATAGCTGCATTTATGAGTGAGTTTTATTTATTTTTGACCTGTGGTAAAAAGATTTATCTTTCAATTACTAAACTATTTTCCCCAAGTGTCAAGAAGTCATACTAGATTAATGTAGCTATAAAAGTAGTTTTTGTTTAAGTAAAGTTTGGAATTAAAAATAGGATAAGTTACAAATCAGATTTAATCATTGGAAAAGAATGTGGGGGATGAGGGGATAGAGAGATTGATTTTGAGCTCGGTCAAGCTCCCTCTTTTTTTTTTTTTTTAAACATTCTGGCATACTAATATTTAGAAGAGCTGGACAACCAGAACACCGATCCGTTTTCCCTTAAAGATTGAAATGATCAGGATTTTTAAAGTCTTCTTGGGTACATCAGTAGTATTATCTAAAAGCCATGCGGCAGAGTGTGAAATAAGAGTATTTTTCAAACAAACACGACCTTTTCTGTTTCTTGTACTGCTTTCTCTACCCAGCCAGAAAACCCAGACAAGTTTATTTACACACACACCCGCACATGCACACACACACACACACATACCCCCCCACACACGCAGAGTGAGAGAGAGAGTGGCGGAAACGCCCTCTTTCCATCCCTTCCAAACAATTATCTCCGAGAGTAAAAGAAAATAATCAACAGCCCTCTGTGCTGGGCGGCTGAGCCGGAGAGCCAGGCGCGAGGAGGAAGGGCGAGCAGCAGGCGAGCCGGGAAACGTGGCTCCTCCGGCGAGGAGAGGATTTGTGAAGGGGAGCGCCGGCCCGCGTGCGCCTCTTGTTCCCCGTGTAATTTGCAGCCAATCATCAGTAGGTGTCCGCGTCCCTGCGTCCTCCTCACCTCGGCGCCGACCACCCCCGCCCCCGCCCCCGCCCCCAGCCTCCCACCTCCTCCTTCGCCTTTCTCTCCCGCTCCCCTCCCCCAGCAGCCGCACACAGGCACACACACAAACAGAGAGAGAGAGAAGGGGGGGGAG
>NW_011494835.1:2840219-2840321 GCF_000754665.1 Bison bison bison
GCACACAGCGACTGGAGACGGACGGAGAGCAACGCGCTGGGAGAGGAGAGACCACCGAGAACAGCCCCGCGCTCTCACACATACACTCACACTCGGCTCTTT
>NW_011494835.1:2840421-2843446 GCF_000754665.1 Bison bison bison
AAAAAAAAAAGCCATTTACAGGTATATATTTTTTTTGATCCGCATATTTATTTATCCCCCCCTCCCCAACAGTTTGTTTACAAGTATTAAAGTTGTAATTGGGAGCTGCCAAGACACATCTGGATTTGTGTTTCTTTGTGTTAGGGGGTGATGTGCAACTAATTAAAGGCAGACTGGCAGCGTCTGCAAATTCTAAGGCTCCCCAAATAAAAAGAGACTGGTAAGTGATTGTTCTTTCTCTTTCTCTGGCTTTTTGCTCTTAAATGTTTGCTGTCCGTTGGGATTGTAAAAGTAGATTATTAATGCTGGACTCCAGCGATGAAAGGCGTCGCTGTATTAATTTATTAATTAATCTGCACCCGCCCCTCCTCCTGAATGTTAAATATGACCTTTGATCTCTGTGTCTCTGGTAGACCAGACATACAATATTAGGCATGTACAGTCACATTGTTTAAAGGCAAAACAGGATCATGAAGTATGATGTCTAATTTAGCTTTGGAATATGACTATAGTTATTTGTGTGTGTTTTATTTTGTTTTTTAAAGAAAATCCAAACAATAGCTATGGCTTAGGTACCTTTTTCATGCTCCAGAGATGCATTGATTAAACAATAATGACCTGGATACTGGGCACAATCATTTTCTACAGTTTCTGGTGGCATTAAACCTTGAGGGAGGAAGTGGGGGGGGCGGCTGGTGGTAATAAGGAAAGCTTCTGTTTGGAGACACCACTCTAATACTCCGAAAAAGGGACATTAAATGATTTCTTTATTTGGAACAAGGTCAAAAGACTAAAATGTTGAAATTTTTCCCTCCACTCAATGCGCTGGTAGCTAATGCATGGTTGGCATAACTAGTTTTTACTGAGTAGCAGTTATTATGGTCTTGCAGTTACAATGTGATTCCCAGAAACTGAAGCTATATGCATATCCTTGCTGTGTCTTCCCCCATCACCTTCCCAGCATCAAGAATATTTAGCCAGGAGCATTTTGGGGGCACCCTTTGTATTGCCTTCAGACCTCTGAAGGGAGCAGTTTTCCCTAATGCGAAACCACAGAGGTGGTTCCTGAGTGATTAGGGACTTGCTGTGATTGAAAGATGCCTGCTAGCTTCTAATCCAGCCTGGGGTGAGGTTCCTTATCTTGATTTACTTTGCCTAATAGGGATTTGTTTACATAAACCTCTCTTTTTTTTAGGGCGCCTTCTCATCAGGACTTGAAGTTTTTGCACTTGGAGTTTGGGCATAAATGGCTCATTAATCTAATTATAAGCATAATTGCTATAATTGATATCCATTTTGAACTGAATATTTGAGACTGAGACTGCTGGGCCCCCATTTGATATTCCCTGAACTCCACATTCTAGACCAGTATGTGGGTTTCAGAAGATGTCACAAAAAGATATCTGTCCCACCCCCCGCCAAAAAAAAATCTGGAAACAAAGAAACTGGTTTTTTAGGTTAATATACACTTTACATTTTTGCTTTACTTCTCAAAAGGCTCTGATGCACCTCTCCCCCTGTAATAAACAACTAAAATACCTCTGCCTAAGCATAATAATGCCCTGTAAGCAAAGAGATGAATGCAAATACCCAGTTAATATTAAACTTTCCTCTTAAACAGAGCTAAAGAAAAAAATCATCTTAATGACTATTTCTTCATGGAACACCTTAAATGATGTCCTCCTACTTTTACTCAATGTAAAAATCAGTGACTGGAGAGAGCCTCAAAGTCCATGCTTTCCTCTTGTCTTGGGAAGAGGCTGGAGTCTCCATTAGGAATTATTGGGAATATTCTTAAAGTGACTACAGGCACTTGGTTTGAAACCTAGGACACGGTTTGCATTATTTAAAAAAAATTTTTTTTTAAAATCTAGTCCATCTTTCTTTTCTTTCTTTCAAACAAGTAGAACACCACTCTCTTACCCCCTCCATGCCCCACCACCAAATGGCTTGTACAATTGAGACCTGTCCTTGGTCCATTGAATTAAGACCCTAACAGAGCCAGCTGTGCTGGGATTCAAACTAATGACCGCAGACACAGAAGGACACTGTGGCAGCTGGTAGTTCTTTTTTCCCTGCCTCTTTAGTTCAGATTGTATGTGGGCAGTCTCTTAGCTCTCAGTTGTATTGTGTTTGCTTACAGTTTATACTCGGATGTATTGTAGACTTTCTCAGTACTTCATTTGCTAATTTCCTGTTCATTTTCCTCATAGGGCCATAGCTGTTTTCTACTTTAGAGCATTTGCATGCCCAGGCAGCACTTGTTCACACATTTCATAGTGTTTAAATGCCCTCTGCTTATAGGTAGTATCGCCCTCCCACCCCTGATTTGCATGTCTTTAGCACTCCAATTGCCCTTTTCCCTCGGCATTTGTCACCCCCGTCTTTCCTCTACCCTGGGTATCCTGGCTATTAATACATTTTCTCAGGAGGCTTATAAGAATAGGGGGGAGGAGCCGTGGTGTGCTCTGGGGAGGGAGGGATCGGGGTTGGGAGCGTGGGGGAAGGATGGGAATGAGGAGGGGGGGTGTCACGTCTTGATGATTGTTATGCAAACGACCTGACGAAGAATGTGGGAGCTTTCTGTGTCTGCGGTGGGGTAGTGAGGGAGGCTGTTTATTTTTTCATCTTTTTCCTCGTGCAGCTCGTTGGAATGACTTTCTTTATTTTAGTTGTAACAGTTGGAGGATAATGCAAAGGAAGACGCTGCCTGGGAATTCACCGTCTGTGGAAATGCGCCCCAGAGAGGAATAAAGCAGTCCTCACCTTGCTCTCCCCACCTGGACCCACTTTCCCCTCCCGCCTCGGCCCCCACCCCAACATCACCATCACCCCTTCCTCCCCCCCACTCCCCCCTTCCCCACCCAGGTGTCGGACCAGACGGTCCCCACTTCCACCCTGCACCCCTTCTTTCCCCCTTGCACCATGAACACCAATGTCTGCGTGGAGCCCGGGCCGAGCCCGGAGGCCCCGGGCTTGCCCAAGGAAAGCCACCTGCCCGAGGGGTCCCTGAACAGCCTTGTGG
>NW_011494835.1:2843843-2873480 GCF_000754665.1 Bison bison bison
GCACCACCGAAACGACTCCCAGAGGCTGGGGAAAGCTGGCTGCCCGCCAGAGCCATCGTTGCAAATGGCAAATACTAATTTCCTCTCCACCTTATCCCCTGAACACTGCAGACCTTTGGCGGGGGAATGCATGAACAAGCTCAAATGCGGCGCTGCTGAAGCAGAGATAATGAATCTCCCCGAGCGCGTGGGGACTTTTTCCGCTATCCCGGCTTTAGGGGGCATCTCATTACCTCCAGGGGTCATCGTCATGACAGCCCTTCACTCCCCCGCAGCAGCCTCAGCAGCCGTCACAGACAGTGCGTTTCAAATTGCCAACCTGGCAGACTGCCCGCAGAACCATTCCTCCTCCTCCTCGTCCTCCTCAGGGGGAGCTGGCGGAGCCAACCCGGCCAAGAAGAAGAGGAAAAGGTGTGGGGTCTGCGTGCCCTGCAAGAGGCTCATCAACTGTGGCGTCTGCAGCAGTTGCAGGAACCGCAAAACGGGACACCAGATCTGCAAATTTAGGAAATGTGAAGAGCTAAAGAAAAAACCTGGCACTTCGCTAGAGGTCAGAGGAGATGATTTCTTGTTTCCCAGTCTCCCCCCTTCCCTCCTCACTCCCTTCTCCTCTCCCCTCCAGGGCTTCTTGTCTGGCTTCAAGATGCAGTCCCCTTTTCCTGAAGCTTCATTCAGGTTGTAAGATACAGTTGGTGGTGGTTTGCGGAGGGCATGGCCTCTCCTCGCCCCCTCCCCACCTGCACTTCGCCTGGAACCGCCCTCCAGATGCGGAAGGGCGCCCCTCCTTTTTTTTTTAGCTCTAGGAGGAAAACTAATGTAATCGGTTTGAAAAATCAGAAGTTTCACATTCAATATGGTCAAAAATTACCCTCGGTGGTTTAAAATGCCCCCTTCCCTCTTATTATTATTTTTAAAAGCATCTCTGCCCAAAGGGTCGGATACATCACATTCTATATACTTATACTGGGCAAGAGAGACAGACCTATTAGTGACCCAGTTGTAACTGAGGACACAGTTTGTGGCACACAAGCCTACATTCCCTTTTACACTCACACACACACACACACACACACGAACACACACACACACACAGAGTGATCATTGAAACTAACATGCATGAATTCAAAAGGGGATTTTGATTTTCTACACTCTTCTAATTTTTTTCCTTACCATGACAAAATTTTTCTGTTTTCCATTTTATTTTCTGCATAGTTGGTATTTTTTCAGAAAGGGGAAATAGTAGAGAAAACTGAACACCACTTGCAGTTTTTTTAAGGAGAGATGACAATTTGTAGCAGGTGAGATGGTAATTTTATTTACATAGTTTAGAAACTAAGGATTCCTAAAACTCAGTTACAAAAAATATAAACTTGGGGTTCTGTGTTTAACAAAGTAACCACTATGTGGTCACAAAATCGTCCTATACATCAAGCACTGTTTTGGTTGATACACTATATGGTCAATGACAGTTTCTTTTCCTATGTGTGCTTAAAACAATGTACAAATAATCACTAAAGTACTTGTTATATTAGGCTTTCGGTTATGTTAAACAAAAAGATTGATGTGTTTGGTGGAAATTTCATACAGTGACCTGATCACAACAAAAGGGGGAAAACGGAAAATCAGAAGTAAATGGCTTTGGTGATATACTTAGTAATGAAATATGGACAGATAATCATATTTAGCCTCTTGATATAATGCACAGAGTAGATGGCTAAATGCTCATATATAGGTGATGGATTTAGCATTAGGGAATATTCTATGGGCTGGACTGTAGGCTGAGAGTGGTTCTCACAAGTTCTCATCAGAGGGAAACCTGCATAGGAGTTTTCTCCAAGAAGGACTGGCCTTTGAAAGGAGACTTAAAGATCTTTGCAGGTTTGGATGTAAATAAGATACAGATTTTTTTAAGTTTTATTGATATAAATCAAAGCAAATAGCACTTTGTAATTCTCCTCAAACAAATATTATGTTGATATCATCATTGATTATGATCAATTCCATCAAAATATTGCATTTATTCCTCCTTATAAGAGAACCCATGTCTGCTGAAAGTTTGACTTTATTCTAGGGTGGTTTATTACATTGCCTTTGGCAACTCTTCTTAAGCAAAGATAGTAGCAATCATAAAGGCATGGATCATGTGTTTTCTTAGGTGGAAAAAATTTGTTTTTAGCTTTGAAATATCTTCGCTGGATTAATTTATTATAACTTCTTAAGGTCTCCAAGGCCCATGGGAAATTAAAATTTAGTTCATACTTAAATCTTCTGTTAATGCTTAGTCGATGAGCACTACCTGGCTTTAATTTTTTTTACCCTTGAACTATAGCATCTAGAATTATAGAATCTAGAATTATAGATTTGCTGTGGTTAAGTGGACTTCATCTTTAGCTAGACCTATGTACTGCCTGCATTCCAATTTATTGTATGTAGTAGGCAGGACCACTGAATAATTCTGATTTATTTAGGAAGCAACCTCTCTGAACAAGTTTAATGTGAATACCAGTAGGTTTTCTGCACAAGTTTCTATGCTGGTTTATTAGTCTAAACAAACTTCATAAGTTTCTTTTTTCTTCCTTTTGATAGCTTTCCCCAAAACTTCTTGTGATCTTTATGTTCTTTAGCTTTTTTTTTAATCACAAAATTCCATAGTATTACCTTTTCTTCTTTTTAAAAATTCACATGGAAAAAGATCTATTGATCTTCAGAAAGTGGGATGTAGATGAGAGGGGAAACATATTTCTCTCTTTGTGGAGCTCTCTGAAGATGTTCTCTTCCCTACATACCCTTTCCTACCAGAGAATTGTTCTTGGTTCAAGGCTAAGATGATTAGTGGAATGCAATTTGGCAGAAAGAAAGCAAAAAAAAAAAATTAATTGGCTAAGATTCTATCTAGGTCACTTTTAAAAGGAAAGGCAGCATGATTGCCTCAAGCACATGTGTAACCACACAGTTACGGTTGTAGGAAACCAGCTGGACGCATGTCAGAGTGGCAGGGTTTACAGGACTGAACCAGAGCTGAAACAGTGGTTGCAGGATGGTGCAAAGTCCCCCTGCTGACCTGCCTCCCTCTCTAATTTGGTTTTTGTAACTTATCATCATCTGTGGAGATGTTTTAGATGTCAGATAGACTCCGGAGCTGAGGATAGTAATTTGGAGATTCATTATGGATATTACCTGTGGATTTCAGGCGTAAGTTCAGTAGCTAATATTTATTGGCTTTAAATTCATATCTGGACTATAGTCATTGCTGATACTAGTATTTATCACTTCAAGTCCCACGTGCTCTTCTTTCCTTTGACTTATTCTCATGCCAAGGACTGGAGGCATAATCAGATTTTCAGGGTGAGTAAACTGAAATTAAGACAGACTCACATGGGTGTGTTGGGCCTCTTGCCCACATTTTTTAAAGCCTCCCCTCTGGCATTCCTTTTAAAATTGCTTTACTTATTTCCACATTTTCCTGATAAGTCTCAGGTGAAGGGCATCTTAATTCCTTAAAAATTTATTTACAAAATCACTGCTTTATAGTATTTCATATGATAAAAATGCACATAACATAAATTTAGCTTTTTGGTGTTATTGTGTACTGTATAATTGTATATAACACTATTTGTTCAATCGATTGCTGTACTAAAAAATTATCACTGATTATTCAAAGCAGTCATGCTGTATGCCCTTGTGTGACAAAACTTATTTTAATAACTTGTATCCTAAGTGGTTAATATTAAGTTCTCAAATATTTTTAAAAACTTATCATATATCATGATAAGTTCTATGATAGACCTTTGTCTCATACAAAAGTAGTCTCATACAAAGGTATTCCTTTAGTTTTCGTATTCACAGCAGTTACATTTCTTATACTAAGATCTAACTTTTAAAAATCTCTCAACCTAATCTTACTCAAGGGAGAAAGTCATCCCATGGGCCACCCCAGCCTCTCTCAGTCCCTGAACATTGTTCAGGTGACATGATTGATCTCTGTGGGACAGCATTAGAGACCACACAGATCTGGTTTCTCTCCCATTAGCTGATTTATGGAATTACATTAGTCAGCAGTGCCTCAGGAGTGTTCCCTGCCCCCATTCCTGGCTGCTGGGTACACAGCGCCAAGGCCACCGCCACTGATGCTTTCCCTGAGCTGGACAAGGGACTTAGAAGAGGCATGTTAGAGTGAAGAGGCTGAGAAGCTGGAAAGTCAGGAGCAAGACAGTCTTTTTTCCCTCTCTTTTCTTTTCTCTATTTTCAATTATCTGCTGAATGGACAGGCCCTAAATTATTTTCCACAAGTCAGGTCAAGCTCCTCAGGGGTCTGGTGGAACCCATGAACCGCAACACACCAGGCCTGTAGACACACACATAAAATAGTTGTGTCACTCAGATTCAGAATCTGTATGGTTAAATAGTGAAACTGGTCACCAATTAAACATGTCGGATAAGTTCTTGAAGTTGATGACCAAAAAAAAACTAGAGGTAAAATATGAATGTTTCGTATCTTAAATTGTGATACATAGTGGTTTATCATTTTATATCATAATTCAAAAATGGGTTTTCAGATTGAAGAGTCAGAACCATGCCAGTATAAAAACAAAAATTTTTTTGATTGGAAAATGTAAATATATAACTATTGAAAGAAGAAATTTTTCAATAAATTCAAACAAAATGATAATATATTAACACTGGAATGTAGTATAGAAACAACATAGAGAAAAGATCCAGAATTTCATAAATGTTAAGAAAAAAAGCACAGAAAAGTTCAGCTTTGGCTGAAGTCAGAAAATAGATTTGTAGCCAAGGCAGCAAAGTATTATACAAGTCCAATAAGATTCTCTTTCCATCACTAGATTTAATACAAGGTAGTCAAAGTTGTTTTTAAAAGAATCACACATTTTAAAATAATTCCTAAATGAAAATAATTCCCTTTCCTATCCAAACATCATGTAAATTCTAAGCAATCTTTTGGATGGCAATTAGGAATAGTAAAATGAAAAAAATTAAAAGCATTTGTAAATTATCCTATAAGAATGTTTGTTTGAAATTCAGTCAGCACCAAGCAAAATTTTTTAAAAAATCAGAAGCCGATAAGAACAAAAACAAACTTTAGACTTTAATCATATAAAAATATTTGGATATTTTAAACAAGAATGGAAATTGTATCCAGTGATGAAGTAGATAAAAATTACTTGATTTTTAAACTTTTTAATTAATTGATTACTGAAGCATTGTTGCATATTTTTATTAGTCAACTGTTTTTCTGGGTGAATAGTTAAGATTTTGGCACAGTTCAGACTTACAGATTGACAAATACAGGACAATTTATAAAATAGTCTGTAAGACTGAAAATTGAAAGGTGTGTCAGAAGTGACGGGCGTTTCATCCGTATTTGCTCTAGAGTACGCAGTTGGAGATTGAAGATCTATGTCAGGGTGACTGAGAAGATGCTGGTAGAATATTCCTTATGGATATAAACATAAAACATTATTGGAGTTTTCCCCAGGAATAGGTTATAGTGTGGCTTTAAAAAATCTCTTCTGAAGTGGTTGGTGCTCCTAGAACTTACTATTCAATCTGAGTTGGTCAGATTGGTTCTTGTATTAGTTTACTTTTACTAGAAAACAATTCAGTTTTTATTTTTGCTTTGGAGAAACGCAACAAAATGTCCTGCTATCCAAACATTTCACAAGCATGGATATGCTCAGTTTCTTATGTTTATTTTTATTCAAATTATACAAAATTTTAAAATAAATTCATTCATCATATAAAAATCACTACTTAAATCAATAGGTTAAATTCAGGATTTATTGAAAGGCCCATGTAAATATGCAAGTTGGAGAAAGGACTACTTCTCTTTTAGTTTTCCTCTTATTTTTAGATTAGTCTCTAAAAAGTAATAATGAACCCAAAGTAATGGTAAAGTCATTTTATAAGTGTGATTTTTTAGTCACTGATTAAAATATCAGATGATCTTGGCTGGGAAAGTAGAGCACTCTAGAAAAAGTTTTTTTTTTTTTTTTTTAAACAAAACTTGTTTTTAAGAAAGTACTTTTTTGGTGGGATTGGTATAAGTTGTGAGGATTTTGTGCATATATAATTTAATTTCTTTATTTGTCCTAGAGTGCTTCTGTTCATTCTTAACATACTTTTTTCATTGAGCGTTTATGCTGTTATCCTTAGCAGTTTCAAATTATTGGAGGAGGGACACACGGGTGGTTTTATCCCTCAGTCACATCTTGTTCCATCACATGCAAACACCTGTACTGAAATTGAATTATTCTGCAGGGTAATCGAAAAGCCTGCCTCCATCCGGCATCATATGTTTTCTGTTGTTTATTGAGTTATGTTGCACCATACTTCAGATGTGACAGCCATTTAATAATGTTGAAGACTTAGCTCTGCAGGGGCTAAAAGCATCCCAGCAGGCTTGTTAACTTCTACTCTAAAACATTAGGAAAAATATTTTTTCCTCTGTGAAACTTTAGGGGTTTCTCTTAATTTATTTCAAGAACATGAGCATCCAAAGCCAGATATGAGAGTGAGCCTGTGAAATCTCTGTTTCTGTTTTTTGATATTTAACCTCTTTATTTCATGGTATGTTTCTTATTCAAAAGAAAGTGGCAAAGCAAACAACTGCTTTTTCAGAGAACTAATGACTAAAGATAAATTTCTTTGGCTGATATAAAACCAAATATAAATTCTATTTAGAAAATATACTACTAGTTTCTTGGCTTTTCATTTCTTTTATAATTAAATTTGTATTTGGGCCACGTGGCCCAAATTTAGATGATAGGTGGTGGCAGGAGCTACTAGCTTCAGGTAACTTACCAGTGGAACAGTGTTAGCTACATCAGCATAACTTCTCTGAACATTTTCTCAACTGTGAAATGGACATAACAATATCAACCTTCATTACAACTCTTTGATACTGTATGTAGGTTCATATTCTCTGCATCCTGAAAGATGCTATATGATTTCTCATTCCTAATTTAAAGTCATCAATAAAAAGTAGAGAAGATGATTATATTTACAGATAATTCCGTACACCAGCAAGTTATTTGTAGTTATCAGGAATTAAAGCCTAGATAGATTATTTTGTGATTTTGAGTTTTCTGAATATTGTTTTAATCATGCAGTTCACCAGAGCTCTGGCTTGATTTCACTTGGAAGGGGATAAACCTGATGGACAAGTTTCCCTTGTTCTTGTACCTGTATTGTCAAAAGCCTGGGAAATCTGCACAGGTTACCTAGGGACCTTTGTCACCATGGTGAGCCAATTTAGACAATTTAATGCTCTTCCTCCTTTCTCACCAAAGGTACACTACTGCCATTAATTTCTATATCTTTTAATAAGATTGTGTGTGTGTGTGTGAGTGTGTGTTTCACTTTACCAACTCAGTACCTTTGTTTAGCTGTTATTTTCTTTATTTGGGCAGACACAGGGAGTTGTTCTAAATGTGCATTAGTGAGTTTAGGAAAATTGTTGTAAGAAATGGTTAAATGCTTATCACAAATTCTGATTGGAGATTGTATTTAACAAATACTGAAAAATTGTAGAGTTACTCTTGTTCAGAAGATAGGGGTGTGTGTGTATGTATGTGTGTGAGTGTAGGAAATTAAACAGGTAGATAAATATTTTGAGATTAAAAAATGAACTGACTATGTAGAGCTTTTTCTCTTATTAAGAAGAGAGCATTTATGAAATGAAAAAAGTGAGCAATAATAGAAAAGCCTAGTGGTTTTCTGGGAACAAATAATGTTAAGTCCTAAAATATTTGAAATACTATCCAAGAAAGCTTTAAAAACAAGGGAGAAAGGAATATGCAAGCAGGCTGCAATGCAGTATTAGAAGGAGTTTTGTAAAGACAGGATATGGATGTCTGCTTTGCTTCAGCAGTTATAGAAGTTTCACGGAGAATGAAAACTATAAAGAGGGGAAGATAATGTTTTCATACTTGACTTAGTACATTTGGTTTGGAAGTCAGAGCTAAGTCTCAAGTTCAGTGGAGTGGCAGCTGACTCAGAGACAAGGAAAAACAGATTGTGTTTTAGATGATGTTATTGTATTTACTTATGCCTTTGAAACATTTGGTAGAATAATTTCAGAGTGTAAGTGAAAGAAGACATCAAGATGGGTGGAAAATGGGATCCTATTTGGGTGTCAGTTTAATCTAAATTAATGTTTCAGAGGACCTTCTGGAGCAAGTGAACAGAAGTGTCAAACTATAGGGGAAACTGGGCTGAAAGTGCTGTTTCTTGCTCAAGGACTTAAAAAAAACACAAAACCAAAGCAAACCAAACCAAAAACGTCTGAATGATTAATTGTATCAAAAGGATAGAGATCAAGAAGGATAAGAGAAGAAAGGGATAAATTTATAGATCAGGAAGAGTCATGGGCATTTCTGTATGGTTCAGCAAATCTGGCAAATTCCAGAGAAGATACATTGTCTCCAAAACTTTACAGAGTGAAAGGAGATGAAATGAATTTTTTAAAGAATAATAGCTCTATAAGTTTAATTGTGTGGAAATGATGATTTATGAGTGACAGTGAATCAGTGGCAGAAAAATAACTGTGCTGGGGGAAGACTTCTCTATGGTAAATATCTTATTTATAGGTTAAATGAGATCAAGGTTGGTTTTAATGGAGTCAAAAACAAGTAAGAGATAAAATTCTCAATTCTACATAGATGGATGCAAAGTGAGATGTGGAATCTTCTAACAAACCCTAAATATGTTGTATGCTCTAATTTTCACTCCTGAAAAGCAAAATGGAGAACACCAGCCTTTAAAATTCCAAAGGCTATAAATATTGGATCTTCTATATAAGGCTGCTATCTATCTATTGTTAAATGTGTTATGATGTGGAGTGGTTTTCAGTTTTCCTCATGTGATGCTCTTCACATGTATATGTTATTTGTATGGCATGAACTTGTAGATAGCACATTGGTGGTATATGAGACCAATGTGTTGGCTTATGGCCAGGATTTTTAGAAAGTAGAATAGATTAGAGTGGAGGAGAAAATATATGAGTGCATCACATGTAGTAAGAGCACATATTGTTAAGCTTCTGTTTTAATTATGTATGTACACATAAATGTGTGTGCATGTTCTAGGCTGCTGTGTGAATTTCTAACTTGGTTGCAGTCAAAAAAGTTTGAAAAACACTAGTTTAGTGACAGCAACAAGTCTACTGAACAGATATGTAGTGAAGAAAGAAATTATATTTGTAAATGGAATGATGTTAACAAGATAAAGAGTAAAATTTAAATGTGTTTCTGTAAGTAGCGTGTCTTCTCTCAGGCAGGTCTGTACATATGAAGTAGATTTATAAATTCATGGTGTATGCTTAACATATGGTAAACCCTTGATAAGTTCCATTCAGAGTATCTTTAGGTAGGATGAGATTGTTGGATGGCATCACCAACTCGATGGACATGAATTTGAGCAAGCTCTGGGAATTGGTGATGGGCAGGGAAGCCTGGTGTGCTACAGTCCATGGGGTCACAGAGTCAGACGTGACTGAGTGACTGAACTGAACTGAGGAACTATTATTTTCTAAGATTTGTAAGCAAGAGCTGTGAAACACATATACACATATATACACCTTGGCTTAAAGAACTCAAACTTTTCTTTGTTTCTAATTACCTTCTTAAAATACCCATGTAACTCCATAACTCTACACCTTACTCTTTCATCCAAGACACTTAGCTTCCTAATTACATTCTTTATTCTCAGGCCACAAAATGGACACATTTCAAAGATATGATTGTACTTTTAGAAAACTCTGAATGCAATCTCACACCTATTTAAAAGCCTTGAATTCCTTGCTCCATCCTTGGCTTAGTTCTTCCCAGATCTAGATAAGAAACAGTGCAGTTGTGATTTCTACTTAGCTGCCTCATGTGGTCATGTGGTGTAGTATTGTCTTCTATTACTACTCCAGAATTTTTCAAGGAATAAGAAAAGAAAAGAAATACTGGCCTTGAATATTTGAACACAGTGAGAATCTACAGTATGACTTGTTATTTCAAGTGTATTTTATAGAGTGCTGGAAACCTTTGTATGAGCTGAATAAGGGAAAGGGCCACATTGAAAGGAAGAAGTAAAGGAAGGAAGAAAAGAAGGAAGGGAGGGAGGCAGGCAGACTGTAGTGTTATAGTTTAAAGGGAACTAAGAAAGGAGCATTCTGGCAGAAAGGACTGTCATGTTCAAGGTCATCTTCTTGAGTCTGGTTTAAATAAGAAATGAGTAGAAATGGTTAATGCCTCAAACTTTTTTGAAAGATGCCACGAGTTTGGCTTGGATTCACTAGAAACACTCAGCATCATTTCATTTACCTTAGTGGAAAAAATAGTTTCCTGTAAACTGACTAGATTTTTTTTTTTTTCTTCTAATTTCTCTTTAAGAGTTACTTGTTCAACTCTGCAATTGGGAACACTGAAATGACAGGATGGGAAAACTAATGCTCAAATTGATGAAGGAGTTTAGGGAGATAGAGGCCATTGAGCATCTATAAACAACTAACTGTTCAAATTGGCAGGGTAATTTTTAAGTGGTAATTCAGAGAACTTCCTGGAAAATACAGAATTGCGCATATAGAAAAGACTCCAGAAAATTGATGAAAGAATATTAATTATGTCTTATGAATCCTATGCCTGAAAAATGTTAGGCTTGTTAATTTACTCTGCTAGTTAGTTAACTATGCAGTTGTGACTGTGTGTGCATGAAGGTGGAGCATGCGTGACACACATAGAAAAAGAAGTAGTACATGGAAAACCCCTGAGGAGAAATTTGACTTTTAAGGACTTGCTCAGCACAAGATGTGCTGGTACCCTGTTAGGAGAGGATGCTTAAGAGTGTGTGTCCTCTTAATGATGGAGATGACTAACTAAAATGCATTTCCAAAGAGGTAACATGCAATAAATTGATTAAATTATAATTGTTGACTATATACCTTTTAATTTTATTATTTAAAAAGAAAATTAAGGAGAGAAACCAAAAAATCAAAATGACTGTGAAATTTAAATATCTGATGTAATGTCAACTGCAGTTATTAAAAAAACTTTTTTTTAAAAGAAAAACTCCAAAAGCAACATGTGATTCTCAGAAGTATAGTTTTAACCAAGTACATTTTTTTTTTTATGATAACGTCTAATGACTATGAAATGTTTGGCATTTTCCCTAAATTCCTCCAAGTAGTTAATGGACATAAAACCTGCTTTGATTTCTAGGCTGGGTCTATCTCAGGAGTTGGGTTTTTGTCATACAAGATTCTGAACCAAGTGAACTTAAGTGGCTGCATTCAAAACACTACAGAACTTAGTCTAAGCGAAAATTTCTATTAAACTTCTTTTTGGATTTTATGTAATATAGAAAAAAATAATATTTCTCAAATTCCAAGATCTATAATAATCAAAGAAAGGAACTATAATGTGAATTCTTTATAGAGATTAAGTATAACTGTTGTATTTTACTTGAATGTAAGTTAGAGGCTGTCCAAATCATAACTTTTGAATTTTAAAAATCACCTCTTAATTTTTTAAGTGACCTCCCGTTTCTTCACATTTCACATGAATATTTCTTCTTTTCAGTATGAGGAGACAGTTCACTGTCTGCTTTAAAAAGAAAAACAGAATTTTTAAAAATTTCCCAGCAACTTGATCATGAAGAGAATATTGGTGGTTTTTCAATAATTAATTAGCAGTGATCTCACCTAAACATATTGTTGCAGTCAACAGTAATCAGTAGAGTGATTTTGAGGGCAGATAGAATCATTTAACTTGTGGCTTTGCCATATATATGAATTCATATATTCATATGTATATTCAGATTCATTTATTATAGAACCATATCTATTTGGATATATATTTTTCATAAAGATGTGTCATTCTTGACAATATTGATTTTATTAACCTAATTTTCACTTTTTAAATATCAATTTTATTTTCATTTCCTTTCATACTTCCTCCTATACGTAAGTGAAAAATAGTATCTAAGATAAATTTTCAAAAACTTCTTTTTTTTTCTACCACAGGCGTAAAGCTTTTAAAACTGAACGTTAATAAAATTTTCCACATTTTCAAAAAAAAAAACAAACTTCTTTTATATTTTTGGATTTTTGAAAATGTTGCATCTTTCTGCTTATCCTGATATCATGCTATTATATTTTATTTTTATAAATCCAAGTATATTTTAATCACTAAACTACCTATGTGTAATACAATAATTTACTTATTATTGGAAGGATGTGATTTGAAGTGTTTTTATCAAAAGTAATTGAAATATGATCCTTTACAGCTTTAATCAAGACACTTGCCTGAAGTAGTTACGTTAGATACTAGGACCAAAAGTGGGTGCATTTTTGGCCACTTGTAGGCCAGTTTGAGGAGAAGGCAATGGCACCCCACTCCAGTGCTTTTGCCTGGAAAATCCCATGGATGGAGGAGCCTGGTAGGCTGCAGTCCATGGGGTCACTAGAGTCGGACACGACTGAGCGACTTCACTTTCACTTTTCACTTTTATGCATTGGAAAAGGAAATGGCAACCCATTCCAGTGTTCTTGCCTGGAGAATCCCAGGGATGGGGGAGCCTGGTGGGCTGCCATCTATGGGGTCACACAGAGTCGGACACGACTGAAGTGACTTAGCAGCAGCAGCAGCAGCAGGCCAGTTTGAATCTTGGTGTCAAACTGTTACTATTCTTCCTACCAACCCACTCTTTTCCCATACACACATCTCCCTTTGGACAGTTGTCTTTCTTACTGGTTTAACTACCAGGTTGATTTGATTTAGCACTTTTCCAACCTAGTATACAATCTCATCTTTCCATTTACAAAAGTTAGCTAAGTTTAAAGTCATGCCATTGCAGTGGTGATGGGGAGGGTGTGGTGGTCTTGTAGAAGGAAGGAAAAGGAAGAGCCCTCACATTTGCCAGGCATAGGGAGTAGCAGGAGCAATAGACTACACAGAATCAATACTAATGAAAAAGCCATCTCTGGGTTCCACCATTAATCAGAGAAATCCTAGCCACAGATGTCAATTTGGAAACCAGAAATTTGGAATGCTCCTTATAATCATGATTAAGACCTCCAAAAATTTGGGTCATAAAAGTTATGCAGTTACTTATTTGGTTCTTTTCTCCCTTTTAAAGAGGGGTCTAATACTCCAGTTAGTGGCATGTGATAGGTGTTTTTAATTTATATCTGGATCATGGCCAAGATAAGGTGTGAGTATACCAAAGATTTATACAGTTATAAGTCAATCTGAATTATAAGAAAAATTAATCTGATAGATATCACATACATTTTATAACAGGAGAAAAAGAGAAAGTAAGGAAGATGTGCTTTAAAAAATGGAAACATTGTGTACTTATATTAATCCATATATCCTAAAACATTGGAATTATTATTGAAATATTGGTATTATTATTAAGATATAAAGTTGCTTTTATTACAGTAACAGTGAATTACTGGACTGTGAGCTTATCATTTATCATAAATTACTTGTTCTCTCAAACTTACTGACCTATGCTATACTTGTGCTTGCTAATAATTCTTATAGTTATTGGATTATGATGTTTAAAATATACTATTTATAAATAGGATATAGAATAATAGTTTTGCCTAAAATGTTTGAAAGTCTCAACATTTACTACATATAATTTTAGGCCATATTTACTAATAATGCAAATTTGTAATCACATACATGTGTGTGTGTTTTGACATTCACAATATTGTACATATAAAACATATATATATATATATATATATGTTTATATAAAATAATTTTCCATTTCTCCAGTTAGGTTTTGAAATTTTGTCAGCACAAAAATTAAGAACCTATATAATTTGATATTTTAGCATTCTCTGTGAATCAAATCAAAAAAAGTAGTGTTTTTTCTTTTTTTTTTTACCATCAGGATTTTTCCTTTTGTTCATCCATAATACTCCAAAGTTTGTTTCATATGAAGCCAAAACAAAATATAATCAAATATCTAAAGGCAAACCATGAGCCTTAGTATTCTTTATCATATTTATTTATGTGTTTCCTATTGCAAAATTTCAGTGATTCATTAAGGTTTTCAAGTTCTATTGCAAAGAGACAAATCGAATGCAGTAAGAGGTTCCGGTTTCAAGGACTTAGATGCTCAGAAGTTTAATAAACTTATAGTGGGGCTTCTCACAGTGAAAACAACACTTCAAAAGAGTTTAGAAGAGGCCGTGTTGGCTAACTGCAGTTCGAGATTGCTTTGTTTTTGGGTGGAAAAAGCATACTTCCCATTATTATATGGGGATCAGAAAATGATTGGATGATTTATGCTTCTTCAATTAATAATAAATGGGGAAATAGGACATTTTTGATGAATATAAGAGTAATGATACCCCAAAATACTGACTTCAGCTTAGAATGTATTGTATTAAAGCCATCCTGTTTAACAGCAGAGTTTTGAAGGCCTGGGTGAACCACTGAGTCTTTGGATTAGAAACTACATGAATACATATTGGAAAGATATATTTAACTTTAGTTATGGAATTTGCTAATGTCTTAATTATATCTCAGTTTATAACTTTCATGCATTCTGAAGCAAATTTCAACATCGGGTTGTCTTTTATATGGTCTTTGAAAACATGTGTCTAGCTTTGTTAAAAATGATTAGTTTTGTTTGGTGTCCTGAATACTGCAACAAATTTTACATACGTATCTGGCTAGACATGAATAGCCAATCCCATATAAACTCATATGTATGAAGATACAGATACTCAATTTCAGCTTTTAGGAGATGAGTTTTTATTAGAGTGAACATATTTTAAACAAGAATATGTAGATGTGTGGGGCTTCCCAAGTGGCGCTAGTGGTAAAGAACCCACCTGCTAATGCAGGTAGATGCCAGAGACAAAAGTTCAATCCCTGGGTGGGGAAGATCCCCTCGAGGAGGGCATGGCAACCCATTTCAGTATTCCTGCCTGAAGAATCCCATGGACAGAGGAGCCTGGAGAGCTACAGTCCATAGGGCCACACAGAGTCAGACACACCTGAAGCAACCTCACACGCTTGCTTGTACATAGATGTGTGCCCAACCTAAAGACACAACAGTTCATGTGACTGCCTCGCAAGCCCCAGAAGAGAAAATTATGCTCAAATTCTTAAGGTAGCAGATTTGGGGATGTCTGTTGGTTTTTAGGTCATTTAATAGTTTTTTCATTGCTGATTTAATGAGAATCAAACTGAAATACATTTTTGCCAAAGACATATTGATAATTTTTTGTATTCAGTTTTTTAAAAGAAGTAAATGTAAAATGTACTTAGGCATGGATTACACAGTTATGTTATTCAACAATTTGCTTTTTAAAGTTACTTAGAAGGAGAACAGAAGGCATTCCTTTTTTTTTTTTTAATTTCCCTGATGATCAGTGAGGAGCATCTTTTCTTCTTTTTTTTTAAAATTAATTCATTTATTTTAATTGGAGGCTAATTACTTTACAATATTGTAGTGGTTTTTGCCATACATTGACCTGAATCAACCACGGGCGCACATGTGTTCCCCATACTGAACCCCCCTCCCACGTCCCTCCCCATCTCATCCCTCAGGGTCATCCCAGTGCACCAGCCCTGAGCACCCTGTCTCATGCATCAAACCTGGACCGGCGATCCGCTTCACATATGATAATATACACGATTCAGCGCTACCCTCTCAAATTATCCCACTCTCGCCTTCTCCCACAGAGTCCAAAAAAGACTGTTTTTTACATCTATGTCTCTTTTGCTGTCTCGCATATAGGGTCATCGTTACCATCTTTCCTTTAAACCTGAAGGTCGTCCTGGTGTGGCACGTGTAGGGATGAATTCCCCTGACATACTTCACAGCAGTCCTAGAAGGAGAACTAGGGGCTGCAGGTTTCTCCCCAGGCCTCCTGGGAGCAAGGCTGCTGTTTGTCAGTGTTGGCACCTGTGTGAGCCTTGAAGGCTGCTGATCAACTCAATTCTATTTGTTACCTCCCTGCTCCCTTCTCTTCCTGGGGAATCTGGCTTCTCTGTTAACTCCCGATAAGGGATAACGATTTCCTGCAAGCATCACTGAGATCCAGAAAGTCACTGTAATCTCATCAACTGTGTGACTCCCCAACTGGGACTCTTGAATTTATATAACCCGATGGGAGCTGGTCAGGGTGCTTAATCGCCCACATTGCTGTGCTGAGTCCCCCAGTCATTTAAAATAGAAATCTTCTCATAAAGATGACCTCATTATGGCCCCAAATTAGGACAGACTTCATCAGAACCCATAGTTAAACCCAGTATTTTACCTGTGAGAACAGTTTACTACCCTGTCCTGGCTGAAAAAAATTCAGCCCAGGCCATAAGGAATTTTCCAATGATCCCAGTGAAGATTGGGTAGGAGGCTGGATATACATCCAGTCTTTTTGCATGGCCTGTGTGACGCTGAAGAGTTTTGTTACATTTTTTAACCCTGAAATAAAACAGAGAAGCCTCACCTTGAGTTTCTGGTGAATGCCTTGAAGATTTATTACAATTAATGCACCTGTAGTTTTCCTAAATTTTCTCAAACATTTTAGGTGATTTCCCAACTAATCATTTTTAGGGTTCAACCTCAAAGATTTTAATATAAGGGAGAAATAATTTTTAAAAGAAGCATCTCTGCTTACCTTCTCCCTTCCTCTTTAGCAACAAATTGTTTGGAGATACATACCAGTCTCAAAATTGTATACATACTAATATATACACAACAGTCCTATGGACTGTAACCCTCCAGGCTCCTCTGTCCATGGAATTTTCCAAACAAGAATACTGGAGTGAGTTGCCATTTCTTACTCCAGGGGATCTTCCCAACCCAGGGATAGAACTCTCACCTCTTGAGTCTCCTGTATTGGCAGGCAGATTCTTTACCACCGTGCCACCTGGAAAGCCTTTCTCACATTTGCATTATCTAATTTTTAGTGCTAACAAGCATTGAGAAGTGATTATCTTTTTCTTTACAACCATGACCTTTGATTGCAGGTGGCGTCTTATAAAGCTTGCTTTTTCTAAATATTGCAAATAAAATTGAGTGGTGGAGAGGGGCACAGGAAGAGCCAAGAGTTGGAAGAAGGATTTAAAAATGAAACTAAGGCATAAGGAGTTCATCTTATTTAAAAAATGTGCTCCATATATATTTCTTCTGTTTATCTTCATGAACATATATGTTTATCACGATACAAGATATATAAGTATATACTTAGAGTCTTGTTTCCAGTTGGCATCTGAAAGCAAGTTGGCATCTCTATGTCATATACTGTACACATAAATGTGAATATATATGAATATATATGCACATGTTTATTTTTCATATGTGATTCTGCAATGCATGGATATGCTTGGATCTAACTTATCTTGTTAAAAATGACTACATTTATATAAGTATGCATACTTATATAAAATGTATTCTTAGTTGGCATCGGGCAGCAAGTTAGCATCTGGTGTAAACTAAGTTTTCATTTACTGCTTATATATGTGTGTTGTAAATTATGAATATTAGGATGAATGAATATGTTTTCTTATAATTTCATAAGTACCTTTAATAATGATTAAATATGTGTCATGAGAATGTATAATTACATTTATCATTTAAAAGGTAATTGTAAAAAGTAGTAAAGGGGTTTTTCTCCTCAGCCAAGTCAAATGATGGGATCCAGGTATGCATAGTGAACTGGAAAGAGGAAGACATATTAAACTATGAGGAATATGGATTACAATATTAATAAGTACTATTTTTATGGGACCGATGGACCTTTTTTTAAAATTTATTTTAATTGGAGGCTAATTACTTTACAATATTGTAGTGGTTTGTGCCATACATTGATATGATTCAGCCATGGGTGTATATGTGTTTCCCATCCTGAACCCCTCTCCCGCTCTCCTCCCCACCCCATCCCTTTGGGTCATCCCAGTGCACCAGCCCTGAGCACCCTGTCTCATGCATCAAACCTGGACTGATGATCTGTTTCACATATGATAATATACATGTTTCAATGCTATTCTCTTAAATCATCCCACCCTTGCCTTCTCCCGCAGAGTCCAAAAGACTGTTCTATACTTCTGTGATTCTTTTGCTGTCTCGCATATAGGGTCATCGTTACCATCTTTCTAAATTCCATATATATGCGTTAGTATACACTATTGGTGTTTTTCTTTCTGACTGACTTCATTCTGTATAATAGGCTCCAGTTTCACCCACCTCATTAGAACTTATTCAAATGCATTCTTTTTAATGACTGAGTAATACTCCATTGTGTGCATGTACCACAGCTTTCTTATCCATTCATCTGCTGATGGACATCTAGGTTGCTTCCATGTCCTGGCTATTATAAACAGTGCTGTGATGAACATTGGGGTACACGTGTCTCTTTCAACTCTGGTTTCCTTGGTGTGTATGCCCAGCAGTGGGATTGCTGGGTCATATGGCAGTTCTATTTCCAGTTTTTTAAGGAATCTCCACACTGTTCTCCATAGTGGCTGTACCAGTTTGCATTCCCACCAACAGTGTAAGAGGGTTCCCTTTTCTCCACACCTGGACCTTTTTGTTTGTGCTTTTAGAAAATACTTTGCAAGCTAAATATTTTTTGTATACTTATATGCAAATTTGAATTAGATAGTGTTAGTTTGTTCTTAACACATTCATTGTGATGTATATGGTATTGATTATGAGAACAGTTTTTTAAAATCCTTTTTAGTGCAGATAGCCAGCATGGTTATTTTATTCAATTAAAATTTCATTTGAATCTTAATCAATTAATAACAGTTAAATTTTTAGATGACATTTCTGTGGTAGGATTGTGTCAACCTAACAAGTCATATATGAAAAGTAAATAAAAGCTAACCTCGATTATTAAAGAGTATTTGTAGGAGAATTTTTATGTATGTTCTGAAAATTCAGGTGCTGTTAACACTGTCTGAAGATGTGTTTATGAGGAGTGTGTGTGTGTATGAGTGCATTCTTTTATACCTCCTGTATATTTTGGTAATATTCAACTTTCCAATTTATATACTTATTCATCTTGAGCAGCTATCTTATAGGCGCCATAGGTTTGTTGGACAGGTCTAAGGAAGAAAAGGAAGTTTTCATTTGCCCCATATCAAGATTTACTCTTAGCTAGTTGTTCCTCATGCACCTTCAACATATACTCATGTGATCCTGTTTTATAAAGAAGGGTATGGAATGATGAACTACTGTAATGTTAATATATAAAGGAAAATTTGACAGCTTAACTACTGTTTATCTAGCAAAATCCCCATAGTAACTGTAAACTTCTCGTTAAAAGAATTGCTCATATGTTTAGTGTTGCCTGTTACTCCATTGGAAAACTATAGTATTTTTCCAGTGCAGAAAGATATTTTTGCTCTATTGAGTATCATTGGTTAGCTGTAAGTTTGTTTTGTGTATATGACATTATTTTGTTGCAAATGCAAACATTTTAAAATAGAGGTATATTTTTCAGTATAGCTCATATCAGATTATATGTAGGAATGTTTAGCATTAGTAGTTAAATATAGAAGCAGTATTGATGTTACATTTGTTGTTGTCCTGTCATAAAAGAAATTCTCCAGAATGAAGAAACTATTTCACTAAATTTGAAACATCAGCCTTACATAGGCTGCGTACGTAGTGGATACAGATTTTTAAGTACACTTGCTGGCTGATCTTCCTACTACTGGTTAGTAGTCTGTACATTCCTCTTTCTTCTGATTGCCATCCATGTTCTAAGCTGTGTTTCTTCTATTTTTTAGATCAGTGTGCTTTAATCATTAGATTTAGTAAATTAGCGTTTAATTCAATATTCTAATTTTTGTAACATTCTAAGATTAAACATTTATTTTTTAATTAAATGTTGAAATATGCAAGTCATTATTTGTGTATTGCTGACTAGAAATATTGTTGAAGTGTAAAGGAGAAAATCTAATTTTATATTGGCATAGAAAGAAAGCTTAACTTGTTTTCTTGCTCTTTTTTTATAGAGAACACCTGTTCCCAGCGCTGAAGCATTCCGATGGTTCTTTTAAAGCAGTAGTATATCTTATTTTCAAGGCATTTGGAAGTGAAGGGCAAACTAATGTCTTGTTTTAAGAAACTGCTTAGTCCACCACTGAAGAAAATATCCAGATATTATTTTCATTTTATGTATAGGGGTTTCTTCAAAAAAAAAAAGTGGGGGGAAAGAAGAAAAAAAAGACATATAAAAATAATCTGGGAGCCTGGGGAATTGGCCAGTCTATTTACTTTCAATACACTGATTCTTTCTTTGATGTAATTTAGCTATCCTAGTGAAGTTGTTGTCTATTTTGAAAGTGGCTGTAAAAAATAAGTCTGGGTAAGCCCCTGCTGTAAAATCATGTATCTTTGCAAAGTACATATCTATACTTCATTTTCAAATATATGTGTTTCAGGACTGTAAACTGTACAGATAGCAGCTTGTATTTTGTGTGTTTAGACACAAGAGGACAATCATGTCTGAGCATCTATGGAGATTAACAGTTTGTTCACAACACTCCGGTTCTGCGAGTTAAATCTGGAGCAATAAATTTTAGCTTTAAATATTTTTTTGCCAGTTGTTTCTAGGAGCAGCAACAGCAGTGGCGTGTTTTGCCATGCATCTTTCCGTAGAGACTTGATGCCAAGTTTTACAAGACTAAAAGATGATGATGCATCCAGCAGTTACCTTCCGTTGTATTGTTCTAAGAGGGGAAGATATTAGGAAAGTTTCAATTAATCTTTTGAGCACTATATTAGAGTAGTGGTTATGCACTTGCATTGCTTACAAACGAGCTGTACAGAAGGGTATACCTCCCAAATCCTTAGTGTAGTTGACTTGTCTTGGGTGGCACTGTAAGACGGAGTACTCAGAGTAGTTGAAACATGCAGAATCTGTTGTATAACTTTTTTTTTTCTTTCTTTAAACAGTGTTTTCTAGGATACAGGCTAGAGTATCATATCTTAGGGGAGAAATTCATGACTGACTTTTTTTTCCCCCCAGCCCAACATGGGTTTTTTTTGTTTGTATGTATTTTTTTGTTTGCCTGTTTTTCTGCTTCTTTTTTGGTAGAAAAAAATAAACACTTAATAAAACATATCCAATTATTTAAATTCTATGTATGATATTAAAAGTGTAGTTTTTTTTTAAAATTTCATTACATAAAGGCCTCCTGCATCGAGACATGGCTGGTACATTTTTAAGTTCAAAAGAGTGAAACACATTCATGGAAGTGAGGCTGTTAAATCTCTTTTGATCTTCCTTTCTCACAGCCTCCCAGTTAAAACCGTGGCCTTCTTGTAGGCCCTCCGTGAAATGCTCCATGTTTCCCATTCCCGTTCTCATCACCATCACCAGATGCTTCCATTCCTGAGAAGACAGGGCCACAGTCTATGGAATTCCATAAAGGCAAACAGCCCCCAAACAAAAGGAGTAATGCTTCATAGGACCTGAGCTACCTTTTCTTCATAATGTTTGGTTTTCTTCTGCAGTCAGTGTTCTTTAGGCTAGCCCATTATGATGGGCTATGATTTATGATGGCATGATCCCTAAGAGTTTTAGTTCTCCTCTCTCTCTCTCTCTTTTTTTCCCCCCAAATTATAAAGACTGTTTTCAGCTTCAGAAATAAGACAGAGTTTAGCAAAAACACAGAGTATGCAAGTTTCCATATTACTGTATCTTTTTGTTCTCTAGTCACTAGCCAGCTATTTTAGCCTGTGACATCCATTGACCTGCTGACAACTTAGCAACATGGATCAGGTGAAGAAAAATAACTTGAGAAGAGAGAGGATGATGAAAGGAACTGTAAAGTTTTAGAAAGACTAGCAGACGAATAATTTTAAAAGGCTAGTTGTAGTTATGAATGGGAAAAAATACAGACAGAAGAGGTTTTTTTAAAAGCAGAAGGAGCACTTCATTGCTAGAGTGCTGGCAAGCGGGGAGAAGGTACTTACAAATGCCAATGTGAAAAACAATATGACTTAATTTGCCTAGAGTATGGATACAAGGTCTACAGTTACTGTCAAATAGCCTTTTTGAAGAAAATTCACGGTGTATTACACTTATCCATGTTTAGAGAAGAAAATTATCGCAAATTAAAACGTGCTGTATATTAATTTTGAGATAGCTTTCTACTTGATGTATATTCCTTTGAAGGTTCTAGTTAGAATTTCTATTTCTGCTGTGGGACCAATAAGAGCTATATGAGTTCTTTCTTGTTCCATTTTTAATTTTATTTGACTTTTTTTAACCGATTTGCTAATGAATTACGAGTAAGTGAAAACTTACTTTCACACTTGAATGGTAAGCTTGCCTGGCTTTTTGGAAAGTGATCATTGTTATTACAGAATTGAAACAAACTTTTATTCAGGCTACGTTAGGCATACAATAACATATGAAGATCTCATCGCAATGTACTGTGAGTCTAAAATACATGCTAGTATTGCATGTCTTGATGTGTTTTTGTTTTCTTAAAGAATTAATGAGTTTGTATATTGTAAAATGTGATTTTTTTACATGTGAATTCAATTTTTTAATGAAATAATCTGTTAATTATTGATATGGAGGAGTGCAGCTTTTCTTGAATTCCTTATGTGTTTTTATTCCTGATGTTGTTCTTTTTTAAACCACCCGTTTTTTAATGTTTTGGGTTAAGCTATTTATGTAATGGAGGGTGCATATAAGGTTCCCTCTGGTGATGCTGAAGAAAGGTATCACTCCTCTGGCCTCCCCTCAGTTTTCTCCCTTGTAAGTTGATGTATTGAGAACTTGTAAAGCACATCATAGCAGCACTGAGGGAGTGATTGAAAGATTTACACTTTTCTTGATTCTTAAATACCAATGAAGTGTAACTTTTAAAAATTCCTTGCTGTATGTTTCATATTCAGAATCAAGAAAATTCAGAAGATAGCAGTCAGCTGTAAATCATATGGGGTATCTTTACAACTTAAAAATTGCATCTCAGATAAGCCAAATAAAAAGCTTTGTGTGAGAGGTCACGTAGAGAGGTGTAGGTGAGGAGGTGCCATCATGCATCAGCGTTTGGGAAGACTATGGAAAGTACTCGGGCTGCTGCCGTGTAGAGCAGTGGACCCATCCCTTTCCAGCTCTCACTCAGCACCCTTATATCACAAGAGCATCAGAGTGCAAATCTCTCTCTTTCCAGGCCTTCATCCCAAAGTGGCTTTCTGATGGATTCCGCCTGTCTGTGCACAAGTGGAGGGCATATTTACAAACTAGAAATGTGTCCATTCTTGGGAGGGAGAACAGTAATAGGCTTCCCCCAGGGTAAGAATATATAAAAGTGTCTCCTGTTGCTTAATTCCAAATACCCAACTTTCTTCTTCTAAACACATTCATAGGAAGCAAGAGATGGAAGACTTCCTATGAATTAATATTAAGCAGTCACTAAAAGAAAGGAATATTCCCTTCCTTTCATTCAGAACCCCTGGCATGTAAGTTGTACAATTAATACTAATGCATATAAAGTCTTTAAGTTGATAGTCTCTGTAATCAAATCATGAAAACAAGAAAGCAGTTAAATGAACACACTATTCAGGGTCAAATATGTTCAGCAAAAAACCGTTGTGGGTCTTTGATCATGGCTAGATTCACAGTGATATCACACAGTTGGTTCTCATGTAACAGCTAAATGTTTCAAATTTTGTTTTTATTAAATTTGGCAGTTTCACACTGAGATCTGTATTCCTAGTGAATAAAAGACAGTTACTATGTTAAGAGGGATTTCATTTTCACAATTGCAAGGAAGTCAGAGATATTTCAGGAACATGGGCCACAAAATGTACTCCTTTCACAGTGTTCTCCTATTCTGAACTGTGCAGTTATCTATTAAATTCTCTAATAGATATTTGTGTAAGGTGTATGTATGCTTGTGCAATTATTAAAAAAGCAGTTTTGGAAAACAGTGTATTTATTAAAGAAAATTACTTATGGGGCATGTACAAAACTGTAAAAAAAAAAAAAAAAACTTAAAAAAAAAACACATTCAATTTGCCCAGTAAAGTTGTTTTTGTGAAATTTCTGTGTTGTTGAATAAAGGACTTTAGTATTCAAAGATCTCTTTTTCCATGAACAAATTTTTATTTGTGAGATTTTAAATAATCAGCATATGATCCTGAAAGTCTAATTTTTTTTACGATAAAAACATTTTTCATTTTAAACTTGCTCCTACATCAGCAGAATGAATACTGTTTATAAAATTTTCATAAAATGTTCCCATTTTGTTCATCTTTTTTCTTCATATATTTTTGTCTTTCTTATATATTTAAAGGAAAGAAAGAACATGATGCCTTTTATATTTCTAAAGGCTATATTCTTGTTGAAAGCTTTAAAAGTTCCCCGAAATAGAGGAAGAAATGAGTATATCCAAACTTTCTTCATTCATTCATTATAAGAGTGCCACGAGAAAGCTTTCCATGAACTCCTTGTGCTGTGAATGAAAAGTCTTGGTGATAATACTTAAAAGCATTAAGGTACATGAAGAAATACACAATACTGGAATTGTATCTTCAGCCACTCCCAGCAATACTCTGAGATTACCTTTTTATTGTGTTACTTTTTTATTGTAGAATATTGTGGTCCACCCTGCTTATTATTTGGTGGTGAAGGCACTTAACTGTTACTTCACTGCTTCCCAGAACAAAGAGCTAATTATTTTTTGCTGCTTCATAAACTACAAGAAACTATTGTAGAACACAGTATTATATCTTGGAAATCATTAATATGGTTTCAAACATGGAGCGTTAGACAATTGAAAGAGTTCATGTTCACAGAAAAAAAGACCACATGAGAAGATTTTTGTCAGTGTTATAAATTTCAAAATGTGTTCTGTTAGAATATCACTAGTATAAAATATCTTGGCCTTGGCAACCGAACTGGATTATATAGTGTGAGAAAGATGAATTAGATAACTGGAATCATGAGAGTTTCTGGGTATTCAGCAATTTTGCAGGTGAGTTGCAATGCTTCTTTATTATATTTTGGTGTAAGCAACAATATGGCAAAACCAGATTTTCATGATAATACTTTCCTTACTTGACATCTTCAAGGATACAAATGCTTTGAGGTTTATATGTAATGATAAGAGAATAATTCTTCAAAATAGCTTGAATTAACTAAAAAGGGAAAGACAGGGGAACTCTATAACTTATTTAGACATTGAACCAGATAATTTCATATGGCTTCTGGAAAATAATACACATTTTTAAGTGTCTTTATTGGTATCAGTTGTTTTAGTTGACATATTTTAGCAGAAGTTATTCCCCATTTTATTTCTACTCTTTTTTGATGGAGAAAAAAAATGTTATTTGAAATAAACACAGTGAACACAAATTTGAGATTTTATTTGCATGCATATCATAAGTATCATAAGTATAAGGACATTTTTGCTTATTTGTAAGTTTTGTTTCTAATCTTTTAATAACTTGGTTTAAGATCTATCTTTATGTCCTTTGCAATTCAGATTTTTTTGGCCATTTTTTTAGTCAATATTTATTATTTTCCATGTATTTATGTAAAATGGAATGTCAACTGTCTTTTCATTCTAAGTCTGTGCTTTGTTTACAATATGTTTCTTATGACAAAATCATTCTGGTTAGCAGGTGTTGTAATTTCACAAATTGGAAGCAATGTCCATGTCTCTTTCCAAGAACAGTACTTTTAAAAGCCATTCTAATCGTGTACAAAACTACATGTAAAGCATTCTTAATATGGGACTGAATTACTGACTTCTTTAATAATTAGATGTTAGGAGAATCTGGTTGCTTGGTTTGAATTATGATCTGCTTACGACTTTTCTGAAAAGTGATCTTCTGTTTCAAATTATATGGCTTCAGGAAAATTGCACAGTTGGAAGGGAGGTTAAAAAAGAAAAACATTTAAATGGCACTGTTTAACCTTTGATACCATCATGAAACATATGTAACTGAAAATTCTTATTCATTATGCCCATCAAAACCTTTTCTCACTTTTCATGACTTACCATGTAATTTCATTCATATTTTAACTATTTATAAATATTTACAGTTTTATTAATATTGAATTAATGTGGGAGGGATGGAAATAGATTAATCTGTGTGTGCATATGTGTGTGTTGTTTTTAGCTGACACAATTCAATTCATGCTTCCAATAGCTAAGGGTCAGTGTAGATTATTAAACATCTTTCATGTAAAAGATTCTGCCACCATTCAGTTACAGTTGCAACTGAACTTAATGATTCAACATCTTATAATACTTCATATCTTCTCTGGGAATCAGGGAATTTGGGGAAGTCTACATGAAATCTTTTGAACATTTTAGGGGTGTTTTAATAATTTAACATTTCACTGTGTCCCACTTGCAGTCATTTGGAACTGTTTTGAAAATTATTTACACAAATTGCTCCCCAAATGTGTTATTTTCTTCATATAATTTGGACATTTTAGGTATATTTATGTATTATTGAGATGTCTATTTATACACATGTATATTTGAGCTTCAAGTGCACATGCAAACACTAATAGATTATTTAATCTGTAGCTTGTATACTTTGACCATAGGAAAAGACCTCTGTCCCTCTAAAATTTGTGATGTCTATGGAGCAGCAGCAAGAAGAATATTGTGAATAATTTTTGTGTTTGCAAACCAGCAATTGATTTAATTTTTCATTTATTCAATAAGAATTATTGTGATCTTCAATGTGCCAACTACTGGAGATATCAAAATAAATAAAACGTTCCTCCTGACACATTTACCATCATCATGAAAGTCAACTGAATGATTGAAATAAATACACAAATAAAATCAGTGGAAAGTGTTTGTGTTGAATGGAACAGGCATCATGTGAATGCATGGCAAGAGACGGTGGAGTGAAGCTTTTTCATTTAAAATTTTTCCGTGTTGAAAGAAGAGGGCAAGGTTCAAGTAAATACTCTGGGGTTGTAAAACCTGAGGTTAAAGTAGTGAACCAAAGAGACTGGAGTGGCAGAAGAAAGAGAGGAAGGTTCAAAAGACCTGAGACATGCCATCGTCCTAGTCCAAGTTGCTGTCACTTCTCATGGGGGCCACTTGAATCGCTACCATAGTATTCTCTTTCCATTCATTCCTGTCAATTTTCAAACATTTTCTATGTTGCAGCCTAAGCAGTTCTTTTAAAACACATACACACAAAGTTCTTGGGATTCCATGCTCATTGTCAGCGATCTCCCGTTGCTCTTAGAATAAGATCCTAAATGTGGTTGCAAGGATCTTGCAGTTTAGCTCTGCAGTCTCATCCCATTTCATGTCATCCCTTTCTCCGTGCTCCAGCCATTTAGACTTTCTTCCATCCTCATAGTTGCAAGATGGGTTTTGCCTCTCACCTCAGGACATTTTGTTCATTTTGTTATTAATATCTGGAATCTTTGTTCCTTCTCTATTTTCCTGGATAATGCCTCTTTATTCTTCAGAAATTAGCTAATACACTTTTACAAGAAACTTCTCCTCAACTTTTATGACTTTGTTAAATTCACCTATTATAGGCACTAAAGTAACTTGTACCTCTTCATGCTGCTGCTGCTGCTATGTCGCTTCAGTCGTGTCTGACTCTGTGCGACCCCAAAGACGGCAGCCCAGCAGGCTCCCCCTTCCCTGGGATTCTCCAGGCAAGAACGCTGGAGTGGGTTGCCATTTCCTTCTCCAATGCATGAAAGTGAAAAGTGAAAATGAAGTCACTCAGTCGTGTCTGACCCTTAGCAACCCCGTGGACTGCAGCCTACCAGATTCCTCCATCCATGGGATTTTCCAGGCAAGAGTACTGGAGTGGGGTGCCATTGCTTTCTCTGGTACCTCTTCATAGCCCTTATTAATGAATTAATACATTCAATAAAGAGATATTACACAGTTATCATGTGCTCTTCTCTCTTCTAGGCAGCTAGAATATGTTCATAAGCACATAGGACAGAAATTTCTGCCCTCATAGCATTCATATTCTAGTGGAAAGAAAAAAGTCATAAACAAAGAAGTAAATATAAATGTCATATAGTAATATATAATTTAGATACAAATAAGGAGAGAAAATGAGATTAGATATGCCAAATGGGGTGAGAGGATGTGGAAGAGAATTGGAATTTTAAATGAGTAAATTTTAAATGAGTTAGGGAAAGCCTAACAGAGAAGGTTAACATTTGAGGTACAGCCTGAAGGAGGCAAGGGGCTTCCCAGGTGGCGCTAGTGGTAAAGAATCCGCCCACCAATGTAGGAGATCTAAGAGACACAGGTATGATTCCTGGGTTGGGAAGATCCCCTGGATCTTTCCCAAGGAAATGGCGACCTACTCCAGTATTCTTGCCTGGAGAATCCCATGGACAGAGGAACCTGGCAGGCTACGGTACACAGGGTTGCAAAGAGTCAGGCATGAAAAGTGAGTTAGCACACATGCTGAAGGAGGCAATTAAGTAGGTGAGTAAGCAATGTGGATATCTTGGAAACAGCCTACCTGGCAAAGGGAATAGCAAGTAACAAGACCTTGTGACAAGAAAGAGCCTGGAGTTTTCAAAGACCAGCAAAGTTTTCAAGGCCTGGTGTCTGGGGTGCAATGGGTAAAAGAGAGAATAGTAGGCAATATTAGAGGAGAAACAGAGACAAGACTGTGCTGTGTCTCATGAAGGACTTTGACCTTTACTCAGAGTGAGGGGAAGTATTTGGAGGGTTTAATTGGAGAGAGAATGATCCAACTTATAAAAGGACTACTTTGGCTACTGGGTTGGATTAAGAAAAAGACTACAGAAGGTCAGGAATGGAAGAAGGGAGACCAGTCTGGGGAGACCATTGCCATATCCAAGTAAAAGAAAGTGGTGGAATTAGAGTGGCAGCCTTGGAGGTTGTAAAAAGGTTGAATTCAGCACATAGTTGGAAATGGTAGAGCTTTAGGTGTGTAAGAATGAGAGAAATTAATAACTCCAAGGCCTTTGATGTGAATAACTGCAAAAGTGAAGTTGCCTTTCCCTTAACTGAGAAGCAAAGGCTGAATTTGGGGTTTGCTGCTGCTAAGTCACTTCAGTCGTCTCCGACTCTATGTGACCCATAGATGGCAGCCCACCAGGCTCCCCCGTCCCTGGGATTCTCCAGGCAAGAACACTGGAGTGGGTTGCCATTTCCTTCTCCAATGCATGACAGTGAAAAGTGAAAGTGAAGTCGCTCAGTCGTGTCCGACTCTTAGTGACCCCATGGACTGTACCCATCAGGCTCCTCCATCCATGGGATTTTCCAGGCAAGAGTACTGGAGTGGGGTGGAATTTTGGGTTTAGATGTGCTAAATTTGAGCTGCTTCTCAAACATTCAAGATGTCAAGCATACAATTGGATCTATGGACTTGGAGTTCAAGGTAGATTTATGGGCTGGTGATATAAATTTTAAAATAATGAGCCTGGATGAGATTGTCAAAGCGAGTGTAGATAAATAAAAGAGAGGAAGGGCAAAGACTGAGATCTGGGACTCACCTGCCACAGTTGTATGTTCACCTTCATTCTAATCATCATTTAATTAGCACCTTTCTTCCATACTGACAAAAGTACAGAAGAAATGGAAAGTGAAGTCACTCAGTCATGTCCAACTCTTTGCAACCCTGTAGACTGTACCCCAACAGGTT
>NW_011494835.1:2873580-2897668 GCF_000754665.1 Bison bison bison
AATCCGTAGACTGTACCCCACCAGACTCCTCCATCCATGGGATTTCCCAGGCAAGAATACTGGAGTAGGTTGCCATTTCCTTCTCCAGGGGATCTTCCCAACCCAGGGATCAAACCCAGGTCTCCTGCGTTGCAAGCAGACTCCTTACCGTCTGAGCCACCAGGAAAGTCCAGAGAAGAAATGGAAACCCAGGGAAAACTACAGGTGAATTCTTCCATTTCCCCCTCTTCCCAGTGACCCATACTCTTTTGACCTTTTGTTACCTCAATCCTTACCCTTCATCCACAAGTGACTGATTATTCATCCCCCTCAATTTATCCCATCTCCACTGCATACAAAAGCTTACATTCATTATTTGTATTTATTCACAAACATTCTAATGCAATAATTATATACAACAATCTTTTCTCCTAAAATACATGTATATACATGAAGTTCAATGTTTAATGCTGACCAAAATTAGTGCATTAAAAAAATAAAGCATAATTCTGTACTCAGTATAATTTATCTGTCTGTTAGAAATTCCATCAAAGGATATAAAATCATTTCTCTTATTTAACATCTCTGGGAACCTAAATGTTTGAGCAGAAAGCGGATAGATATTAAAACTACAAATTGAGAATGAAGATTGTTTAGTTGAATCCCAGTCATAAGAAAGGAATGAGGTTTTCAAACTTGTCTAAACTTTCCTTCATGAAGAGCAAGCTGGCTCATGACTATAAAAGTGAGAATGAAAATTTCTTAGTATTTGTTGTTTTTCTTCTTTGCCCTTGATTCTTTACAGAGATAGTCATGCCTATTTTCATTAATAGCCTAAATGCACTTCAGAGAATGTGACTAGAAGTGTTCCTTCATTATTGTATACAAGAGAAAGCATTTTGTACCCGAATTTCCTTAGACCTGAGTTTCCATTCCAAACCTACCATTTGACAGAAATCTCTATCACAAGTTTCCCACTGAATCCTTATCACCAGAGTTCTGAGGATTAAACAGTCAGTTCAGTTCAGTCGCTCACTCATGTCTGACTCTTTTCAAGTCCATGGGCTGCAGCATGCCAGGCCTGCATCACCAACTCCCAGAGTTTACTCAAACTCATGTCCATTGAGTTCGTGATACCACCCAACCATTGCATCCTGTCATCCCCTTCTCCTCCCACCTTCAATCTTTCCCAGCATCAGGGTCTTTTCAAATGAGTCAGTTCTTCCTATCAGGTGGCTACAGTATTGGAGCTTCAGCTTCAGGACTGATCTCCTTTAGGATGAACTGGTTGGATCTCCTTGCAGTCCAAGGGACTCTCAAGAGTCTTCAACACCACGGTTCAAAAGCATCAATTCTTTGGTACTCAGCTTTCTTTATAGTCCAATTCTCACATCCATACCTGACTACTGGAAATACCATAGCTTTGACTACACGGACCTTTGTTGCCTAAGTAATGTATCTGCTTTTTAATATGCTGTCTAGGTTGGTCATAACTTTCCTTGCAAGGAGCAAGAGTCTTTTAATTTCATGGCCGCAGTCATCATCTGCAGTGATTTTGGAGCCCCGAAAAATAAAGTTTGTCACTGTTTCCATTGTTTCCCCATCTATTTGCCATAAAGTGATGGGACCAGATGCCATGATCTTAGTTTTCTGAATACTGAGCTTTAAGCCAACTTTTTCACTCTCCTCTTTCCCTTTCATCAAGAGGCTCTTTAGTTCTTCTTCACTTTCTGCATTAAGGGTGGTGTCATCTGCATATCTGAGGTTATTGATATTTCTCCTGGCAGTCTTGATTCCAGCTTGTGCTTCATCCAACTTGGCATTTCATGTGATGTAGTCTGCATATAAGTTAAATAAGCAGGGTGACATGCAGCCTTGATGTACTCCTTTCCTGGTTTGTAACCAGTCTGTTGTTCCATGTCCAGTTCTAACTGTTGCTTCTTGACCTGCATACAGATTTCCCAGGAGGCAGGTAAGGTGGTCTGGTATTCCCATCTCTTTAAGAATTTTCCTCAGTTTGTTGTGATCCACACAGTCAAAGGCTTTGGCATAGTCAATAAAGCAGAAGTAGATGTTTTTCTGGAACTCTCTTGCTTTTTCAATGATCCAACGGATGTTGGCAATTTGATCTCTCGTTCCTCTGCCTTTTCTAAAACCAGCTTGAACATCTGGAAGTTCTTGTTTCACATACTGTTGAGGCCTGACTTGGAGAATTTTGAGCATTACTTTACTAGCGTGTGAGATGAGTACAATTGTGCAGTAGTTTGAACATTCTTTTGCATTGCCTTTCTTTGGGATCGGAATGAAAACTGACCTTTTCCAGTCCTGTGACCACTGCTGAGTTTTCCAAATTTGCTGGCCTATTGAGTGAAGCACTTTCACAGTATCTTTTACGATTTGAAATAGCTCAATTGGAATTCCATCACCTCCACTAGCTTTCTTCTTATTGATGCTTCCTAAGGCCCACTTGACTTCACATTCCAGGATGTCTGGCTCTAGGTGAGTGATCACACCATTGTGGTTATCTGGGTTATGAAGATCTTTTTTGTATAGTTCTGTGTGTTCTTGCCACCTCTTCTTAATATCTTCTGCTTCTGTTAGGTCCATACCATTTATGTCCTTTATCGATCCCCTCTTTGCATGAAATGTTCCCTTGGTATCTCTAATTTTCTTGAAGAGATCTCTAGTGTTTCCCATTCTATTGTTTTCCTCTATTTCTTTGCATTGATCACTGAGAAAGGCTTACTTATTTCTCCTTACTATTCTTTGGAACTCCGCATTCAAATGGGTATAGCTTTCCTTTTCTCCTTTCATTTCTCTTCTTTTTACAGGTATTTGTAAGGTCTCCTCAGACAACTATTCTGCCTTTTTGCATTTCTTTTAAACAATGATTAAACAATGAGTAGTTCCAAATCTGAAAGAAACAAATGGTAATTATTTCAGTCCTTTAAAATCTCAAGGACCCTAAATATATTCAAAACAAGAAAACAAGGAATGACAACAACAAAAACTGAAATGCTTGATTTCACAGTTTGATGGAAAATGTTGAGACCCATACGAAACGTGAATAAAAAACCTGAAAAAAATTTAGTGGTAAAACTACAATTGACATTTGAGCAACTTTGTCCCCATGGATAGCTGTAAAACTTCTGAGGGTTATCGACAGATTCATCATTGAGAAAAATATTACATAAGTTTCCACTCTATCTGTTGCATTAAGTAAGGGTTAATTTATACCCTGAATTATTAAATGCACTCCCATACTATGACAAAATTGTAAACCTGAGAAAATGCAGTACTTTCCAGTTTTATAAAGTCTGTCAGAGACTTTCTTAAGTGGCTAATTTAGAGGAAGCTGGCACACAATTTGAAGATGTAATTTGAGTCGTGGCTGATGATATACTTTTACTTGTTTAGCCTTTTATGCAGCTTGTTTGCATTACTTGAACAGATTTGCTGTTTCTATTCTAACTGCATTGTGTATGGCATGAGGAATGCTGATTAATTCTTGTCCGTAATCATCACAACTCTGCCAATGTTGAACATTTATATCCTTCATTACATAATCTATGTATGCATTCCTTATGTTATTAGTGGGAGTAGCATGTAATAGGTAAACAAACCTGTTCTTGATTTAAATTAAAAATCACTGTTGATCCTTTTCCATCTTTAACAGAAACTGCCTTAGATGGAGGAATCTGGCATAGGTTTTATCTGTTTCAAGTAGCTTTAATTAGAATTCTTTAATTGTCCCTACAGCTGCCACCAATAGTAAACTCTAAAATATCAATTGTAATTGGAAGATAAATTTGCATTTTATTCATGACATAAAGTTAATATGTCTTACTTTGTGAATTTTGAGACAGTGAGGCTATTCACTGCCGTTGGAGTGTGGCTGAATAGCCCTTTTCAATCATTTTAATACTTACACTGTACGTGACTGTCTCATCTACTTACCTTTAAAAAGAGAATTAAGTAAACAATGACTCCTAGGTGAGCCTTATTTAATAAATTACTTACTGGTTTATTCAGAGACTCCTGAGGAAATAGATTCTTAAATGATGGGTTATAGTTTCAAAAAGGCATTTCACTAGAAGTCCTAAAGCATTTAAAAGGAAGTAAAGTATGTCACTCTTTATGTGTGCATGCTAAGTCCCTTCAGTCATGTCTGACTCTTTGCGACCCTATGGACTGTAGCCTGCCAGGCTCCTCTGTCCATGCGATTCTCCATGCAAGAGTACTGGAGCTGGTTGCCATGCCCTCCTCCAGGCAGTCTTCCCGACACAGGGATCAATTCCATGTCACTTAAGTCTTCTGCATTGGCAGGCAGGTTCTTTACCACTAGTGCCACCTGGGAAGCCCACTCTTTATGCTCCTAGTCCAATTACAACTGCAGAGTTGTATAAAGGATGAAAAAATAAATAGATAACAAAAAATCTAGTGTATCCATATCTTCATAAGTATGTTTCTAAATTTCTCAGACTTCTTGAGTTGCTGAGTTGGAACCACAAATCAGATGGTTAGATTCAATATAATTAGCTTCTTGTTTTCTAGAAGAGTAAATGAAGTACTGGTTTGTAGGAAAATCATTCTGTTGAGAACTTTTTATTTCAGCAAGTCACTTTAAGGTAAAAACTGTAACTACTCACAATGGTAGGAATGAAAGGAAACAATGAAAGGAGTTTTTTATGTCAGGTAATTGAAAAGTCCTAAGGAAAGACTCAGACCTCTCTGCCTGTAGTACTGTAAGTTGGTTTTATTTTGAGGCCTTATTGATTTATGTTTTGGCCACTACTGCCTGTAAATGTTTACCTTCCATTGCTAGGACTTTGTGTAAAGGGAAAACTTTTCTTTCCTGACAAATTTAGCAAAAATCCTGGAGCTAATTCTTGGTGGGTCCAATTGGCCTATACTGGATTTTGTGCCCAACACTTAGCTAGTCCCTGTAAAGAGTGAAGTGCTGGTGTATCTTATACAAATGTAATATGAAAAATTTTGTTTAATCTTGGTCTGTCCTTAAGATCTGGGTGGAGATCAGCCTCTCCCTACCACATTTCCTGAGAAGGAATTAATAGTAGTTTCCAGGGAAAATCAGGGTAATGACAGAAACAAAAAGGGAAATAGGTACCAAGGGCAGAAAAAAAAAATGAATGAAAGGGAGGAAGAAAAAGGAAAGATTGAAGAAGGAAAAAAAGAAGAAGGAGAGAAAGTACAAGAGAGAAAAGAGAGATAAGGAAAGAGGGAAGAAAGGGAGGAAGAGAAGGGGGAAGGAGGGAAGAAAGAAGGAAAGGGAGATGATGATAAATACCTACTACATCATGTTTTATTGAAGGGTTAATGGACAAGGAAGCAGCAGGAGGGAGGAGGCAGAGAAACATCTTCACTGGAATTCTAATAGGATAATTAATTTCTGTATAATTGTATGATAACTCTATTTAGTTAACTTGAAAGATCCATTTTTATTAATTAGTCATGTATATGCATAAACACACACACAACACACAGGTGCACACAATACCAGTATGTCTCTGATTGGATCTACATGAGCACAACACTATTTCTGGGATAAAGAAGACAATTTACAACGAGTTTGATAGACTTACCAGCAAAATTCCATTCCTTACAGTTAACCCGTTACTTTATAGAAATGTGTACAAATGTTGATTATGAGGAAGATTAGCTGTAGAATTATACATGAGAGGATTTGTTTCAGGGAACTAAGGTCATCAAATCTCAAAATAGAGACTAGATTTTCACCACCAACTTTAATGCCTTTCCCACAGATTGTTCAGTTGTATTTGCTACCTCATGGTTGAACCTTCATTTCACTGGATTCAGCCCAATGAGTATGATGGAAGCCAAGGGTTTATCAAGTTTCAGCACACTTAATTTTTTTCATCTTGATCTCAATTACTTTATGCTTATGAGAAAATTCTTATTTGCTATTAGGAATAGCAAAGTCGCATTTCCCATTTATTATCAAATGATAAAACTGTGTATATAATAAAAGACTTAAATGATTAACCTGAAGACAAAGATGGCGCAATTGAAGAAGCTGAACTATGGGTAGAAGTGATAGCTTAATATATTTGTTCTTTGGTGGAAAAGAAAGTCTAAATTCTGTACACCAGAATTTCACTTAGGAATACAGGGAGCTCAAAAGTGTACTACCCTCAACTCTACTAAAGGAATGGAGAATCAGTGTAGGAGGAAGAGCAGAGTCAAACCATAATAAGGGGGAGTGGATGCAGTGTGGGTAAATGCAGTAATTTTCCATTGCATGGGGAAGTGGACACTCTCATCATTGCCGGCACTTAAATCTCTTACTAGACAAGGAAGAAGTGGAGCCTGTTATACTGTTGGAGAAACAAGGCAGTAAGTAATTGAATCCATACTCTTTCTGTGGCCAGCATGAGAGAGACCACCCTCTTCTCTCTGTCCCTGTAGCTAAGGTGGATTGATTTCACATCCTTCACACTGAAGAGGAGGAGGGAGCCCATTTTGATCACCCCAGTGATTCAGGGGTGAGTACAAGATCTTGAGAAGCCAAATCAGATTAAAATGCATTTGTATAAAAATAAAACACCTAAAATAGGTAATGCTAAGAAAGAATAATTTGTAAACTCTTGAATTAAGAGTCTCATTATATTTGAATAGTAAGAGGCAACTTTTTTTTCATTAAAATAGAACTTTACTACAGATATCAACATGAAATTTTGATCCAGGGACACTGCTGTGAAATCTAAGTATGACATTTAAATATGCTTATCAGAAGTATAATTATGCTTGCTTTTATTTATGACAATGAATGCTTTCAACCTATATGGAATATCTTATTTATAATAAGTGGTTAGACAATAATGACTCTCTATCCATATTTATGAATTTTCAATTTATTTTTCATTCCTGAGTCATTAATAGAATTTATACACATATGTATTAACACTAGATTTTTTTTTTAAAGAGATGGTTGTCATCCTAAAAACAAGGCATTTATGTTTACAACATTGATAATATTGATAAATTCACTGTAAATTCAATGTAAAATCCTAAATGACAGTTGACAAAAAGAATTCTCATGTAACTTGATATTAGATAATTCAAATACAATTACTGCTGTAATTTTTCCATAACATTTCACAAAAATAAATGTTTAGTTATTTATTTGCATGTTTCTTCTTTAGGGTAAGGAAGTCACCTAAGTGGATCCAGTACTGTGTTCATTCCTAAAAAGATAGCTCTTCAGAATTAATATCACAAATAGCTCACAAACTTAAATAATTACATGAACATTATATATTTCTCAAAATCTTCCACTAAAACATGCATGTGTGCTAAGTCACTTCAGTCATGTCTGCACAGTCATGTCTGTGCAAAGCTATGGACAGTAGCCTCCAGGCTCCCCTGCCCATGGACTTCTCTAGGCAAGAATACTAGAGTGGGTTGCCATGCCCTCCTCCAGGGGATCTTCCTGACCCAGGGATCAGACCCACCTCCCTTAAGTCTCCTGCATTGGCAGGCAGGTTCTTTACCCCTTGCACCACCTGGAAAGCCCTTCCACTGAAGCAAGTATACAAATAATGTTGTGCTAAGTCACTTCAGTCATGTCTGACTCTTTGTGACCCCATGGACTGTAGCCCACCAGGCTCCTCTGTCCATGGGGATTCTCTAGGCCAGAATACTGGAGTGTGTAGCCTCTCCCTTCTCCAGGGGAATCTTCCCGACTCAGGGATCGAAGCCAGGTCTCCAGCATTGCAGACGGATTCTTTACCAGCTGAGCTATCAGGGAAGCCCTTTAAAGTAGACTCCAAACAAACACATTTTAATAAGCTTCATGTATTTTCAATGTCTGTAGCAGCATGACATTAATTTTCATTTATATTACTTTTTTAAAGGAATGATTGATATCCTTCCATATTTTTATTATTTTGGAAGCAAAAACATATGTAAAGCAATGGACATAACTGAAAAGCAATCACCAAACAAAGGCAACTTTGAAAGAAGCCTGCACTGTTGAGGTCTCTTCTCTTACCCTGCCTTCAGCCGTGGAAGTGCTCTTTCATCCAAATGACAAATAGTTCCTTCTTAATTATTAGTTAATGATTTTTTACTGGACATCAACACTGTGGTGTTTCATTTTTAAATGAATGAATTCATTTGTAAATGTATTAACTTTTCATATCTGATCAGGTAACACTTTCTTAACTTCTGTGAATGCCTGGTCCCTCTCTTACTTCACCAAAGCTCTGCTCATGGTGAATGAAGGACCTCCTAACTGGGCCTTGGAGTTCTGGAGACTTCTACAAGGCAAGTTGAAAAAGAGAATCGCTGACCTCCTCTTATTTGCCCTTGGTTAGTCATTTTAATATAACTGTATCACCTACCCACATAAAGGATATATCCATTACTATCTCAAGTTTTTAAAGAGTTAAAATGAAAAAATAAAAAGTTAAAATGATTTTCAATTGTTTGATTCCTAATCCCTTTTTTCTCACCCTGAATCCCCAATTATGATACTCCCAGCAACCTTTGTTTATGTTAATTACTTGCTATAAATAAACAGTTATCTCACTACAACACCTCACCGAGCAGGTGGAGATACGATTTTAAGGTGTGTTATCAGATCTAGACCTTAGTTTCCAATCTCACGTCCTCTTTTTGCTTCTGTGAAACCTTTGGGTGTGTTTACTGCTTGTGCCAGTATACAACAATCCACACCAATATTCTTGTCTGGGAAACCCCATGGCCAGATGAGCCTGGTGGAGACACGACTGAGCTACTAAACAACAGCAACATAGGTCCACCTAGAAGCAGAAAATACAATAGGATTAGAGGTGAAAGAGATTTATTCTGGGAAGGAGTAGGAGAAGGAGGGGAGGACTTGTAGAACGGAAAAGTTGTGTGGAAGGAGCATGCAGGATGAAAGTTTGGGTAGCACGCATGTTGTCATGTAGAACCCTTTCAAAAAAGATCTTAGGCTAATCAATCAAGCTGCGAATTTGCCCACTCCCTGAGGGCTTTTGTCAGGAAGCTAAATTTGCAGAAATTGCCCCTTTCATCCAAGTCAATGAATTTTTCCTTACCTAGTCTTATATTCCAACCCTCTTGATTAAGCACTTTCTAAATGCAAACGCTGGGCTACTTTCCAGGCTCTTGCTGGTACAGGCGAGCTAATTCTCACAAGTACATTCACATGCAGTCTCCATCCTCCCTTATTAAGCCCAACAACAACCAGCTGGGTTTTCCCAGGATTTAGCTTTAGTTAGGTCCTGGAATCCAGGAGAGGAGATGGAGGTTGGTCCTTTAAGGCAGGAGTCCCCAGCCTCTGGGATCGAATGCCTAATGATCTGAAGTGGAGCTGATGCAGTAATAATAGAAATAAAGTACACAATAAATGTGACATGCTTGAACCATCCCCAAAGCATCCCCCCTTCCCAGGTCCATGGAAAAAATTTCTTCCATGAAACTGGACCCTGGTGCCAAAAAGTTTGGGGACCACTGATTTAAGGGATATCAGTTGCCATGTAGAATTGTAACTTTCGCGGCATCTTCTAACCCATGGGGGTGAAGCTATAGGCCACCTCTGAGTAGTCAGTGCAAGTTTTGAGGGGTCAGTGCAGAGCAAACACCTTCAGGGGCAACTGTCTGCATGTCCCCACTTATATTTTAAGATCTCAGGTTTTCCCAAACAAACCCCTGCATTTTGTGTAATAGATCTTCCTCTTCTGAGCACTCTCAGGTCTCTGGAACTCTGTGACTTATTGGATCTTTGGTCTGCAAATTTAGCTGATCTGTTCTTCATTCAAAGAGAGAAGGGCTTTTTGTAGCTTACTGAGAATCTCCCTGGGCTTCCCAGTTGGCACAGTGGTAAAGAGTCCACCTCCTAATACAGGAGATGCAAGAGTTGCAGGTTCCATCTCTGGGTTGGGACAATCCTCTGCAGTAGGCAACTCACTTTGGTATTCTTGCCTGGAAAATTCCATGGACAGAGGAGCCTGGTGGGCTAAAATTGACGGGGTCACAAAGAGTTAGACAAGACTGAGCGACTGAGCATGCACACGCGTCCCTTTAGCTCTTATGTTAACTATTTATAATGCTCCTTAGTGTCCCGTTCTCTGTAGGATGTCAATATCAGTACAATATAGCAGTAACCAGCCAACACAACTCTATTTTAAATGTCTGAACCATTGTGCCTGAAAGGCAAATCATCACCCAGAGTGAAATCTTTAGCAATTGGGCTTTGTGCCAGGGCATTTCTGTGACCCATCTTTCACTCAAAGTGGATGGTTGCTGCTGCTGCTGCTAAGTCACTTCAGTTGTGTCCGACTCTGTGCGACCCCATAGATGGCCTCCTACCAGGCTCCTCTGTCTCTGGGATTCTCCAGGCAAGAACACTGGAGTGGGTTGCCATTTCCTTCTCCAATGCATGAAAGTGAAAAGTGAAAGTGAAGTCGCTTCATTGTGTCCGACTACCTCATGGACTGCAGCCCACCAGGCTCCTCCATCCATGGGATTTTCCAGGCAAGAGTACTGGAGTTGGGGTGCCATTAGTGAGACATAATTAAACACCCACCTTGCCACTGTTTTCTCTGTTCACTCTTAGTACCACGTGCAATAGTTGGGGTTCACAGAGAAGCAGATGCCAAAAGAGGGTTAGACAACATACAAGAGATATATCGAAGGAAGAAACAGCAGAAGGTGAGGGCAAGCTTCAGATCATGGTATAGGTTTGACAGCTGTGTTAGGAGAGAAGCAAGCAAGGGGAATAAAGTAGAATCACTGACTGCAACACAGTTCACATAAGATTTGGTGAGGACGATGGGAGTCCTTGAGCCAAAACCCCCATCGGAGGAGTCCCATGTGTATCCTCCTCAGGGTCTGTCATTGAGTGGGAGCAACTAGCAGGAGCTGTAGTATTAGAGTAAATGCAGAGGTGGGCCTAAAGGGACAGTGGTCATGTTGGGGCATCAATCAAGTTGCCCGTTGGAGGAGATGTAAGCAGTGCATTTGTGTGGACACCACAGTTGCTGTTTCCTGAAAAACGATGGCACAGAAACTGGGAACGTGGACTTGGGAGTCAGATTGCCTGAGTTCCAATACTGCTGGACCACCTACTAACTATGATGACTCGGCCAAGTTAATATATGTGGTCTTTCATTTTTTTCACATTTAAATTGATAATAATATGCTCATAGAGCCATTGGAGGATTTAAAATGGATCATTCATGTAAAAGCTATCATTATTATGATGATTATGCCCACAATTCAGTCATGCAAAAAAAAGAATAATTTTCTTTTTCTATAACTGAACTTGTTTTTCATGTTGATCCCTAAACCTAGCTGGTGTTAGAAGCTAAATCTTAGGTAGCACAATGTGTCTTCCTTAGATTGCACACAAAAAATTGGGAGCCCTATTTAGAATCAGATGATGGGGATCCAAAGACCAAATCTGCCATTTCTAGTGGGATGGCTTTGGATATCTTATTTAACCTCTCTGTGACATAGTTGTGTGTGTGACTGCTCAGTCGCTCAGTTGTGTCAAACTCTTTGCGACCCCATGGACTGTAGCCCACCAGGCTTCTCTGTCCATGGCATTTCCCAGGCACAAACCTGGAGTGGGTTGCCATTTCTTCCTCCAGGGGATCTTCCTAACTTAGGGATTGAACCCACAACTCCTATGTCTCCTGCATTGGCAGGTTGATTCTTTACCACTGAGTCACCAGGGAAGCCCTTAGTTGTATGGTCTATAAAATGGGGTTACTATAATGGTCAGACCCTCATAATCTGGTTATGACTCAATATTTGGTCAGAATAATGCCTGACCCTATTCAGTGTTTGATCATGACTGGCCCTTATTGTTCTCATTCTGGGGTTTGACGTGCCTCTATCCCGGTTCTGGTATCTCAAGTCTAAGGGTTTAATTATGCTTACCGAAGTTAAGGGAGGGCACAGGACAGGGTTCTTTTCAGGAATCTAACAACCTCTAAGCCCTAGCTTCCTCCTGGGTTATGTCCCATTTTTCTTAGTCTGTGCAATCTTCATGTAGTCTGAGTAGGGAGGTATAGTTCTTTATTCCTTGTTTATGGCATAAACGTATTACCTTGAATGGTTCGAGGCTTAGTTTCTTTCAGTGTAAAAGCCTTGCCTTTTGAGGTTTAAAAGCTTTAGTTTTTGAAAATCAGAAGATTTTTCTTTGTGTAGTCTATCTTTCCCACAATGTGAGAGGAGGAATACAGTACAAAGAGTTAAAGGAAAAACAAGAGGCAAATCTCAGTTAATATCTCAAAATATTATTCCTCTACAGTGTTTATGTTTAGGCTGTTCTCTGTTCCTGAAATTCCTTTTTGCTACCAATTAGAATTTTATATATTCAAGCTGCAGTTTGAGTGCCTCCTCTTCTTGGAAGCACTCTCTCATCACTCCAGTCCAAAGTGCTTTCTTTTTCTAACTTTATTAATGCAGTCGTTACCACATGCATTTGAAATGGCCTGGTACATACTCTATTTTCCCCCACTACACTACATGTGACTTGGGAATAAACTCTATACATTTTTTTATACCCATATTCTCTCTAGTACCTAACATAGGACTTGACAAATAAAGGTAGTTAAAAATGGTGAACATAGTGGGTTGGCCAAAAAGTTCATTCATGTTTTTCCATAACATCATGCAGAAAAGCTCGAAGGAACTGTTTGGCCAACCGAATAATTAAATAAATTGCTTGCTTAGTCGATCAGTCACATCCGACTCTCTGAGATCCTTTGGGATTTTTCAGGCAAGAATTCGGGAGTGGGTTGCCATTTCGTCCTCCAGGGGATCTTCCCAGGCCCAGAGATCCAACCCCAGTTTCCAATGTCTTCTGCACTGCAGGATTCTTTGTCTGCTTAGCCATCAGGGAAACCCAATTAAACAAGTTACAAGAAGATTTTATGCAAGGATTTATATTTCTTTCTGAATCTCTACCTACCTTTTCTTGGTGTTTTGAACAGGCCTGTGTGTTGCTATGGATCCTTGCTTGATATTTATGTAACTGTTGCAGGAAGGGGGACGCCTTCCAGGGCCTGAGAGTGGACTCTTGTCTGACACTCGGATATGAATCATTGGAGGAGAAATGCATACTAACAAAGCAGAAGACTTTATTGGGAAAGGGCAACTGGGCGGAGAGCAGAGGAGTGAGGGAAGCCAGGAGAACCGCTCTACCACAAGGCTCCCTGTGCTGTGCCATTCGAAGTCGCTTCAGTCGTATCCTACTCTTTGTGAACCTATAGACTATAGCCGGCCAGGTTCCTCTGATTATGGGATTCTCCGGGCAAGAATACTGGAGTGGGTTGCCGTGCTCTCCTCCAGGGATCAAACCCACGTCTCCTACGACTCCTGCATTGTAGGCCTATTCTTTACCTCTGAGCCACTGGGTTAGCCCAAGTGGCTAGCAGTCCAGGTTCTATGGTAATGGGGTTAGTTTCCGGGTTGTCTCTGGCCAATCATCTTGCTTGGCCCACGTTTGGTCTAACTCAGGGTCCTTTCTGACAGTGCGCGCATTTCTCAGTCAAAGCAGATTTCAGCATGAAGGGTTTCTGGGAGATCGACAGGAGGGATTGGCTGGTGTCTACTTCTCCTATGGTCCTTCCAGAATTCTTCCAGGTTAGTTTTATGAGACACTTCATGGGTTGGCCTCTCCTCCCTTGTTTTGGCTCCTCCAGAATTCTCTGGTTAGTTTTCCAGCATGGCGTCCTTAAGGACCTCTTATTGTGAGACAACTCAGGCAAGTGGTTATTATCGTGACTGGCCGAGGTGGACGGTTTTGGTCAACGATTCTTTAACATAGCTAGATACAATGACTAATCTTTATTCCAGTTAAAAAAACATTAAGCACGCTATGTGCCAGCCATTTTACCAAACTCGGAAGATGCAAAATTGAGTGAGGCTTGCCATCCAAGTTAGAGGTTCTTAAAACAAGCAATTTAAATGATACATATCCCAAGTGGCTCAGCGGTAAAGAATGGCCTGCCAATGCAGGAGACGCAGGTTTGATCCCTGGGTTGGAAAGATCCCCTGGAGGAGGAAATGGCAACCCACTCAAGTATTCTTGCCTGGAAAAATCCCATGAACAGAGAGAAACCTACGGGGCTACAGTCCATGGGGTCACAAGAGTCAGACACAACTTAGCGACCGAGCAAGCACGCCAACTAGTACAATATCTGACTCATGGGAGCCCTGAGAACTGTATTAGAGAGCGAGTAAGTTAACAAGCTGATGGAATTAGTTATGGGTTTACTTCAGAGCACAGAGCAGATAACTTTTGTTTACTCCAAGGAAGTCTTGAAGGAGACTGTGACCAAGCTGAGTCTTAAAGGATGAACAACAGCAAAGAAAGCAAAAGTTGAGAGACAAACTTGACAGCATAAGCAAGAACATGGTGGTGTGAAGCAACAAAATTACGTCCTTTACGTTAAAAAAAAATGCAGTTTTGTTTACATTTTAGCAAAAATACATTTTCTGTGCAATATAAGATTATGGCTCAGAGTGTGGACTGTGGAGCCAGACAGCCTAGGTGTAAATCTTGGTTCTATCACTTTTCACTTGCTCTTTACTCTTAGTGAAATATTTTACCCTCTCTTGCCTGGGTACCCCACTTGTTTGGAAATCATACTTAATGTTATCATGAACTTCAAATGAAGCAATACATTTAAAACCTTCAAAAGTGTCTAAAAAGTGCTTGATACATTTTAGTTTATGAAGATTAAATATCATTTTCTTTTTTGCAACATTTCATTAGAAGTATTTCCTATTTACCATTACTGTGATCCTTGTTTTCTACCCAGAGATTCTCAGTAAGAGACAATAGGAAGAATGGTCCATGCTCTTAGGAAACTCAGTAGAATAATTTGGGGGTAGGGTCATTTAAAATCACATATCTATTTGGCTTCCCTCCTTCTGCCCAATTTCAGAAGTACTGTCACCTCTTTAGTTAATCACTGTTAAGGGAAGGGGAAGAGTGCACTGTGAGTTTTATTCAGGGATGTTGGGACAGAAGAATGACTTTGAATTTAATTTTATAGGCATTCTAGATACAGAATCAAGACAGTTCTGGATTAAAATAGTTGAAATATCTGACCTCAGGTCTCTTCATGTTTTACCGATTTGTGTTGGTCCCAGGACTAGGAAAATACCAAGAAAGTACACTTGTTCTGCATATACCAAAGCCTCAGTGACTTCTAGTAAGTACACCACAACCAACCCATTTCGTTGTTTTCTTCTGATGAAAATATAATTTTGAACATTTTTCTACAATGAGTCAAGATAAAATAGAAATGAACAGAAAACCTTTCAATGTTTTGACTCAAAAATCATAATTTTTAAGTTATGGCAAAGAAGTTCTACATGATAAATATTACTTTGTGCAAGGGTGGATTTTGGCTTACCTGTAGTTTTCATTTGCTGAAGGAAGTAGTTGGAACGTGTGGTATGGGAATGTGGAGTGTGTTGCACTGTTTTCTTGGCTCCAAGGTATTTAAAACCTGTTCATTTTTCAGTTAGATTCATCAGTCACATTTACAAAGACTTTTATTTAGCTAAAAGTGATTAACCATTAAGATTTTTTTCCCATGTGTTTTATTCCTGACTTAACACAATTTTAATCAAAACAAGTCTTATCTATTTGGTCAGAAATATCCACTATGTATTAAACACAGGTTGTTGCTTTACTTGTAAAGTGAAATAACTCTTGAAACTAAGATTTAGATGATAAAAAACAGGATGCTATGCTCTATTATGGTTTTTAAAACCATGTAACTCAATAGAAATTGTAATTTAAAACCTGGGACATCTTATGACATTGTAGTTTAGTGACTAGGGAAGGGAAAGGGAAAGGGAGGTCGCTCAGTCATGTCCGACTCTTCGCAACCCCATGGACTGCAACCTACCAGGTTCCTCCATCTATGAGATTTTCCAGGCAAGAGTACTGGAGTGGGGTGCCATAGCCTTCTCCAAGTTTAGTGACTAACATACAGTTAAATTCATAAAATAATATTCTGCATTCATCCATCACTATAATAACAGTTGACCCTTGAACAACATGAATTTTAACTTTGTGGGTCTGTTTATACTTGAGGTTTTTTTTTTTTTTTTCCCCAGTAAATATACAGCAGTACACGGTCTGTGTTTGGTTAAATCTGTTCCTGCTGAACTGTGGATCTTGAGGCCCAACTATGAGACTTGAGCATCCTTGGGTTTTGGTATCTGCAACAAGTCCTGGAACCAAGTCCCTGAGGATACCAAGGGATATTATAATGCAGTATGATGATGCAACAATTCAATATAGGTATGGCATTTTGATGTGCTACAAATTGCTAATTTCAAACTACTTTTAGATCTAGTCCCCTATACCAGATACATCATAAATAATTATATGTAATAATAATGATATAAATTTGTGCAATATTTTGCATTCTTCAAAATATAACAGTTTTTTAAGTTTTCTTTCAACTTTATGCAAATCAAGTAACAAAGTAGCCTCCATTAGAAGGAATAGTAGTTTAGGATTAGAGCACATAATATTTGTGAGACATTGTGTTAATGTGCATTGACTATGTAAAATTTAAAATGTCTTAACTCTTCTAATCCCATGGACAGAGGAAGCTTGTGGGCCAAAGTCCATAGGGTCTCTAAGAGTTGGACATGACTGAAGTGACTTAGCATGCACACACAACTCTTCTAATCCTCGTAAGAAACTTCTGATGAGGGACTAACATCCTCATTATACATAAAAAGGAACTAAGATGGAAACCAAGTTAACATAACGGATTCCTTGTAGAAGAACAACTGACACAAACATATGTCTGATGTGGAGTCCTCATTCTTAAGGATAATGTCACACGGCCTCCTATAATTTTTCCTTGCTATCCTTGATGAAGTCACTCATTTCTTTCAAAAAAATATCTGGTTAGGCTATTTTGACACCACATGATTCCAACCTTAATCAACTATATGATTCATTAGAAAGTAGTTCCTTATACACAGAGTGTAAAAGTTATCAGCTCAGCAAAGAATGAATTTTTACAAGTACAGTTAGTGAAAGCTATCTCTCATTGTTGGGAAAGCATTCGTTTCAATCCAGATGGGCCTGGGTCCCGATCATCTCGTCTTTTGGTCTTATTTCCTCATCTTCCTTAAGAACCTACATTGTCCTTGCAGATCCTATTGTCTGAGCAGCCTGTCATTTCTTGGACAAGCTTTCCAAGCTGGCAGACATGCTATTCCAAGGCTCTCACAGTTGTTGTGAGTTTCATGGGAGATTTACAGATTCCTTGCACGGATATCTCATTTTCCTGCTGATACTACTGCTTGCTTTCCTTGCTGTAAATCCTTATTATCTCACTTTATTTCTCCATTTCTCCTTTCTTTCTAGCCATACTGCTGCTGCTTCTCTCCACTCACTTCTCTTTATCCCTGTGCTGTTGGCATTCTCATTTAGACATCCGTCTTGTTGTGTCTACTTGCTTATTTGTATATGCAGGCCTTCCTATTTTTTCTTTTTCCATCTATCCTCCATAAGCATCACCGCTTTGTCAGAAAGGACCACCTTCTGGGTAACACCATCAGGAATACATTTCTCCCCCAGGAAATATGACAAAACCCTTTCTCACCAATGCTTTCCGTTCTTTCCCTTTAAAGCATTTCTCTGCTGAAGCAGCTAAGTGGCTGCACAACATAATCCTGTATAAAGCTGGCAGAAATGCTATTTCAGAGAATTTGTGTAACTCTTTACTGTCCATTTTGTATAAGAGGCAAAGCTATGTGAATACTCCTTCAATGAATTTTCACTCAACATACACTTTTTAAGCAATTAGGATCTGTCAGCCCTTTCAGACCCCTCATTATGTATTTTTTTGTTGTTCCAACGTATTCTGTCCTCAAACACCACCCTTCAAAGCGAACCACATAGGCTGCATCAATGGGCTTCATTTCTCTCTGGCTTGTGGTTTGGGCTCAGAATATGGGAGATGCTAACTAGCCAGGGTCAGGGGCTTCCCAGGTGGCTCAGTGGGTAAAGAATTTGCCTGGAGATGCAAGAGACACCGGAGAAGCAGGTTTGATCCCTGGGTTGAGAAGATCTCCTGGAGAGGGCATGGCAACCCACCCCAGTATTGTTGCCTGGACAATGCCATGGACAGAGGAGCCTACAGTCCATGGGGTTGCCAGAAAGAGTCAGAAATGACTGAAGCAAATGAGCATGCACACATGCAATAGAGAAGAAGGAATATTTATTATCTTAGTTCTTTCTCTCTATGGAGTCTGCTTCAGGTTGATGGCATCACTGTTGAAAGGCCACCATTTTGGGGTCACAGGAAGCCCTCTCTATATAATGACCCTCTCCAGGTTCGGTAATTGCTCCCTTCCCTTATCCTTCCATATGAGTTTTCCTCTCTGTTAGCTTCCAAGTTCTGACTTATCCATTATTGATTCCCCAATTCCCTGCTGTACCCCTTGAAATGAGTCTCCTTATTGAACAGCCCTCAAGTTAGAAACTCTGAGCATGGCATCTGTCTTCTAAACTGACTGGCAGAGACTTGGAATATTAAGAAATTAGATATAGCTGTTGCCTTTAAGAAACTTGCAACTGTAGAAAAAGGAGTCAATCATGTAAACGCCTAAGTGACTTATGAATTATAGAACATGTGATAGAAACAGATACAAGGTACAGTGAATTCACACTGGAAAAAGTGATTCATTTCATGCAGGAAGAGCCTATCAGAGAGGGCTTCTTGGAGTAATGTTCAAGTGATGCGTGGAGTGATGAACTTGTTATCAACGGCTTGATGAATGGATTGGGCTGAAACCTGGGTAGAAGGGCCACTGTCAGATGAGGGAACAGAACTGGTAATGCAAGAAAGCCTGGGACATTATTCTGTGCGCAGACAACTTCACGCTCATGATAGCCAGAGGTTACCGTGGGAGAAGGGGCACGTAAGTTCAGACAAATCTGCAGATCTGAGAGGCTTTAATATATCATAGTGAGGAATTTGGACTTTACTGTGTATGTCGTGGGGGAGCCACAGAAGTTTGTATGCTAAAATGTAGAAAAATAGGGCTTCCCTGGTGGCTCGGTAGTAAAGAATTCATCTGCCAATGCAGGAGACATGGGTTGGACCCTTGGTCCAGGAAGATCCACATGCTGCAGAGCAACTAAGCCCATCAGCCACAATTATTGAGCCCATTGAGCCTGTGCTCTAGAGCCCGGAAGCCGCAACTACTGAGACTGTGCTGCAGCTGCTAAAGCCGGGCCACCCAGGAGCCTGTGCTCTGCAGCAAGAGAGGCCACCACAGTGAGAAGCCCGCACAGGGCAGTGAAGAGTACCCCTGCTCACTGCAACTAGAGAAAACCCCACACAGCAATGAAGACCCAGCACAGCCAAAACTAAATTTTTTTTTTTTTTTTTACAAAAAGTAGAATAGTAAGTTTTGTCTTCAGAGCATTTTGGTGACAGTGAAGCTCATTTGAAAGAAACATGGGGAAGAGCAAAGAAGCTGAGAAGAGGCAAGAGGCTGATTAAAGCAATAATAATATAAAGAGAGATTAAAAAGCTAAAACAATAAAACTTGTCCATCTATTAGAAATGGAAGTGAAGGAAAAAGAGCCAACTCTAAGATAATACCCAGGTTTCTGGCTTGGTGGTTGGTAGTATCATTTCATGAGACTTGCACTGCACAAGAAGGATGTATTTTGGGGATAAAATAATAAGAAAAGACAGTTCACTTTGGGATTGAGTTTTTTATGGGATACTCACATGTAGCAACTGAAGTGCAAAAGAGAACTTTGGAGCAATGATACAGATTTGAGCATCACCATAAAACAGATGTAGATGCCACTGTAGAAGTGGTGGAGATAACAAGGAAGGGTGTTTCTCTTAGTAAGAGAAGGGCAAGCAGAGTACCAGCCAAATTTATGTGATGATTAAAAAAAGGAAGCAGAGTATTCAGAGCATGCTAAGCATTACAAATAGTCAATTTCTTTTGTATCTTATTTGACCTGAACCATATAGCTAGATTGTAAACATTTTATTTTCCTAATTTCACAAATGAAGAAACTCCAGCTTAGAGAGTTAAGCTAAAGTCACAAAACACTGGTAACAATGAGGCTGGAATTTAAAACTTTTAACTCTTTCCCAGTACATCATATTGTCTTCTTACTGCTTTATTTTAGCAATGCTGGAGAAGGATATGGCAACCCACTCCAGTACTCTTGCCTGGAGAATCCCATGGACAGATGTGCCTGGCAAGCCACAGTCCATGGGGTCGAAATTTGGACACAACTGAAGCAACTTAGCACGCGTGAACAAAACAGGGCTCCCCAGGTGGCACTAGTGGTGAAGAATCTGCTTGCCAGTGCAGGAGATGCAAGAGACGTGGGTTCAGTCCCTGGGTTGGGAAGATCCCCTGGAGTAGGAAATGGCAACCCACTCTAGTATTCTTGCCTGGGAAATCCCATTGACGGAGGAGCTTGGCAGGCTACAGCCCATTGGGTTGCAAAAGAGTTGGACACAACTGAGCGGCTGAGCACTGCACTGATGAACAAAAAGCAAGGAATAAAGAATAGGAAAAAAATATAGACAAAGGACGCTTGGGATTCATCAAAAATAGCTCTAGTGGTAAAAATGTTTGCCTATCCTCTATAACCTGCCATTGTTTAAAACATTTCAATGTGAGGAATGCAACCTTTTTAATTTTACATGTTTGGAAAGTACACTTCAAATTTCACTCGTTCAACTTTTTTATGCTCTTGTTTTCTTGACCTAAACTTACTTTAGCCCTTCTCTGCTCACCCTGACTCTCCTTGTAGCATTTGCTCACTGGCTCACAGTAAGGCACACTGTAGCCTCATTAAAAGAGCCAGGGCTCTAAAGACTGGCATAGCCTTCTTTCAGAACTGCACCAGTTTTCACTTACAATTCAGCATTACAAGGGGTATAGCTCTTGAAACTAATTTGGAAACAGAAGAAGGCATTTGTTCCAGGTTTGTGCTTCACACTTACTTCCATATTAGTTTCCTGAATCATAATCTAAGGCCATGAATTGGAAGTGCCTTGCGAAGGTAAACGCAAAGATAAGAGCGCTTAGATTAACGCTAATGCTCTGCATTATGCAACATGACCCATAAACCAGAATATTCTTATTATTCCATGATGTAATCATTTATAGCTGACTTTCGCAGGATGGAGTCATGATTTACTAAAGGAAAAGAGTTCATCAGAAAAGTCTTTATATACATCCTGGTGCCAATTTCTGGGTATTTTGCTGAAGCCTTACAAGTCAGCTTTAAAAAAACAGATTGAATCAAAGGAGACTCATCATGTGGGCCTGCTTCCCTCTGCAGTTGAAAAGAAATGAATCTGACAGAATGCCTCCATCATCAAATTAGATGCAGATTTATTTGGTAGGGCGAGGATGAGGAACCACTTTTACAAATTGTGAATTGCTTCTGTTCCCTCAGTGAAATAGGAAACAAAGTCAGCCTGAGAGTCAGTGAGTGAGGAGGTGTTGGGGATAAGAAGAAAAAGGAGGGGAGAGACAAATAAGTTTGAGAGCACAGGAATGGCAGTTGATTAAGTGTTAGTCACTCAGTCGTGCCCGACTCTTTGTGACCCCATGGACTGCAGGCTCCTCCGTCCTCAGTCCGTGGGATTTTCCAGGCAAGGATACTGGAGTGGGTTGCCATTTCCTTCTCCAGGGCATCTTCCCGACCCAGGGATCAGAACCCCCGGGTCTCCTGCACTGCAGGCAGATTCTTTATGGACTGAGCTACAAGGGAAGCCCTGTCAGTTGACTGGAGAAAAGCAGTAGGTTTATCGAGCTGGGCGGGGAGGCAGAGCTCACTTGAAGTTAGTGGTCATCAACTAAAAGTAAAACCTGTCAGTTTTCCTCCATCTATGTTCACCAGAGGAATGTGATCTCATGTAAACAAATTTAGCAAGAAAGAACTCTGAAGAGATAGCAGGACAAGGCAGTTATGTTTATGTATTGTAGTGATTATTCTGATATAACCTAAGATAGTTAAGGAGAGAGAATATGAGGGGTCGTGGGTAGTAAAAATAAGGACAGTCAATCAATGAAATTGGTGAATAGTGGAAAAAGGTATCCTAGAGGATGACATGGATTAAAAAATAATCATCTTAGATTTAAAAAATTACTGAGTGAGGAATTATAGAAAAAAAAGTAAGAGAATAATAAATAATCTAGATGTTATAAGTTTGAGAATATTGCAGCAAAAATGTATGAAGATAGACATAAGGGACATTTTTTTCCTTTGGCTAGACATCTGGTTACCTAGCTTAAAGTACATATTTGAACAGTATTCTCTTGATTATCTGCTAAACAAAGAGAGTTTGTTTCATGCATTTAAATGTATGAACATCTCACAGTTAGATTCTAATTGATTTGTACATAGTAAACCTATCACATAAGGCGGGACCAAGGTATGCTAAGTGTCTGTTTAAAATGCCCTGAATTTCAAAGGACTGTAGCTCAGGAATTGTGTTAGCCATATGATCTCATATATCATAATTTCTTGATAAGATTATCCTATATTTTATTTTATATTTTCTCCTAGGAAAGGAGAATTCTGAAAATGACGATGATGTGAGCTTTCTGGAAAGGTATTTACTTTCCATTAAGTCAAAATTTTAAGAAAGCAAAGGCTCTCATGAATTGGGCAAAATGATTTTAAGACAGTATATACCAATTAAACTCTTAAGTTAGTGTCTCTGCTTAATACAGCTTCATCTCAGTATTGGGTTTTATTATTGTATTATTCACTAAGTTTTTGATAAAATAGGATCTCATGGATATTTTAATGGGCATTTGTCTGGTTGCTAGTATGATTAAAATCTTTCTTTCATTTTAGTCTCATATTTAGTTTGTTGGGTATCAATTTACATCTTTTGTCTATTTTTCTACTTTCAGTTTATTTCTTAACAGCTTGTAAAACATTTTTAAATAATATTAATCCTCTAAGTTTGGGGACAAATACTTTGTTTTTCATTTAATTATTCAGAGTTTCAGACATATGCATTTCGTACATAGTTATTCCAATCTCATAACAACTGTGCACAATAAGCATTATTAGTCCCATTTTGCTTATAAGAAAATAGTGATCCAGACAAGGTTGAAGAATCTGCCCTCAGTCCCACAAAGTGAATTTTTGATGAAGGTTTATCTGGCCCTAGAACTCCTTCATTTTTTTCCACAGAGTAACTGGACACACAAAGTCTGATGATCAGAGCATTTTAATAAGAAACATTTAAGAGAAGGATAAAGCAAAAAATATAGTGAAGAAGGGCCATATTTGGGAAGTATAATTACAGCAAGAGTTGAAGAAAATAGATCTATAGAACAAAGGACAGTGATGAGTTGACAATTACTCCAAGATTTCCTATGTGGCTGGCTGCTGATATCGTGGCATTACCCAGTGTGACAAAGGAACCAGGCACAGAGCTCTGTCACTGCAAGATGATAAGCTGAATTGTCTTCTCCACATTTCATTTCTGTTAGTGACAGTACATACAGTTTGAAATGCATTGTACAGAAAACTCTCACCAAGTGGGGTGGAAAGGCCAAGTTCACAGTTAGACGAGTACATTTGGACAGGTTTACTGTACACATATGGAACAGAATGACATGCCCAATGTTGGGTGTGTGGCAGGCAGAGCAAAGCATCTATTAATTTTCCAGAAGAAACTCCACTGAAACAATTTAAGAAAGTAGAGGAAGATCAGGCAAGCTGGAAGAATTTCTGCTATAATACAGTATACAAGTTTCTGAAAATTCTTGTGCTCCACAACAGTTACAGAAGAGTAGCAGGGCATATAAGAGGATAGGTTTGGGAGTGTTCACTTGAAACTTTTATGGTTTTGTGAAACTTTGAAACTCTTTGAAAGTTTGTAATTAATGTACTAACAAAACTTCAAAGCAATCTTAATTAAAATACCAACACAGTTTAAAAGAGATGTTAAGTTCCTTATACATGGAGAATTACTAAACACAGGAAACCTACACTTTTTTTTAAAAAGTAAGTGGAGCAGGCTTATAAAGGAATTTTATCAGAAGGCTGAAG
>NW_011494835.1:2897768-2922581 GCF_000754665.1 Bison bison bison
GAAGGCTGAAGTTGCTGTGTTATGGAGACAAGGGGGAAATGCAAAACCACCAGGAAGACTGTGCAATAAGTACTATTTCCAAGATAGAGCTCAGAGCCAGAGCCTGGGGTGAGTGGACACCATGGCCAATATGCTTCCCTTGTGCCCTCCTGCTGGGGTCAGCTGTGAGAAAGCTTGGAAGAATATGATCTTCACACCAGCTGGGAAAAACCTGTTCATGAATCACTGAAACTTCCATGTTATATACTGTTGTCAATCTCTTATCTACAAATCACGGTTGAGGCAATTTGCCTCCAGAATTAGAGAAAATTGGATTTCAGACTTTAAGGTCATGGAAGGTCTAATTCATAGTCCTAAATATCACTCCCACCCCAGGTACTCTTTTACTTACTATATCATTTTCCTTCTTGCATTTTATCACAATTTGTATCTTTCTCCCACTCGATGCTAAGCTCTATGAGGGCAGGGACTTTATTTATCACTATGTCCGCTTTGTCTAGCATAGTGCCTGGTGTATATGGTATCAATAAATATTTGTGAATTGAATGAATACAAGCAGCATAATCCTGTATTGATTCAAAGGTAAATGCTTACTATAAGCCAGTCTATGTATAAGCTGCTAAACCTGTAGCAGTGAACAAGGCTGGCATTTTGAGAAGGTAGCAAGCTAGATCTAGTGAGATAGATAAATATGCAATTGTAATACAACGTGTGTGATACATGCTTAAATAAGGTAGGCACTAGGTGTTCTGACATCTCTACACAAGAAGAGTACAGATTTGGCTTTGGGGAAGGGAGAACAGTTTTCAGGAGAAGTGACGTTTCATCTGAAATCTGACAGGTGATCAGCAGTGAGAGAAATTAAAAGAAAAGGGAGGGCAGAGAATTTTAGATATTTAACAGCATATGCCAAACCTAGAACTGAGTGAACACTTGAAATATTCCAGGAAAAGCAGGTAGCTGGGGTCAGACCATAGGATCATGTAGAAACGAAGGGGATGCTAACTGCTATTAGAAGTAAACCACAAGTTCTAATCCTGGGGCAGGGGTAGGGACCGTCCTCCATGTCATAATCCAGGAATGTGCCTCCTTTGTCTTCTGGGATGATCCTTTCCTAAATCCTCACAGTCCTCTTTATTTAGCAGGCAGAAGCAAAAAAACACACCATGGGAAAGATATATCCGTTTTAACCAGTCTAACTCAGAAGAGACACATTATTCTTTTTTTTTAATTTATTTATTTTTAATTGCTTTGCAGTATTGTGTTGGTCTCTGCCAAACATCGACACAAATCAGCCATCGGTGTGCATGTGTCCCCTCCCTCTTGAACCCCCATCCCAGTTCCCTCCCCATCCCACACCTCTAAGTTGTTACAGAGGTTTCCTGAGTCATACAGCAAATTCCTATTGGTGATCAATTTTACATATGGTAATGTATATTACCATGTTACTCTACTCTCTCCATACATCCCACCTCTATTCTTCCCCTCCCCCCACCCAACTGTCCACAAGTCTGTTCTCCATGTCTGAAGAACATTTTTCTTGTTCACCTTCCATTGGTCAGATTTTTGTCACATGGGTACCACAAATGGCAAAGAATGCTGGAAAATGTAGTCTAGCTCTGAGAACAGTTGGAAAACAATTGTTTAAAAACATTTTGTTTTGCCATTTTTATACAATTTTTAAATGTTACTTTCCATTTATAGTTTTGGCAATTGTTCATACTGCTGCTATGAACATTGGGGTGCATGAATCTTTTCAAATGAGTGGTTTTTTTTTTTCAGATATATACCCAGGAGTGGAATTTCTGGATATATATTTGAAAAAAAAAAATACAATTGTGATCTGGCCATTTCAACTTAATAAATTTAGAAAAAAAATGTAACTCTTATGGAATAAATTCTTGGTCTTTAAGAATGAAAAAAAAATGTGTTTTAATGAACATTTAGCAGCCTTTGCCATGGATGAAAGTAATACTTAAAAACAGTAAAGTTGGAGAATCAGACTAGAACTAGTTTATAAAGGATATTTTTGTCTTTAGACTTTACCCTGAAGAGAATTAAGTGCTACAGAAAAATTCTTAACTGAAGTATAATAATATCATATTTGGACTTTAGCAGAAAAACATTTATTTCTGCTTTATTGACTATGCCAAAGCCTTTGACAATGTGGATCACAATAAACAGTGGAAAATTCTGAAAGAGATGGGAATACCAGACCACCTGACCTGCCTCTTGAGAAACTTGTTTGCAGGTCAGGAAGTAAGAGTTAGAACTGGACATGGAACAACAGACTGGTTCCGAATCAGGAAAGGAGTACTTCGAGGCTGTTTATTGTCACCCTGCTTATTTAACTTATATACAGAGTACATCATGAGAAACGCTGGGCTAGAGGAAGCACAAGCTGGAATCAATATTGCTGGGAGAAATGTCAATAACCTCAGATATGCAGATGACACCACCCTTATAGCAGAAAGTGAAGAAGAACTAGAGAGCCTCTTGATGAAAGTGAAAGAGGAGAGTGAAAATTTTGGTTTAAAGCTCAACATACAAAAAACTAAGATCATGGCATCCGGTCCCATCACTTCATGGCAAATAGATGGGGAAACAGTGGCTGACTTTATTTTTGGGGGCTCCAAAATCACTGCAGATGGTGATTCCAGCCATGAAATTAAAAGATGCTTACTCCTTGGAAGGAAAGTTATGACCAAACTAGACAGCATATTAAAAAGCAGAGACATTACTTTGTCAACAAAGGTCCATCTAGTCAAGGCTATGGTTTTTCCAGTAGTCATGTATGGATGTGAAAGTTGGACTATAAAGAAAGCTGAGCCCAAAGAATTGATGCTTTTGAACTGTGGTGTTGGAGAAGACTCTTGAGAGTCCCTTGGACTGCAAGGAGACCCAACCAGTCCATCCTAAAGGAGATCAGTCCTGGGTGTTCATTGGAGGGACTGATGTTGAAGCTGAAACTCCAATACTTTGACCACCTGATGCGAAGACCTGATTCACTTGAAAAGACCCTGATGCTGGGAAAGATTGAGGGTGGGAGGAGAAGGGGACTACAGAGGATGAGTTGTTGGATGGCATCACTGACTCAATGGACATGGGTTTGGGTAGACTCCCGCAGTTGGTGATAGACAGGGAGGCCTGGCATGCTCCGGTTCATGGGATCTCAAAGAGTCGGACATGACTGAGCGACTGAACTGAACTGAACTGAGACAACATATGCAACTGTTAATAATAAATTGGATAGAGCCCACTTAAAAATAAGTAATAATGCAGATTCTAGTCTAGGCAATGGTGGCCTGGATGGGGGTAGTGGCAATTACGTTGATTATAAAAGAGGTGTTACAAAAATAGAGCTTTTCTTGGTATGTGAGGGACCATGAGGAAGAGAGAGGAGTCATTCTTTTCTCGCTTGAGACAGTGGCTAGATAGTGGTGATGATATTTGTTGAGACAAGGGACAAATAGAAGTGGGCTGAGGAGTGGAGATATAGACGATAGTCTCAGAAAGAATGAGACTCTTTGATGACTGTGGTGTATTGCCTTCCTCAATTTCTAATTCCTGTGTTGTATTTATTGTAGAACTCAATTGATACACTTTCATTGTTAGTCCAAATTGTGGTATTCACTGACTCAGATCTGATTGGCTATTTTGAATCAAAATTTCAGTAGAATGAAAAGAAAAACGTATACAAGAGAGTATCTAGGAAAGGTTTTACTTCAGGGACGTTAATATACATGCTGCAGGAATTTGGTTAAAGCCCACTACCTCCATTTTATAGTTATGTCAAAGCCAATATTCTAATAATATGGTTCATAACCTGTGAAAGTAAGCTCAGAAACATCTATTATATCTTTTTGGAGGTCTGTTTGTGATTCTTCCTTAAAATATGTTTCCAATGCATTCCATATTTTTTTATATACAGACCACTAGAAAAATAATGCTGTATGTATATGTACGTATACAGTATTGCTGAATTGACAGAAAGTTATTTCCTAATATTGACTTCGATAATGGAGCAAAGAGGCTTACTGAAGTATAAAAATTAATTATAAATGAAAGTATATCTAAAAAGCTTAGGTTTATCCAACAGAAGTCATCCCAGGGACTGAACAGTTATCTGGCAAATTAATGTAGGGGAACAGCCAGTTTGGATAACATTTATCTGTTGCTACTGCTCTCAATTTATTTCATACAAAGGTTTGGTGATAAAGAATCCACTTGCCAATGCAAGGGTTGCAGGTTCGATCTCTGGGTCAGGAAGATCCCCTGAAGAAGGAAATGGCAACCCACTCCATTAATCTTGCCTGGAGAATCCCATGGACAGAGGAGCCTGGAGGGCTACAGTCCATGGAGTCACAAAAGATTAGGATGTAACTGAGCAACTAAACAACAGCAAATCCAGAGCAACTAGTTAATTCAAATTATTTTTGCTGGAATTAATTATTCAGAAGAATGGTACATATACTAACATCATTCCTAGATAAGTAATCCACTTTCTTTGAATTTTAACTGTCCAAAACACATTGTTATAAAGACTATAGACTCCTTTTCAATGAAAACGAAACACAATTCTCTGTTTATGAACTCAATTTATACATGGTACTTGTGTGTTTGTTGTATTACTTGACATTTGACAACCTGTTCCCGGGTCTTGTATGGGTTTCCTGCCTTCAACTACCTCACATTGCCCTTCATGAAGTTAATGAGGTAGTATGCATAAAGCTCTCTGAACCAAAATGAGAAAAGGATTATCTAGCTACAAGGAGACATGATAAAGTAGCCCACCATGATGAATGAGATTTTGCTGGAGGAATTCTGGCGGGATTTGTCTTGACACTTAAAGTGCTATCAAACTCATTTCTATGAAGGAAAGGACATAAGAGAAACAGGCTGTTCCACATTTTGTAAGTCAACCCCTTTTCTCCAGGTATTATTTAGAGGCAGATTGGAAAGATGATAAGAGGGATTTTTTTTTTTTTAAGAGTTGTGACATTTTCAGTCCATATGTGAAGAGAGTTCTTCAACGATAGGGCAGCTGCCATTGTCTTGTGGCTCCTGGAAACATAAGGAAATTCTAACTGCAAAACTAAATGAGTGTTTTGTTTGGATGTAACTGGGTTTGTATTGCTCACACTCAATCCTACATTGACTTTTGTGAGTATAAGGCAGTAAAGGTTCATATCACTCTTCCCCACTGATCATACTAATATTTAGTTATAGCTTCATTTGATGAAGGCTTATTTTTATATGACATTTAAAGTAGAGCTGATCACATCATTATTTGCAAGAATGGACAGTGTGTGTGTGTGACTATCACACAAACAGAATTCTGCAACAGTTTTTCTCTGTTACCTTCTAGACACATGGAAAACAATTTCAAATTGCAGAATAACTCAGAGGTAGAAAAGGAGGGGCAGAGGAGAATTTACCAGCATTTTGAATGGGGTTGTATTTGACTGCGATCCTCAGGAGATTTGAGTCAGGAATTTCATCAAGCACGATCTATAGAAACCAAATATTCAGTAAGGCCAACAAGTTTACCATAATGTTTTAGCCTCTCCTGAGCACACTCATTGGTGTGGTTATGTTTTCGCAAAGAAGCAGAATACCCTGGAACTACAGCTTTCTGCTTCTACATGGATTACACCATTTTATTGTTTTTAATATTTTTAAGATTTTCTAAAATTTAATTTGATTTAATTCATTTTTATTGAAGTATTGTTGATTTACAATGTTTCAGGTATACAGCAAAGTGATTCAGTCATATACATATATATGTATATATATATATATTCCTTTTCAGATTCTTTTACATTATAGAGATTTCATCATTTTAAGCAAATATTTATTTATCACCTAGTTTGTGTAGAGTCTTGCATAGGCTGGGGTGATATATTTTATCCCTGTCTTCAACAGGAATTATAATCCAGCTGGTGGGCGAAATGTTAAATTAACACTAAATGTTAAATGAAAACACTAATTACCATATTCTAAAGACCAATTTAGTGTCTATAATAGATACCAAGTAACTATCTCCTATCCCATTCTGATGATGAAAATTGGCAGCTCAGAGCACTGTGTTTAGAAGGATTATGAAAGTAATCCTGAGTTCAAAAAAAAAAAACAAAAAAAAGTACCTCGGTTAGTTTTTGATGTCTGTCCATGGTGAGGGAGAGAGAGGTTCAGCCTTATCTATGTACAGAAATGTACAAGTCACAAATTTCAGATGTCTGGAAGTTAATAATATTTAAAAATTGTATTCATTCCAGTACCGAGTACTAAGCTATCTAATAGTCTCTTGTGAGTAAAATATATGCCATATTCGTCTTCATGGCCTCATTGGTTTGTCCTTTCTTGTGTGTGTCTTGTGTATTTTTTTTTAGGTTGGCTTGTATTTGAATTTTGATAAAGGGTACTCTTGAATTCACTTGAACATCTTTCAAAACATATGCACTCTCACACTGGATGCCAAATTGCAGTGAAGGCCACCTCAGTACATTTAGGTGTGGAGACTCAGGGGTGTTCTGGGGTAGAGTGATGAGAACAATTTGATAAAAAGAATGACTTCACACCAGTCAGAATGGCTGCGATCCAAAAGTCTACAAATGATAAATGCTGGAGAGGGTGTGGAGAAAAGGGAACCCTCTTACACTGTTGGTGGGAATGCAAACTAGTACAGCCACTATGGAGAACAGTGTGGAGATTCCTTAAAAAACTGGAAATAGAACTGCCTTATGATCCAGCAATCCCACTGCTGGGCATACACACTGAGGAAACCAGAAGGGAAAGAGACACGTGTACCCCAATGTTCATCGCAGCACTGTTTATAATAGCCAGGACATGGAAGCAACCTAGATGTCCATCAGCAGATGAATGGATAAGAAAGCAGTGGTACATATACACAATGGAGTATTACTCAGCCATTAAAAAGAATACATTTGAAGCAGTTCTAACGAGGTGGATGAAACTGGAGCCTATTATACAGAGTGAAGTAAGCCAGAAAGAAAAATACCAATACAGTATACTAACGCATATATATGGAATTTAGAAAGATGGTAATGATAACCCTGTATACGAGACAGCAAAAGAGACACTGATGTATAGAACAGTCTTATGGACTCTGTGGGAGAGGGAGAGGGTGGGAAGATTTGGGAGAATGGCATTGAAACATGTGAAACGTCATGTATGAAACGAGAGGCCAGTCTAGGTTCAATGCACGATGCTGGATGCTTTGGGCTGGTGCACTGGGATGACCCAGAGGGAGGGTGTGGGGAGGGAGGAGGGAGGAGGGTTCAGGATGGGGAGCACATGTATACTAATTAAATAATTTTCTATTAAAGAAAAAAAAAATAGAAAAAAAAAAAAAGAATGACTTGATGAAAGGTGAAAAGACAGACAAATGTTAACAATGTCCAGGGACCAACGAATTGGAGCAGAGGAGTCTTGTAAATAAAATGTAAAGATAGGATTGCAATATTAGTTATGTTTCAGACAGTAGAAGTTCTTGAACTGTAGACCAGCTGGGCATTTACTATCTTGTGTGCCATGGAGACATGTTGAAATTATTTAATATTTTAGCAGAGGAGTGAAGTGGGCAAAGCTGAACTGAAAGATCTTATCAAATCTTGTAAGGGAAGATGAAGTATCTCAATGTTGTAGATAAATAGAATTTTTTGACTGCCTATTATGAGACTTTGCATTTCAAAGCTTTTACTGCGTGCAGTCATTAAGTTTTGATAAACTAAATGCTACTTGGTGTGTGTGTGTGTGTATATATATATATATAAAATGATGAATTTTATTGAAATTAAGATTTACTGTAGTTAAATACTTTTATTGTTATGGGCTCTTATAATTTTGGGAATATCTATCAAATGTATTTTGATTAGGACAGAAATTTTAAACTGTTCCTTGAAAATCTAGCCTCCTGCATAAGTAAGTACTTCAGGAAATCACTTCAGACTCAATTGGAATTTTGCCGATTCTGACTTGCAAGTATCATCCAGAATCCCTAATATGAAAAACTTGCATTTACCAAAGCAGCAACTTTGTAGTAACTTGTTACTTGCATGATAATACATGTGAACTTACATTTACATGCCTGCTTTGGTCATGTACTGTGTACGGTACTTCTCCTTCCAGTTCATTGGGAAAAATATTGGTTTTGCTGCCCAGAACATTAGGGAATTGCCAGAGTTAAGCACGATTCTAGGCTGGGTTGCCAATCCTTTCTCTACCTACTACGTTTGTACATTTTATGTACCTCCTTTTTCATTCAACAAGTGCAGTTTGAAAAGCTGCTTGTACACCTTTTGTCTTTCAGCTCTGTTTCCACCATTTATTGTTCTCCTTTGTATACCAACTGCTTTTCTAGACGCCCTAGTCAGCTGGCTTTTCCTTTGGTTCTGCCAATGGGAGGCATTAGTTGGAGTTTGGAAGACAAAAGGAAAAGAGAAGCCAGTCCCAGTCTCAGCTGCAGGAGATGCTTCCTGTGGTAGCCAGTGGCAGGGAAGACAAGCTTCTGCTTAGGTAATGCTTTTCTAAGAGCAGAAACAGCTACACCTCCAGAGGGATTAGCACAAGCTTATGCTCCTGGGTCTCCTTCTTCAAATGTGATGTAGTTCCAACAGTGCCAGAGTGGTAGTGCCTGGGCTCCTGGCTTCAGCCGGGTCTCTGGGTAATGCTCTTCTCTGTAGTGTATCACCAGCCCCAACTTTCTTCTTTTAGTTCCAATAGCTCTTTCTAACTCCCTAGTAAGGAGTTCTTGACATTAAATTCCCCTCTCCTGGAAACACCTTGAATGGCGTGTTATTTTTTTTTTTTCAATCTGATTAGACATTGACTGATTGATGTGTCAGAGCAAGATTGTGTATTAGAGCTAATGGTGAGTGAAAAGACTGAAAACCAGACTTCACAGAACTAGAGAACACACCGAACTTCCTATGTAATACTTTAAATATTGTCTAGGTTATTCTCCTGTATTAGAATATAAGCACTATGTGGCCATCATATAGTCCTTTTGTTTGTAGAGCCTGTCACACACTGGCTGAGATGTAAAGACACCCAGTAAATGCTCTCTAGTTGGATCCATGGAAGTATAAAGGAAGGTGATGGGTTCAATGCCTCTCTCTATGAGAGGCAACTCACTTGCCATGTACTTCCCTTTCTTCTACTCTTTCCTTCTTCCTTATATTTGTGATTTATTTAGCCAAATACTGTATTCTTATGGGCCAAAATATTGAGATGGGGGGGGTGGGGAGAAATGAACAGCAAAGAGGACTAACTCAAACAGAAATAAATAACATTGCATTTTAAATCTCTGTCTAGGATATTGATATCTCTTGGAAGAAAGGGCACAGAACTTGTGGAACAAAGCCTTTTTCTTTTAGATTTGCACAAAATGTCAAGATATGAAGCTGCCCTTTTATGATGCAAGCTCAGACTCTTCCTACATAATGGTTTGATGCTCAGTTTTGAATTATCTCTAATACCAGGTAGGAGCAGAAATGATTGAATACATATTAACTTTATTTGGCTGGGTGGTGAAATTTACATCAGTGATGTTGATTGCAAAATAAAGATTTGATTATTTTAACTACCATGTTGGAGAATCTATTAACAAAGGGAACATTCTCAGTTTTCTTGGCTAGATAGACAAATTCAGGAGAAATTCCAATAGTTATTTCTCAGACTGTTTTAGCCATGGTAGAAGCAGTTGATATTTAATGAAGATAAGAATGCTGCGGAGTATAATTCTTTAAGTATTTCATGTTAGATACAATTGTAGTGATATGATCAAAAAAGAAATGCCAAAAAGATGATGAAAATTTATCACAGCATATTTTTTCCAACTATGGGTGTAAGGATAATAAACAAAAACATTACCATTTTTTTCTTTTTGTCATAGACACTCATATGCCTATGCTCATTTTTACTGCACATTTTGTCATTGCTGTTGCTTATTTTACTACCTGTTTTACTTGGTTTAGGCTTAGAAGCCAATGTATTGATAAGAAGTCACCTTCGAAAATTATCCTTTTTACCTTGCCTTTTAGTCAGTTTTCTTAAAAACAGTTACTTTTATTCAGCCCATTTAGAAGCATAGGACTTAACACTACTGCCTAGGTGTTGCTTCCCTCCTCCCTACCTTTTTTGGGGAAAAAATTTGTTAAAAGTCCTCATTAATAAAACTCCATCATAATTCCCCTTACTATTGCTGAAAGATTATAGCCACCACTTCACAACATTACACCTCCCTGGGAGATGCAGAAAACACAGATAATGTTTGTTTTTGCAAATCTCTAATTGAAGGGTTGAGAGAGGGAGGGATTTGGAGAGGGAGGAATTTGTAGACAGATTAGACTGCTGGGGATTTCTCCTGTTAGATCATAACTGTTTGTGTTATATACCCAGTTGAAAATTGAGCTAGCTGGCTTGTTTTCTCCACACTGGAGGGTAGAGAAAAAAAGAAATGACTCTAGTGGGGCAGCATTTCATAAACATTTACATTTTATTTATGGGTTCTTGGTGGTAACTTTAAATAAAGTTAGTACTTGGAATTCCATTTCCTCAACAAAGAACTCAGAAAGCAGTTTGGTGTCTTGCGCTTTGAACTTTTTTTTTTCCTTGTAATAATTCTGAAGTGCAGTTACAGATCAGTTAAAAACATACCTGTGGGTTAGCATCTCTAAAACAAAATAAGCGTGCACGAGAAAGTGCCTCGAAAGGGAGTTTCCAAGGTAACTTGTGCTGAGGAGTGTAAGAAGTTTAGTTCCTATTAAAATTATTTTAAAATTCAATAAATAAGTAGAAAAAAGAGTATTTCCTTAAAAGAGTACGTCTCTCTCTCTCTTTTTTTATCCCCAAACAATTGAGTCAATATCACTCTAAATAAATCCTAAGAAGCTTGGGGTATTTTTGAAGGCAGATCCCTAATGACCTGAAGGTTACCAGCCATATGCTTCCTTTTATCTTCCAGCATCCAGCCCCATCTCCCTGATCTTATGCTACAGCCTCACACCCCATCCAGGGTAGGCCTGATAAGCAGTCATAGAGTGGTTTCAGAGGTTGTCAGGTGGATTGTGCTGTGCTAAGTGAAGTGTGTAGGGAAAGCAGAAAAGTAAAAAAAGAAAAAGAAAAACTGGAGTTATATGCCAGTTCCTCAAGCTTTGGTAGGTTGACAGCCTCCCAAGGCAGCAGAGGTGAAGGTGGCCCCAAATGATGGTCTCAGGTGAGCCCTTTCTTGATGTCACTCCTCTCAGGGATCTGACCCCAGCCTGGCAGTGTGAAAAGCCAGATGAATGTATGTGTGGCTTACTGGCCACCTCCCTCTTCCTCATTCACATTAATCATGATAATCCCATCACTGGTAATGATGGAGAACCCTAGTTGTTTCTGGGCCCTGCACCTCCATGCCCTGAGCCTCTGAGTACTAACCTGAAAACAAAGAGGAAACAACCCAGAGTCAGGAGGCAGGCTCCTTGTCCCCTGCATGCAACTCTAACCTAAGCCTCTTTGCACTGGGCTGGCCAAGAAGCGACATATTCATCAATGAGGCTGAGTAACACAGAAATTTAATTAACCACTTTCTTGCCCACATTTATCTCTAAATATCTCTACAGATATAAGAACAAATCACGACATGATATAATTGCATGATAGTGATAAAATTAATTTATGGAGTTATCAAGCAAAGAAAAGAAAAAAGGAAATCACTCATGCAATAATTTTAGTGAGAATAAATTATATGAAAAAAGACCATCTACAAAGGTGCTCTCATCTACTAGGAGAAAATGACTTTGCTTTCCATATATTATGAGTGTTTTCTCTTGTACATATAGGAATCAAATAAAATAAACACCATTTGGTTATAGAACTCTGAAGTTGCCAATTTAATTTCTAGTTGGGTCCCCTCCCCCAAAATAACACATCATGAGCCTTAAAATGCAATACCTTCCTGTGACTCTAAGTAAAAGGTAAAAATAACATTTCACTCCTTAAAGCTTTAAATTCCATCGTGTTTCTAATCAGTTGTCTGGAGTGACTATACAAGGTTACATGGACCTGACTGATTTATGAATATAATTTTTGTTTTAATTGAAACAGCAACATTTAGGTTCCACCTTAACAGTGCACCTTAAAAGATTATCTCGGTTATTTCACAGGCACCGAGCCGGCACTAATAGTCCAAGGCAGATATTGAAAAGCAGCACAGGGCCAGGCAGATCTATTAGAAATTCCCATCCACGCGCCTCATACATATTGATTTCTGACACCAAGCAGCAGTGAAAGCCCCCGTGGGAATAATATATTTAGCAGGGTTCGCTGCGAGGAGGTCACAGAGTGCATACAGATTAGCTTCAGAGGACCAAGGCTCTGGTGTTGGAGCCAAAAGCTAGATTTTATATCATTTTAATCTGAACTTTTATAATCCTTCTAGTTCTTCTTTCTCTGGATGGCAGAGAGAAGGCTCCTTCACATGTATCACGCATCTTTTTCTTTATTCCTCCTACAAATGTGCAAATGCCGTTGGAATGGGGAGGAATGTTCCTTAGCATAAGCAGCAGAGCCCCGACCAGATTTGCTTTTATAAACGGTGGTCAATTCAGATGAAGACATCTTTATTTAAAGATTTCTTTCCATGGGGGAGGGAAAAAAAAATCACAAATCCGTATCTCCAGTTTAAAGATTGAAGCCTAAGACCTGCTCTTACTAAAAGAACCCTTCCTCCCCTCCCCCGCCTCTGATGCTAGGGCTCATTGAGCAAAAGTTGCCTTTATACTGTTACATCTGTGAACACAAAAATCTAAACATTTTTTTAATTACCTTTCTGATGAGTAGGGTATGCCTGCTCATTATGCAAAGAAGTGTTGTGACTGTATCAGATAAAGGTGTCAGAGGAGAGTCAAACAGGCATTTTGGAGCCTGGAGAGATGCCAGCAGTGAGAAGGGAAAGGTTAAAGTGGACACACTCTGACAGAAGGGTGAAATACATTCAGACAACAAAGGGAAATAGGAGGTTTCCCTCAACAGACACAAAGGCGTATTGTCTTCCTCTAGACTGCATTTAAATTTTAGGTGTTCTATGAAAAGTTCCCATGATTACCAATAATCAGAAACAATGAGTACATCTTTTGCATCCCACTTATTTCTCTGGCATCGACAAGCATAAAAGGCTGGGGAAAAGGAAAACAGTGTAGGGATAAGCAAATAAGACATAGCTTTGAAAATATAACAATAATTATAAGGAAAAGGTGAATTTGAGTTTTATTTTACTAAGATTTGTTTATAACAAACAAATATATTTATACTATTAAAATTTGTTTTACCAATAAGGAATAATTAAAGTATCCAATTAATACCTGGAATTTTGCCTGTCCAATTACCTAACGACAATATGTCAGGCATTCAGATTCGTTTTTCAGGACTGTCTCGAAGATATTACGTGAACTTTTATTTTCTAATATGTTCAAGCTGAGCATGGACCAATAAAAGAGAGCCAGTAAGTTTGGCAAAGAAGAAACAAGGGAACTAAAAATCTCAAACAAAATTTTTAAAATGAACATATACTTAGGGTGAATGCCCTTGTCAGAAATGCTTGGCCAGGGTGCTGCCTAAAATCCATATTTAAATCACACAGTGAGGTAGTCAAAAACGTTAAACTTTGTATTTGGCTTTTTTGTGGAATTATAAAGATCCTAAAAGTTAGAACAGACCTAGAGTTATCAGCAACTAGAGAAATGACAGAATTACGAATTACCGGATGCTGAATAATCTGAGAGCCTCTGAGTCAGATTTTTCTGGTCTGAAGAGATGGTACCAACACACTCAGATTAAAGGAAGCAGATGCAGAAAATCAGAGGGAACTGGATCACCTAAGCTAGCTGACAAAATAAGAGGGATGGAACTCTGTAGAAGTTCCTTCCGTTAGGAAAGGACAGTGTGTGTGTGCGTGTCTATGTTCACTCTTGTGTACTTGGTAAATTGCAGTATAACAAAACAGGATATCTGGTATAATCAGTTACGTTTGCAGGCACATGGTGATCGATTTGAGAAAAGTCCAAGGTAGACTTTGACCTGAGACTAGATCATGTCAGTCTTCCGTAGTGGAAGTGAGTAAAAGTCGCTCAGTCATGTCTCAATCTTTGTGACCCCATGGACTATACAGTCCATGGACTTCTCCAGGCCAGAATACTGGAGTGGGTAGCCTTTTCCTTCTACAGAGGATCTTCCCAACCCAGGGATCGAACCCAGGTCTCCCACATTGCAGGCAGATTCTTTACCAGCTGAACCCTCCCTTATTTGGGACATTTTTGTATGTTGTACTGATTTCTATAATAAGTGACCGTCAGGCTCTGTGGATGCTCTTTAGCTGAGGGAGATGCCTTCTGGTTAGAAGAGGAGGAGTGGGCAATCTTGAACCTAAAGGAGCCTGGGATAAGCCTGGAGTCAGCAAGGACACACTCAGGACTGGGTGCAATCCATCAAGAATGCTAGAGAACCCTGTGGAAACAAGCTCCTTTATCACAGCACCAGGTAAAATCCTTGTGCAACATATGGCAAGGAGACCTTGAATATAATATCACCCATCTTTCCCAGTTGTCAGCACATTTCTTAACTTCCTTGTACCTAGATGTCAGTCAAAAAATATTAGATGACTTGAATAAATTATATTAGACAGAAATTATACCTGGGGGACAGAGACCAAAAAATAATTGGCAAAAAGCAAAAAGACAACAAAACAACAGATAGCAAGTCATTCATCCAGCAGTTCTGTCTTTAAGGTGTCCGACATCCTTCTTGACTGCTTCTTTCTGAACAGACTGTGGATCTGTGCTAGGTAGACAGTCTGAGTCTGATGAAGCTGTTCATTTTTGCCTGAAGGGGGAGGGGCATATTGTCCCTCTCAGAAACAAGCTCCTGTTAGTACAGGGCAGGGTTAGTACAAGTATTGATAGCTGATCTCCTGAATCTGACTGGAGTTCCACTGCCCAGGTGTCAGTTCGCAATTTACATTCCATTTTTCACCCTAAGCCCACACTCCAGAGCTCTCTGTCATATAATCCCACCTGGCACCAATACTGCTAGCTATCTGTCCTGATGAAAGTTTAAAAATGGAATGTTACATTTCTTCCACTTCCACCTCTGAGCTTGTTTTAGTAGATGAATGGGGGATGTTACCTATTCAATGGCTAGTATCAACAACAGAAGAAGCGCCTCAGAGAACTAATCCAAACCTTTATGTCCCCTCCCCTCTAACCAGACAAGTAACACATCCTCCTATTTATTATGTCGCATTTATTTTTATTATACATGTTGATGAAACTCCCCAGCAGGGGAGGGGCCAACCACAATAGCAGGTGCTGGGAAGCTGGTTTGGTTTCCTATCAGCATTTAACCCCCCCAGTCAGACCAGAGGCTTCATCTTGCTGGCCATCATTTATAGGGCCTCCTTGGTAACTCAGAAGGTATCCTTGGGCTTAATGACAGCAGAATGCAGGTGTTTGCAAAGCATTTTCCCATGGGAAGAAAATTCAGGGTTTTTATTCACTGAATATACTGTATAATCTTGGAAATCCTGAAGAAACGTGCACCTTAATTTTAATTATTTATATGAAATCTTTGCCTCAGTCAAAAGAAGAGGGGTGGTGGAATCTTTTTGGATGATTTTTTTGAAAACGTAATACTTGATTTCTACATAGTTAAGGAAGTGTAAAAATAAACTAGAAATTAAGTGGTGGGATTATTCCTGAAATTAATTTGGGCTCCCAGCCTTCCTAGCTGGGTTACATATTTCCTTTATCTCCACGAAGAGCTTAAAAATAATGGGCAATGTGTGTGAGGAAATAAAATGTGAAGGTATTATAAACCGAGAGCATAAACTATGTGTGTGTGGTCTACAATTCCAAATTCTGACAATGTCCACAGTGTAAGAGTAAGATGCAGAGAGAATATACAGATGCCTTTGTGAGCAGGAAACGGGGGAAAAGTCCCTTTTAGTTGGGGGCAAAAATATGCATTTACTTTCAGCCGAAGTAGACACACTTAAATCCCTGCTGAGCGCTGGGGAAGGGTTGGATGAGCTGTCTAGAAAGCATTTTCTCTCTCTTTATGATGTTAGAAATCCTTGGACTGCATTGTGCATTGCAATGCAAGGATTCTGCCGTGTAAGAGCACATGAGGGCATTGAGAAAGGCTTAATGCGTTCTCATTAGAGGAGGACGGGGAGGGGGAGGGGAGGCGCCTTGGGGGACGGAGCCGAACTCGACCACTCTGGGAAGCCTTACAATTTTGTGCGTTCTCACTTCAACTCCCTCAATCCCCTAGCTTTACATAGCTTTTTCACAGACAGTTCAGTAAAATTCCTCCCAAGCCTCATGTAAAGAGAGCAGTGTTGTATATCGTTGCTTACAGTTTAACAGTTTGTTTGCTTGGGCCTTTTAAATATTTTTTTCCCTTCCCGGGCTGCCTCCACAAACCTTCTTTTTCACATTCACTTCTAATCAGAGGAAAACTGGAAAGGAAAAGAGGGCCATCTGATCAATGAAAGAAAATCTAGATGCTTTTATAGAGTTATTAAGCTCTGCAGAGCCGCCAGAAAGGAAAGTCCAGAAGGCGCCGGAAAGTGGGTTTTATAATTGGGATTCTTCATAGCTGGTTTGATAACTGTAATCTTCCAGACTAATTTGCTTCACTTTTTTTTCCTTTCCAGTTTGCTTCTTTTCTAGGAAAAATCAAAAATAGGCTCTTTTCAAGAACATTTTTTGATTGGGGATTTTTAACTTAGAAAGATGACCATGTGGGAAGACTGCCCATGAAGACCAATTCATCTTATGATGAAGCCTCCTACAGCCAAGCAACCAAGTGAAGATAAGGTCCCTCAGGTATAAAGTGTTGAAAATAGCTGGTGACCCCTTGTGTTCTTTAGCTATGGTCCCTCCCGGAGGGACCATTGGAATTTTGTGCTACAGACACAGGGCTAGTCTACTCACTCTTGATATCAAGATTTCCTAAAGTAGATTAATAACCCAGGGAGTGGGGGGAGTGTGAAGTTCACTCTAGCCATTTCAGTTTTGAAATCTCAAATTACTCTAACAATTTTCTACTTGGAAACAATTATAGAAATACAGATAGTATGTATTCTCACAGAGAAAGCCACCAGACTAACTAGACTGCCCTTTGTGATTCTAGTGAAACTGGGGTCTTTGGATCCGCTGCTGCTGCCGCCAAGTTGCTTCAGTAGTGTCCGACTCTGTGCGACCCCATGGAGCATGGCAGCCCACCAGGCTCCACCGTCCCTGGGATTCTCCAGGCAAGAACACTGGAGTGGGTTGCAATTTCCTTCTCCAATGCATGAAAGAGAAAAGTGAAAGTGAAGTCAGTCATGTCCGACTTTTCGCAACCCCATGGACTGCAGCCTACCAGGCTCCTCCGTCCATGGGATTTTCCAGGCAAGAGTACTGGAGTGGGTTGCCATTGCCTTCTCTGACCTTTGGATCTGACCTGGATATTTTGTTTTGATGAGTTTCCTAAGTATGGTCTCACAAGATTCACATTTATTGTTCTTGCCTCTACTGAAAAAGTGAATAGTTTCCAGCATTTATTTATTTTAAAAAGATCTGGCAAATCTGTCAGTCAACCAGTATATATTTGAAGCTCAACATTCTGAGATTTTTTTCTTGCAATCCTCTAGTTTGGGGAAATTAGCTAAGAACTGTTTGAATTTTTTTCTGGAATGAGGGTGGAGGGAAGAGGGGTGGCAACTGAGTACTAGCTGTGACTCGGCTGGTAAAGAATCTGCCTGCAATGTGGGAGACCTGGCTTTGACTTCCTGCATGGGGAATATCCCTTGGAGAAGGGAAAGGCTATCCACTTCATTATTCTTGGGCTACCCTTGTGGCTCAGCTGGTATAGAATCCCCCTGCAATGTGGATTCACAAAGAACCTGGGTTCGATCCCTGGGTTGGGAAGATCCCCTGGAGGACGGAAAGGCAATCCACTCCAGTATTCTGGCCTGGAGAATTCCATGGACTGTATAGTCCATGGAATCACCAAGAGTCGGACACAACTGAGTGACATTCACTTTCACTGAAATAGGGAGTAGTGAAAATTTTCAGACAAAATTGTATCCTTATTAATATAATTGGACACCTGTTCAATGAGGGGTTTATGGGATTGGGGAAGAATACAAGCATTTGGTAACACAAAGTAGAAATGATCGCCAAAACTACTGGCTACTGACCAATAGAAACATAATTTCTAAGCTTTCTGAAGGATGACTATTTGTGTATCTTATTATCAAAATAGCTAAATACTGGACTTAGATGGGGAAACTAAGTTTGTACCCCATTTACATAACTTCAATTTCACCAAAACCATGCTACATATACAGCTGCCATTCGACTGAAATTAGAATGACATTACTATTATGTTCTGTATACTCCTTTCAAATTTTTATAATTGCATGTTGCTATGCACTAAATATGTTAAACAAAAACATGTTGAATATTTTAATAGGATGGATTTTATAGTTTTGGCCAAAAAACAATGTTGACTAATGTTTATGTATTTATTCTTAGAGATATAATTAAATTGAATATAAAAAATTAAAAAATTAAATCAATTTTTGTCCTCATTCTAACATTGTTTCCCAAATTATAACTTGTGCTGTGTGTGCTAAGGCACTTCAGTCATGAACTCTTTGCATGTTGAACTGTAGCACTCCATGGACTGTAGTACTCCAGGGATTCTCCAGACAAGAATACTGGAGTGGATTGCCATGCCCTCCTCCAGAGGATCTTCCTGACCCAGGGATCAAACCCATGTCTCTTAAGTCTCCTGCATTGGCAGGTGGGTTCTTTACCACTAGTGCCACTTGGGAATCCTAATTCTCATTATTTGAAGTTGAACAATAATTTTTATTCCCATATTTTCAGAAAAGGTATCAAACATGACAAAACACTTTATCCAGTTAACTGAAAGCAAGCCCCAAATAAATGACAATGTAGCAATTCCTGTTATCTTAAAATATTAGATTAAAAAGTTTAAGGCAAATAAATAAATGACTAACATATATCTCTCTTTATTTTGAAGTTTTCAATGCTGGCTATTAATTTATTAACTGTTGATTTAATGTAAAAAGAGAGGTTTTGGCTTTTGTTTCTTTATGATGATAATACTAATAGTTAACATAGATTGAGTACCAGGTTCTATGGTAAGAGTTTTACATATGTGATTATATGTAGTCTTCACGTGGTGCTATGTGGTAGTACTATATTCTAATTTTAAATTTGAGGAAACTGTGGCATAACTAGATTAGATAATTTACCCAAGTTTGTAAAGTTCATAATTAAAGATATCAGGATTGAAAGCAGTTCCATTTGACTTCAAAGTTTTGTGCATTAATTCTCTAAAGATTAGAAAATATCATGAATCATCCATTTTATGCTATCCATTAGAGTAACTTTTCCTCAGAAGGTAAACAAAATTTTATCACTGATTGAATGGAAGCTTTTAGCTAATCTTTCCTCTTGGATAATCCATTTATTTATTTGTTCAAAAAGTATGGGGCACTGATGGTCTGGGTAATGTCACACTGCTTTAGGTATTGGCATGCCTCAAATCTAAATGAACAGCCTGAAAAGTGTCTGCTTTTATTGTATTAATATTCTATAGGAGAAATATTTATCTCCATGGGAGATAAATAATTATAAAAGTGAACAAATTTTTAAAAAAGATTGTGTCAGAGAATGATAAGTAGTTTGAGGACAATCAAACAAGATGACATCACAAAAGGTTTGGAAGGATTTATCTTAGGGTGAGTTCTCTGAGCAAAGGAAGAGTTCTCTGAGCAAAGACTTTAGAGGCACAATCTAAATGAAGAGGAGTCAATCACCAAAGAATCTGGTGAACTGGAATCTTCTGAGTTGTAAAGGCCGAGTACTGTGACCCTGGAAGGTCTAGCTTGGTATGAGTATACTGTCTTGTAAAGCATGGGAGTAACTGCATTCTATCTTCAGAGCCATGGGAAATCTCTAAAGGATTTCATTTAGGGTAATGCATGATTTGTATTATTATTATTACTTGAGGAAGCTTTCTCTATTACTGTGTGGAAATGGATTTTGAGGAGCAAAAAGAGGGCGTTGACACCAGGAAATGAAAGCTCTCCAGACTGTGTTATCTTCAACATTATATGTCAAATTACATACTATTTATAATGTTATGTCATAATGTTATGTTATGGTGTCTTCAATTATAGTCACAAGTTATGCCCAGTGGAGTTCTATGAGACAGGATAGCATAGTTGTTAAGGTCACAGAACCCTGAAGCCAAACAAACGGGGAGTAGAAACTTAACTCTTAACACTTTATAGCAGTGTGATCTTGCAACTTTTATCAACCTCTCTAAGCCACAGTTTCTTCATATGTAAAATCAGGATAACTAGAGACTCCATTGACCCCACCTCATTGGGTTGTTATGAGGAATAAATAAATTTGTAAAAAGCAGAACAGTTCTTGGAACCTTGTAAATCCTATAAAAATGTTTGTTAATTAAATACAGTAAAATGTGTGCTTGGTATCTCACCTCCAGAGAACTGGAGAAACTCTTTGAGAGATCAGAGAGGTGGGTTTCTGTCCTGGCTCCTCTGAATTTTGCCTTTTATTGAGCTCCCTGATTATATGTGGGCTTCTTCTGAGTGTACCATGCTGATCTGTTCTGGGCTGTTCTTTGTTATTTCAGGCCCCGCATTCCTAACCCTTAGCAGATGCATTTGTTTACAATTGCTGTTAAACGCACAGTTTTTATTGGAGGCATTACCACGGAAGCCTTCCTTCCTTCCAACGTTCCCCGTAGAATTCTGGCTGCCAGCTTCCTTTGTTACCAGAGATGGCTGTGTGGCCTCCCAGCCCTGTGGCCCTGGGCACAGACTGACTCCTCAGCCAGCCTCAGTCTTCTGCTGCCCTTGCCTTCTGTTCTGTGTTAGTGGGGAGAGTTACCTCTCTGAGCAGCCAGGTCTGGTCTAAATAAATTGCTCTTGGCAGGAACCGTTTAAAGCCTACTGTTCCTAGTAGAGAGTCCCTGACTTTTTCATGTCATGACTTTATGGAAATGATCATGTATTATAGAGTATTGTGAGAAAATGGGCACAGCAGTTCAAGGTCTGAGGTGATACATGCTGGGATCTGGCTAACTTGGGTTTCTCTTATCACCTGGAGGCTGAAAAGATCACAGGTATAATCCAGTCACAGCTCACCAGTGAATCTCAGCACAAGGTGGGGAGAGTTCTGACCTATAGGATAAAATTGAAATCCTCTGGCATTTGATCTGTCTACCCTTCCAGGTTAATTCCTAACTGTTCACCCTTCACACGCGTGCTAAGTCACTTCAGTTGTGTCCGACTCTTTGCGACCCTATGGACTGTAGCCTGCCTGGCTCGTCTATCCGTGGGATTTTCCAGGCAAGGATACTAGAGTGGGTTGTCATGCCCTCCTCCAGGGGATTTTCCCAACCCAGGGATCAAACCTGAGTCGCTTATGTCTCCTGCATTGGCAGGTGGGTTCTTGACCTCTAGCGCCACCTGGGAAGCCCGTTCATTTTTTAAGCATTTAAAATCCTATCATTTTAATTACCTCTGGGCCTTTGTTCTCCTGAATTTCCTTTCCTGGAATGCCCACTGCTCCCCTTCCTTTTGAGTTGACCCTTAGCATCTTTATGTCTTTGTTCAAGTGCCACGATTTCCAGGAAGTATCATGAAAGTCTTTTCACTCCCACATAATCAAGCTGGTCAGTTGCCTTTATTTCATACTTTCTACTCCCTATTCATTCATTTGTCATATCTCTTAACACACCATCTTAGTAAGTAAACCCCCTAGTAAGCTAATCTTATTCATGAGTGAGGGAATCTTCCTTTTGAACCTCTCGAAAAATTAACACAGTAATTAGTGAACAGTGAGTGCTCAAATTGTATCTGTTGAATGGAAACTTGGATGCCCCAACCCTTTTTAGATTTACTAATTATTTTCCCCAGTGATGGAGCTCAAGGAGTTTCCATTAAACCACTCCTTGTCCATATAGGGTAATCTTAAATTTTTTTGTTATTTTACAAGTGAAAAAGCAGAGAGGTTAATGATGTGCCTCAGGTCATGTGGAATAGGCAGAATGGGGGCCTGGACCTAAGAAATTATGCACACAAATCTAGCAAACTGAGATCCCTGTAGCTCAGATAGTAAAGAATCTGCCTGCAATGTAGGAGATCTGGGTTCAATCCCTGGATCAGGAAGATCCTCTGGAGAAAGGAATGGCAACCCACTCCAGTATTCTTGCCTGGAGAATCCCATGGACAGAGGACCCTGGTGGGCTACAATCCATGGGGTCGCAAAGAGTCAGACACAGCTCAATGACTAGCACTACTACACTACACATAAATACAAAAGTTATGAAACTATCTTTTCAAATTATATTAAAGCACCTTTTGTATTGGGCTTTCCAGATGGCTCAGTAGTAAAACGATCTGCTATCAATTCAGGAGATGCAGGTTCAATCCCTGGGTTGGGAAGATACCCTGGAGAAGGAAATGGCAACCCACTCCAGTATTCTTGCCTGGGAAATCCCATGGACAAAGGAGATTGGCAAGCTATGGCGGATATGATTTAGGTGATTTAGGCAGACATGATTTAGCAACTTAAAAACAACAACGACCTTTTATATTGGGCAATGAAAGGGAACAAAGAAATAATATCAATAGGTATTTTAATATATTTTGCCAGTTGTCTGTTATTTCATTTTTAACATACTAATTAATGTATCTTTAATAATTATTTTAAAGGTAATCATCCTTTAGATAGTTTATAACTGGGTTTGGATAATATTTAATTATTGGGAAGTACTTTTGGAATTTTATTAATAATACTTTCAAAATTCACAATCTCAATAATTTTAAGAATCTATCCCTACTATTAGAAATATGTGGAAATTGATTTAAATTTATATTTTTAATTAAACTTTTTATTTTATATTGGAATATAGCCAATTAACAGTGTTGTGATAGATTCAGGTGGACAGAAAAGGACCTGAGCCATACATGTACATGGCTCCCCCAAACTCCCCTCCCATCCAAGCTGCCGCATAACATTGAGCAGAGTCCTGGTCTTATACAGTAGGTCCTTGTTAGTATCCATTTTAAATATAGCAGAGTGTATCTGTCTACCTCAGACTCCCTAAAGAATATCTAAAATAAAACAGTAGTTAGTAACTTTGCTTTTTAAAGGTTGTTTCTGAATAATATCTTAGTTAAGAATGTTCAGTTTAATTTTATAACTTAGTGAATCATTGGCCAAGATTTTTCTCATCCTTTCTTTTTCTCAAACATATTCATAATACTAAAATAATGATTATGGTCTTTTCTGACAATAACTATATTTGAAGTCCAAATTTGAAACATTTGTAGAATTACTTTTTTGATTTATAAAATGCTTGATTTTTATATTGTATTTGGAATTTAGAAAGCAATAGCGATATTAGTGGGATTTATAATTGGCTTGAAAATAAATTTGACTCAAATGAAAATAAAAAATTATATGTCATTAGTTTTGGTTTATTTCTTGGCCCCAAACAAATGTAACTTGCTGTTTTAAAAGTATCTGTGTGCAAATATATCAAAAATATTTTTAATTTTAAAGTAAACATTATTCTGCTTTAGGTAATAAGAAGGGGTAGCTCAGCTTGTAAGAAATCTGCCTGCAATGCAGAAGACCCTGGTTCGATTTCTGGGTTGGGAAGTTCCCCTGGAGAAGGGATAGGCTACCCACTCCAGCATTCTTGCCTGGAGAATTCCCATGAACAGAGGAGCCTGGCAGGCTACAGTTCATTGGGTCACAAAAATCAGACACAACTAGGTGACTAAACACACACACACCTTTATATGCTTTTGACTTATTCCTCTGTCAAATATATTATTGTGGGATAAATGTAATCTTATTTATGCTGTATGTTTTGCCCTTTGAGGTCTGTGTTGATAAGATAAAATCACAAAATATAGATACAATCATTTCAAATAATTTCAATTTATTAGAAAAATTTTCATAATAACTGGAGACACTTTTGTTTTTTACCCATCTTATTTTTCTTTACTTACATTCTTGAATTAAAAATAACTACAAGATTTTTAAAAAATAACCTCTTTGGAGAGTATATCAGATTGGAAGTTAATGCATTTGATATTCCTTGAACAAAGACATAAAAATGACTTGGATTCATGTGAATATGTATCAAGAAAAGATGAACCCAAATGATTTGATGAGTAATTCTCTAATTATCAATATCACTTTCCCTGTGAATAACCATGTAGTGTGTAAGTGTTAGTCGCTCAGATCAGATCAGATCAGTCGCTCACTCATGTCCGACTCTTTGAGACCCCATGAATCACAGCACGCCAGGCCTCCCTGTCTATCACCAACTCCCAGAGTTCACTCAGACTCATGTCCATCGAGTCAGTGATGCCATCCAGCCATCTCATCCTCTGTCATCCCCTTCTCTTCCTGCCCCCAATCCCTCCCAGCATCAGAGTCTTTTCCAATGAGTCAACTCTTCGCATGAGGTGGCCAAAGTACTGGAGTTTCAGCTTTAGCATCATTCCTTCCAAAGAAATCCCAGGGCTGATCTCCTTCAGAATGGACTGGTTGGATCTCTTTGCAGTCCAAGGGACTCTCAAGAGTCTTCTCCAACACCACAGTTCAAAAGCATCAATTCTTCAGCACTCAGCCTTCTTCACAGTCCAACTCTCACATCCATACATGACCACAGGAA
>NW_011494835.1:2922681-2924380 GCF_000754665.1 Bison bison bison
CAGGAAAAACCATAGCCTTGACTAGATGAATCTTTGTTGGCAAAGTAATGTCTCTGCTTTTGATTATGCTATCTAGGTTGGTCATAACTTTCCTTCCAAGGAGTAAGCGTCTTTTAGTTTCATGGCTGCAGTCACCATCTGCAGTGATTTTGGAGCCCAGAAAAATAAAGTCTGACACTGTTTCCACTGTTTCCCCATCTATTTCCCATGAAGTGGTGGGACCAGATGCCATGATCTTCGTTTTCTGAATGTTGAGCTTTAAGCCAACTTTTTCACTCTCGACTTTCACTTTCATCAAGAGGCTTTTGAGTTCCTCTTCACTTTCTGCCCAACTCTTTGTGAGCCCATGGACTACAGCCCATCAGGCTCCTGTGTCCATGAGATTTTCCAGGCGAGGATACTGGAGAGGGCTGCCATTTCCTTCTCCAACTATGTAGTACATTCTTCATTTATTTATTTTAAAAATAAAGCAGATATAGCCATAAATACATAAAATTTGCTTTAATCTTCTTTATTTGCTTGTAAATAAGTTACCTTCTATCTTTCACACTCTATGAAACACTCAGAAAACTCTATCAGCTTAACTTGAAAATCTATCTAGATTTTTTGTATTTCCATACAAATTGTGAAATTATTTGTTCTAGCTCTGTGAAGAATACTGTTGGTAGCTTGATAGGGATTGCGTTGAATCTATAAATTGCTTTGGGTAGTATACTCATTTTCACTATATTGATTCTTCCAATCCATGAACATGGTATATTTCTCCATCTATTAGTGTCCTCTTTGATTTCTTTCACCAGTGTTTTATAGTTTTCTATATATAGGTCTTTAGTTTCTTTAGGAACAGTATTCTTCACAGAGCTAGAACAAATAATTTCACAATTTGTATGGAAATACAAAAAACCTCGAATAGCCAAAGCGATCTTGAGAAAGAAGAATGGAACTGGAGGAATCAACCTACCTGACTTCAGGCTCTACTACAAAGCCACAGTTATCAAGACAGTATGGTACTGGCACAAAGACAGAAATATTGATCAATGGAATAAAATAGAAAGCCCAGAGATAAATCCACGCACATATGGACACCTTATCTTTGACAAAGGAGGCAAGAATATACAATGGATTAAAGACAATCTCTTTAACAAGTGGTGCTGGGAAATCTGGTCAACCACTTGTAAAAGAATGAAACTGGACCACTTTCTAACACCATACACAAAAATAAACTCAAAATGGATTAAAGATCTAAACGTAAGACCAGAAACTATAAAACTCCTAGAGGAGAACATAGGCAAAACACTCTCTGACATACATCACAGAAGGATCCTATATGACCCACCTCCCAGAATATTGGAAATAAAAGCAAAAATAAACAAATGGGACCTAATTAACCTTAAAAGCTTCTGCACATCAAAGGAAACTATTAGCAAGGTGAAAAGACAGCCTTCAGAATGGGAGAAAATAATAGCAAATGAAGCAACTGACAAACAACTAATCTCAAAAATATACAAGCAACTCCTACAGCTCAACTCCAGAAAAATAAATGACCCAATCAAAAAATGGGCCAAAGAACTAAATAGACATTTCTCCAAAGAAGACATACAGATGGCTAACAAACACATGAAAAGATGCTCAACATCACTCATTATTAGAGAAATGCAAATCAAAACCACTATGAGGTACCATTTCACACCAGTCAGAA
>NW_011494835.1:2924941-2930091 GCF_000754665.1 Bison bison bison
AGATATGTAACATAAAAAAAAAAAAAAAGAAAATCTATCTAGAATACTAACCACTTGCACCATTTCCACTGCTACCATCCTAAACCACCTCACTATCATCTGTAGCCTGGACTATTGCAATAGCCCCTAAGTGCTCTCCCTACATCCCATGTATTTTTCCTTGCCTATGGACATGTCTGCTTGGCACCAGAATAATCCTTTCAAAACAGATTCAGTTCCTGTTAATCCTGTTTCCCTTCCCAGTAACCCTGTCTTGCTTGGAGTAAAATCAGAATGCTTACAATGGTCTAGAAGGTCCTGAATGATTTATTTATTACCTAATACCTGCCTGAACTCATCTTCCCTCACTTTCCCCTTGCTCATCATCTCAAGAGCAATGACGTCTTATAGTCATTCTAGATTCCTCATTCTTTCCACATCATGCCAAGTACATTTCAACCTCATAGTCTTCTCTTTACATATACTCTTCTCTTATACAAACAGCCATCTCCTCACCTCCTTCCAGCTTTTGTCCAAATGTCTCATTTTCAGTGAGGCTTTTATTGAATACCTTACTTAATTTAAAAATATTCCCACCCCAACTAGGAATTCTTATTCTTCTTCCTCCAGGCTGTATTTTGTTGTATGGCACCTCCGATATTCTTAACTACAATATTTGCTTTGCTTATTTATTTTGCTTATTGTCTGTCTTCCATCATAGAATGCAAATGTTATGGAGACAAAGCTTTTGATGTGTTTTATATTTGTCTGGAACAAAATAAATGCTTAATACATATTTGTTGAATAAATGGATGGATGAGTCAATGTAAAAGAGAAGAAGCCTTCAGAAAATGAAAATGCTTGAATAGGACTTGATGATGTTTATTGAGCGAGTGAGTTTAATGAAAATTCTTTTGAAAGAATGCTTTGTGGCAACCCTTCTTTGAGTGGTTTCAATATAATTCTTAAATAATAATTCTTTTTTAAATGATTTTCTGAAATGAAAGTTTATTTATTGCCAGTCTTCAGCTTGAATCGGGTTATATCAAAAAGATGGAAATGTGATTAATAACACCTGAAATCCTTTTTCAGTGAAAATTGAAGTGTGGGGTTCTGATTCCCCAACATGCTGCTGGAATTTGCTTTTTCTTGGATCTAGGAAAAGAAGAAACTGGCACACTTGCCTCCCTGCTGCTGTCATGTTCAGCGTGCTCACTTCACAAGCTCCTGCGGATGAAAGTGTAATTGTGTGGAAGGTGAATTGATTGCAATTAACCTCAGGACTTACCCTCAGGCTGGGATATTCTACCTCCTTTTCTAGGAATGTGCCACCAGTGCTGTAATACATGGCTGATGAATACATATATCATACGGGGAAACACATATATTATGGGATAAAGTACATAAGTCATGTAGAAAAACATGCATTATACTGAGATGATCAAATTATAAATGAAGCACATAAATCATAAGATTACAATGTTGAGTTGTATCAGGAAACATAAATTATATAGTGAAACCCCAGGGTCACTAGAGAGTTCACTGAATAATGAAATGAGCTCCTATAACTTAAGGAAAAGTGGAGTAACTCAGTGAAAAACCCATTGTGCATTACGTTGAATATTCCATTTAATTCAATCTAATTTCCTACATCTCTTGTACCCAAGGAATCAGCATTGTACAGCATGAGAAAGGGGAATAAACAAACAACGAATGCAAGATTGAATGATGATGTGCCATAAGCACACTCAAAAATATAAACTTGCAAATATAATGAACATTTATAGCCAAGTTTTAAGTCAAAGTTGGAAAGAATGGTGGTTCCAAAGTCAGCTACAAATAGCAGAAGGACAATGTCTCACTCTAAAATGAAGAATGTCTTGAGTCGCAAGGAGAAGATCCTAAACAGAAAGAAGAGATGAAATTAAGATTGGCTTGCTCTCAATGTAGATAGGCAATTGAAATTTAGATTGATTCGTTGAATTAAATAATGAAGAACAAAATCACTTATTTTATATTATCCATATAGAAAGACTTTGCTTGCCTTCCTTTGGGAATCATTTTTCACGTTTGACTTTGTTCTTCCCCCTTTACTTCTCTGTACTTTTGTTCACACATGTAGTCACAGGATGAAAGAGAAGCAAGATGGAAAAGAGAATTCTTTAACTTAGTTTTGCTTTTTAAAAGAAAGTCGAGAGCTGGTAGAGACCATTCTGCAAGGCTTTAAGAGAAGCTCAGGCTACAACTGACTTTCACACTCAATACAGGACAATGATACAAATAGGACTGATCTTGCAAAGTTTCTCAGTGCAACGGTCATCTGTGTGAATTATGTTCTCACTAAAGCAAAGGGCTGGAATTCACATCCATTCCCAGCTCTGGTGAGTTAGGGTTATGGTCAAAGCTCAGTGTACTGAGGGATTCCTTAGTCATAAACAAAGTGTTTGACCCACTCTGTTCCTCAGGGCCATAGAGAGCCAGGGTGGACTGAATTTATACAGTGGGAATTAATAGTTTATTGCTGACCCTGGAGGGGCAGGGGCACTGCCTCACATCCTATTTCTGGCTTTTCTTGGCATTTGTTACTGCAGATAAAGGTAGATTGTGTCAAGATGTGCTGCTGGTCCTAGAATACAATTGTGTCAAAATGCAAGTGCTAAATTTTATCTGAAGGGAAGCCATAAATTGGCACCCCAAACACGCCCTGCCTTCCCTAAACATCATATTTCAATTTCTCACTGTTACTCTTCTTGAGTGCTGGTTACCACACCAGTAAGGATGTTAAAAGATAAACATTCTGTTAATTGTGTATAAGTAATTGTAGAAGAAACAGTAGCACTAAAGATGCACAGAACTCCTCTGTTTTGAACAGCAAGTGACATAACAATATATTAATTGTAATCATAAAGAGTTAATCCAGAAAAATGTTGAGTTTGCTATTTGTAAATTCAGCTTTGGCCTGCTAACCAAAGCTGGTTTGTCCCTAAAACATTCATAAATGGTTAAATCTGCTCGATATAAGGATAATCATTTTACTGTATGATCTATGTGTTTCATTAGTTGAGGTACACATTTTGCTATAATAAATGTGCTTCAGTAAATGATCTATGCATTTCTTTCTGAAATGTATGTGTTTCACTAGGAAAGGTATGTGTTCATCAACTATGAATAATGTTCCTAACGGCTCCACATTATATTACTTGGCTGGTATCAGCACGGCATTTCACATCCATTCCCTCATGACCGTGAGCACCGCATCCGCCAAAAAGACACACATCAGCCCTTGTCACTCTCAGGTGTTGGATGCCCGTGTGCATGAACTCCGCAGGCTTGGGAAACACAAATGGGGTAGTGGGGGGAGGGGTCATTTTGTAGGTGAATATGTTTGTTAAATGAACGGGAAACAAGGGATTTTTCTAGTCCTGCCCTTTTACAACCCAGAGGAAGGAGAAAAACAATCTAGCAAAACACAGTTGAGATTTTACTGTTTCTCATAGGCAGACTTCCTTCCATTTACTTCAATTAAACATCATGGGTAAAGGATGAAATTATATAATTCCAAATTAAACATTAAAAATAGTTTTATACTTAGCTGACTTATATATGAAAATTCCACCAGTTTCCTGATTTCAGGATGAAGTGAAATTGGCTTTATAAAGTGAAATTAATTACTTAGGAAGTTAAATAAATTCTCCTTCTGTAAAAGGTGTTGTTGGTGTAGATGAGGGGTTTATGTTGTGCTTAGTCGCTCGGTTGTGCCCAACTGTTTGCAACCCCATGGACCATGGCACGTCAGGTTCCTCTGTCCGTGGGATGTTTTTCAGGCAAGAATCCTGGAATGGGTTGCCATTTCCTCCTCCAGGGGATCTTCCTGACCCAGGGATCAAACCCCAGTCTCCTGCATTACAGATTCTTTACCTGCTGAGCCATCGGGGAAGCCCTGATGTTTATGTTAGTTTACAATTTAAAGGGAAAAGAGTTTTTCTTAGGTATTCCAAAGCATATAGTGATTGAGTTTGCAGCATACTAAATTTCAAAGCATTTACCCAATTGAACTCACAACCAATTCTTTGTTGTTCCAATCTATATGGAAGCAATAACAACATTTTTAGATTATCTACAACAATCCTTTTTCACCAAGTATATGAGTTTCTTATGTCCAACTATCAATGTTTTGAAATGTGCTTGACTCTCAGAGATTACCATTAATTTCATAAGTGTAACCTCTCCATGACTTTTTTTCATTGTGATTTAGAGCCTCTGCATAAGATACTTGTTAATATTACCATGAACAGACAGAATGAATTGTAATCTCTTCCTCATGTAAATGTGTTAATTATGACAGACTCACTTATTTTTCACAGATTAAAACTGTTTTGTATATGAACTTTCCATTTAAAAATCATTTTTCAATAAACACTGAGCACTCTTTTACATATGACACCAAATAATTCATTATACATGTCTCCATTTAGTGACCTAATTTTCTCTCTACTTTACATCTATCATTGCAGATACTTCTTCCATTTATACCTGCCTTTTACATTTTTTATTTACTGAAATGCCTGAAACTTGGGGGTTATTTTTCACTATTATGGGAATTAGGAATTTCTATAGATCTTATCAGCCGGAAAGTCATTTATCTTATATTTAAAACATTATATAGGGATAGTCTACATTAAGTATTGCTAAAATAATTAATTCAGTGCTTTTAGAGAATTACCACGGAGAAGAGAATGGCAATCCACTCCAGTATTCTTGCCCGAGGAATCCCATAGACAGAGGAGCCTGGTGGGCTACAAACTATGGGGTCACAAAGAGTCGGACACAACTGAGCAACTAATACTTTAGAGAATTAAAATTTTTTTAAACAACAGAATGTTTTGATGTTACCTTTGCTCTTATTTTTTGAAGAATTATAAACATGCACATATGAAAAACAGAAGGTTCTGGACAAAAGCAATCTTTCTGATAAAATTCAGTTCAGTTCAGTTGCTCAGACCTGTCTGAATCTTTGCGACCCCATGAATCACAGCACACTAGGCCTCCCTGTCCATCAACAATTCCTGGAGTTTACCCAAACTCATGTCCATTAAGTCAGTGATGCCATCCAGCCATCTCATCCTCTGTCATCCCCTTTTCCTCCTGCCCTCAATCTTCCCCAGCATCAG
>NW_011494835.1:2930191-2934108 GCF_000754665.1 Bison bison bison
CTCTCAAGAGTCTCTCCAACACCACAGTTCAAAAGCATCAATTCTTCAGTGCTCAGCTTTCTTTATAGTCCAACTCTCATATCCATACATGACTACTGGAAGAACCATAGCCTTGACTAGATGGACCTTTGTTGACAAAGTAATGTCTCTGCTTTTTAATATGCAATCTAGGTTGGTCATAACTTTCCTTCCAAGGAGTAAGCATCTTTTACTTTCATGGCTGCAATCACCATCTGCCATGATTTTGGAGCACCACCCCCCAAATAAAGTCTGACACTGTTTCCACATCTATTTACCATGAAGTGACAGGACTGGATGCCATGATCTTAGTTTTCTGAATGTTGAGCTTTAAGCCAACTTTTTCACTCTCCTCTTTCACTTTCATCAACAGGGTCTTTAGTTCTTCTTCACTTTCTGCCATAAGGGAGGTGCCATCTGCATATCTGAGGTTATTGATATTTTTCCTGGCAATCTTGATTCCAGCTTGTGCTTCTTCCAGCCCAGCATTTCTCATGATGTACTCTGCATATAAATTAAATAAGCAGGGTGACAATATACAGCCTTGACATACTCCTTTTCCTATTTGGAACCAGTCTGTTGTTCCATGTCCAGTTCTAACGGTTGCTTCCTGACCTGCATACAGATTTCTCAAGAGGCAGATCAGGTGGTCTGGTATTTCCATTTCTTTCAGAATTTTCCACAGTTTATTGTGATCCACACAGTCAAAGGCTTTGGAATAGTCAATAAAGCAGAAATAGAAGTTTTTCTGGAACTCTCTTGCTTTTTTGATGATCTATAGGATGTTGGCAATTTGATCTCTGGCTCCTCTGCCTTTTCTAAAACCAGCTTGAAAATCTGGAAGTTCACAGTTCACATAATGCTGAAGCCTGGCTTGGAGAATTTTGAGCATTACTTTACTAACGTGCAAGATGCAGCATTAAAAATGGTTGGATTCAGTCTATGTATGAAACTGGGTCAGCTGCTAATATTTTAGGGACATCCAGAAGCCATTAAATAAATAAAAATGTTGATTTGTACATAGGGATCAGACACAGTACTTTTCTTCAATGCATGTTAGACTAAGTATTTTTTAGTGCTTTTATGAATCAAGTATGAGTAGTATTATAATAACTTTCTCTGATATTTTGAATATCACCAATAAATTCCTTGTGGTAGCCTATAAGTTGTTGCTTAAATGCAGAAGCACGGAATTGCACTAAATGTGGACATGAGTTTGAGCAAACTCCCGGAGATAGTGAAGGACAGGGACACCTGACATGCTACCGTCCATGGGGTTGCAAAGTGTTGGACGTGACTGAGTGACTGAACAGCAATACTTGCAGAAATTCTCACAGTTTTTGAAGTCTATATTGAATTTCCTTCTAGAAAGTTGGATTAATATCCTTAATTACATACTGCATTTTAGTTAGAGTAAACCCTCACTGGGCTCATATCAGTCATATTCAAGTTCATAAGCAAGTGTCTTGAGACCTGAAACAGTTTGCATGTTAAACATTTAACCAATTTAATTCCACTTTGCATGTGATTATGTATTTAAGAAGAATCTCTTTGGTAAAGATTCCTTAAAGACCCATACTGAGGTTGACCTGAACTCTAAGTACTCCACTTTGTGATTAATAAAATAATAATATATATGTAAGATTTTCAAAGATATAATATTTTATTCACAGATTTCCACCACCATACAGCTCCTGTACACATACATCTGTAATATATTTGTAATGAAAGCGAAAGTCGCTCAGTTGTGTCTGACTCTTTGCGACCCCACAGACTATACAGTCCATGGAATTCTCTAGGCCAGAATACTGGAGTGGGTAGCCTTTCCCTTCTTTGGGGGATCTTCGCAACCCAGGGATCGAACCCAGGACTCCCACAATGCAGGTGGATTCTTTATCAGCTGAGCCACAAGGGAAGCCCAAGAATACTGGAGTGGGTAGCCTATTCCTTCTCCAGCAGATCTTTGCAACCCAGGAATGGAACCAGGGTCTCCTGCATTGCAGGCAGATTCTTTACCAACTGAGCTATCAGGGAAGACTTTTAGATATTTGTAATATCTAAAGATTATTCAAAGAATAATTTTTTGTTTGGTTTTTGCTTTAGTACAGATTCACTGTGATTAACCTGTTTTACTGGTATCATGAGGACCTATGTAATGTTTGCTGAATCCCAAATGTGATCTAAATTAGTGCTCTCTGCACAACATCTAGTTCTGGCTTTGTCTATGACCTGGATGTTTTCAGTTCTAAAACCATAGTATCTTTTCTGTGGCCTCCACAATACTTTTAAAGCTATGTCATAAGCTTTGATACCCTCCCCCCTAAAAAAAATCTTCAACCACTCTGAGGTGAAAAACATATGTTGAATATTAAATACAACTTGAGAATTCCTTTAAAAATGTGTGCAAATGACAATACATTTTAAAATAGGGTTAAAATCAGGTTATATTAGACCAAACACACCTTAGATTGCTAGAGTTCCACAATGACATTTTGGTCATCAACTGCAGCCATTATCTGGGGATAAATCAATTTTCAGCAGCTGTGGACAGCTATTTGAGTGTAGAGCAGAGCAGCTTAACTGTGGAAGCATGTTATAAGTTAAAAGGCCAGAGTCCTGCTGACTACACATAAGGAATTTTTTTTTAAGGCAAAACCATAACACAACACTGCCTGACTCAGAAGGCATCAGGCCACTCTTGTTAATTCATCCAACCTAATAGCTGGTTTGAAATGCTTTCTTTTTTAGCTCCCTTGTTAAGGATGGTGCATATTACAGAAACTTGTCTAGATCCTTTTTTTTTTTTTTTTCCTTTTGGTAAATAATTCTCTTTAGAGGTTCAGTTAGTGCTTCTGGCAATGGCAGAACTAGCACTTTTACGGTCTTTTAATCTCTGAAAAAGATTGTCCTTGGTTTCTTTAAAAGGTCAGTATCAGGTACAGAGTTTTCAACTGTAAGCAGAACGGTGCTGTGATAAATACAGGGTTTGCAACAAATTAAAATGAAGGTGACCAATTTACCCCAGTGATACATTAACTTATTTACAACCTACAGTTTGTCATCTTTTTACCTTTATTTTTCTCACTTGAAACAATAGTAGTTTGTCTTCTAAGCTTCAGACCTGGAGTTAGGGAGTAAAATAATTTGCTATGTTGTGTTTTATTTTAAATTTCTGTATTGGTATACCTAGAAAATGGATATTGGACAGAGAAGAAAGGAAGGGTCTTTATAGAAAAAATAGCTTTCTGAATTAATTTGGAAATTATATTTACAAATCCAAGTATGCATCAACTGTGATTTATTAATAGGTTTACTTTTCACCAAGTAGCGCATCCTGTGTAACCTCAAATGCTTGAGACAATGTACAAAGATGCTCTGTATTCTGTAGAGTGATGTAATCTAATATGGACCAGTTACTGTTGTTGAAGTTGGAATAATGATTCTGTCAGAGTGCAGGGAATATTCATTGTAAGTAATCCCTGCCATTGAAGACATGATATAGTTGTGGTTTGAGGCTTGTAGTGGGATAATTTCAATAGTCATCAGTCAAGAAAAAAAGGGATTTGAAATATCTGGCATATTTTTAGTGCTCCACCCAAATCTTAAATGTAATGGTAAATTATTTATGTAATTTTATATTTCAGTTCAGTTCAGTTCAGTTGCTCAGTCGTGTCTGACTCTTTGCGACCTCATGAATTGCAGCATGCCAGGCCTCCCTGTCCATCAGCAACTCCCAGAGTTTACCCAAATTCATGTCCATCGAGTCGGTGATGCCATCCAGCCATCTCATCCTCTGTCATCCCCTTCTTCTCCTACCCCCAATCCCTCCCAGCATCAGGGTCTTTTCCAATGAGTCAACTCTTCGCATGAGGTGGCCAAAGTATTGGAGTTTCAGCTTC
>NW_011494835.1:2934492-2950000 GCF_000754665.1 Bison bison bison
CTGTCATAAGGGTGGTGTCATCTGCATATCTGAGGTGACTGATATTTCTCCCGGCAATCTTGATTCCAGCTTGTGCTTCTTCCAGCCCAGCATTTCTCATGATGTACTCTGCATATAAGTTAAATAAGCAGGGTGACAATATATAGTCTTGACATACTCCTTTTCCTATTTGGAACCAGTTTGTTGTTACATGTCCAGTTCTAACTGTTACTTTCTGACCTGCAATAGGTTTCTCAAGAGGCAGGTCAGGTGGTCTGGTATTCCCATCTCTTTAAGAATTTCCCACAGTTTATTGTGATCCACACAGTCAAAGGCTTTGGCATAGTCAATAAAGCAGAAATAGAAGTTTTTCTGGAACTTTCTTGCTTTTTTGATGATCCAACGGATGTTGGCAATTTGGTCTCTGGTTCCTCTGCCTTTTCTAAAATCAGCTTTAACATCTGGAAGTTCACGGTTCACATATTGCTGAAGCCTGGCTTGGAGAATTTTGAGCATTACTTTACTAGTGTGCGAGATTTTATATTTAATTAATGGTAATTATATATGATTATAATTTGAAAGAAACAAAGGAAAGAAGGGGGGAAAAGCTGTTTCTTTGGGCTAAATATGCTTGCTGGGAATTTTAGTTTGTCTGATTCCAATGTTAAACTGGGGCTTCCAGGTGGCTCAGTGGTAAAGAATCCACCTGCACTGCAGGATACTCAGCTTCAATTTCTGGGTTGGGAAGATCAGTGGGAGAAGGAAATGGCAACTCACTCCAGTATTCTTGCCTGGGAAATCCCATGGACAGAAGTATCTGGTGGGCTACAATCCATGGGGTTGCAAAAGAATCAGATACAACTTTGTGATTAAACAACAATGTTAAATTGAAATTTTAAAAATATATAAATATCACAACAAATTCAGCTTCCATACATCTTGGTCACATGTTAACTTCTTTAAAATCATTGAGGTAAATTAGTGTAAATTCCTGATACGAGGATTATTTGGTGATTCTAAATATTTTTGTGGAAACATCAGAATCTGAGAGAGACTGAATCTAAGTGATATTATTTTAAATTACAGGCAAAAATAAAGAGCATATAGATTCATTTTTAAAGTGTGAGTATTTTAAGTTCACAAGTGTATACTTTTAGTAAGAACCAGTCAAAACAGTGATATCAATTTAGATTATTGGTCAATAAGCACAATTCTTGGCTAAAGGCTCTCTTTTAAAATCCACAGCAATGCCCTTTATGCACTCTGTGGTAAAATCTTGAACTCAAAAATACTGAAAAATTTCCTGGGAAAATACTTGATCTTTTTATTGGAGATTGAAGGAAATAGGGAGGCTCCTATTAACTGTTCTTCAAATGAAAAATGCACATTAATAATAATAACCAACATCCATTAATACCTAACTCATTGCCTGACAGTGTTCAGTAAAACTTTGTTGTGCAAGTTTGATCAAAATTCCTATTCTACAGATGAGGAAACTGATTCAGAGAGAGTGTAAATGTCTTAGCTATGGCCATAGGACAAATAAGTAATGATCTGGGGACTGCTGGTTGTCCCCCACTGTCCATTCTCCTCTTCTCCTTTCAGTAATAAAACCCCTAAATTTAGATTAGGCACATGGCTTAAACCCCAGCCAGAGACTCACATTTCCCATTCTCTCTCCAAGTTAGTTATAGCTAGCCACGATAGCTGTAACTGTCATGGAGACCTGGGGAGGGAGTCGTGAAGGAGGAGAAGTTTCCACACAGTAGGAAATCCTCTCACAGGCGGGTCTTTGGGAAGTTTTGGAATCTCAGAGGGCAACATAACCGGGGGTGGGGGGAACCCCACAGAATATGCCCCTACCACAACTGCCATGATACTCCAGATTTTGTTAATAGTTTTGAACTAAAGTATGGTTGCAGCCTCGGAGTCTTATCTTTAAAGAGACTGGACCTTACTTGGGCACATGTCTGAAAGCTGTGTGTTCAGTAGGACAAAGCAACATAATGCAAGGAGCCTGAGAGGCTAATAGTGTCAAACCACAAAGCCAGACCAGGACACCCTGCTAGACTTTCACACGATAGAGAAATAAGCCGAGAGGCGGTTCCAAGATGGTGGAGGAATAGGACGGGGAGACCACTTTCTCCCCCACAAATTCATCTAAAGATCATTTGAATGCTGAGCAATTTCCACAAAACAACTTGTGAATGCTGGCAGAGGACACCAGGCACCCAGAAAGCCAGCCCATTCTCTTCAAGAGGAGGGAGGACAAAATATAAAAGACAAAAACAGAGACAAAAGATTTAGGGATGGAGACCTGGGGAGGGAGTCGTGGAGGCAGAGAAGTTTCCAGTAGGAAATCCTCTCACAGGCGGGTCTTTGGGGAGTTTTGGAATCTCAGAGGGCAACATAACCAGGGGGTGGACGGGAAGCCCACAGAATAGGCACCTACTGCAACTGCCAGTCGAGAAGTAGCCCAAACGCTTGCGTCTGTCACCGGCAAGCGGGGGCGGGGCAGGGAGGTGCGGGCTGCATCATCGGTCCTTAGGGTAAGGACCAGGCCTGAGGACAATCTGAGGGAGCTAACGTGAGCTAGCAACACAAACCAGGGGATCGCCTGAGAGACCAAAAAAAAAAAACCCTTTTCCCCAAAGGCTCTAATGCACCATGGTGGGCTCACAGAACAAAGGATTGAGTGAATACCAAAGGAGAGCTAGCCCACCCCACCTCCTGGGGGCAGAGAGGCAGGCACGCATCAAGAAGGCAAGGGGCAGCTGCAATTTTGGCTCCAGAGAGGGCATCTTCCCCCAAACTGTGAGCAGATTCCCAGTTGCTAACCATGTCTTCTCAGGATCCTGCACGGTTGACATCTGCCAGGAGTGTTGCAGCCTGAGGTCAGCTCCCCAGAAGAGACACACGGCACACCTGAGATGGTGCTCTCGCAGCACACCTGGGAACTCAGGAAACTGAGTGGCTGGGACTGGGGAGGTGATTAAGATGCATGGCCCACCTGGGGCAGTGTGCTTCCCAAGTACCTGGTTGCCTGAGCTGCTCGTACCTGGGAAAGGGCACAGAACACACAGCCAGTCCCGGTCTGTGCCCTTGCAGAGTACCTGAGAATCTGAGTGGCTTAGTCCTGGGAAGTGCATGAAATGCGGGGCCCACTTGGGACAGTGCCCTTGCAGAGCATCCTGGAGCCTGAGTAGTGTAGACCTGGGAAGCACGCACCGCTTGGGCTGTGGCAAACCCAGTGTGGTCCACACACTGTGAACACTCCCCATACATGCCAGTGGTATTTGTTTGCATTGTCCCTCCCGCCCCCAACACAACTGAACCTAAATAAGTGATCACCTTTGCCCCCTTGTGTCAGGGTAGAAATTGGACACTGAAGAGACTTGCAAACAGACGAAGCCAAAATAAACAAAGAAGAGGGAACCTCTCTGGAAGTGACAGGTGCAACAGATTAAAACCCTGCAGTTAATACTGACTGTGCATTGGAAGGGGACCTATAGACCTTGAGAACAAGTACAAGCTGGAACAAGGAACTATTTGACACTGAACTGACCCCACATTGCCCACAACAGCTCCAGAGAAATACCTAGATATATTTTTACAATTATCGCTTTTTAATTTTTTTTAATTAAGTGTTTTATTACTCCTTTAATTTTCATTTTTATAACCTTGCAAAAAAGACCCATTTTTCAGAGCAAATTTCATATTTACATATTTTTAAATTTTTGTATTGATTTTGTTTTGTATTTTTTATATTGTATTTTTGAGAGTCTAACCTCTATTCTAGATTTTTAATCTTTGCTTTTTGATATTTGTTATTAATTTTGTACCTTTACGAATCCAATCTTCAGTATCCATTTTCACTTAGGATTTGATTACTGGTTTGATTGCTCTCTCCCCTTTTGACTCTCCCTTTGCTCCCCCAGGTCACCTCTATCACCTTCCTCCCCCTTCTCTACTCTACTTAACTGTGAATCTCTCTGGGTGTTCCAGGCTATGGAGAACACTTAGGGAACTGATCACTGGCTGGATTGCTCTCTCCCCTTTTGACTACCCCTCTTCTCCTCCTGGTCACCTCCATCCTCCTCCTCCCCCTTCTTTTCTGTATGTAATTTTGTGAATCTCTCTGGGTGTTCCTCGCTGTGGAGAATTGTCTCACCATTAACCTAGATATTTTATCATCTGTGCTGTATGGATGGAGAAGTCTTGAGGCTACTCTAAGAGAAGGACTGAAAGCCAGAAGTATAACTCCAAAACTTGAGAACATCAGAGAACTGCTGATTCCAAGGAACATTAACCATAGACACCCCAAAACTCACTACTAGACACTTCATTGCACTCCAGAAAGAAGAGATACTGCTCCAACCACCAGAGGACAGATGCAAGCTCCCCTAACTGGGAAACCTTGATAAGCCACTAGTCCAACTCCACCCACAGGAAGTAGACTCCACAATAAAGAGGAACCATGAATTTCCAGCCTACAGAAAGGGCACCCCAAACACAGTAATGTAAATAAAATGAAAAGGCAGAAAAATATTCAGCAGGTAAAGGACCATGATAAATACCCACCCAACCAAACCAAAGAGAAGATAGAAAGTCTACCTGAAAAAGAATTCAGAATAATAGTAAAGATGATCCAAAATATTGAAAACAAAATGGAGTTACAGATAAATAGACTAGAGACAAGGATTGAGAAGATGCAAGAAATGTTTAACAAGGACCTAGAAGAAATAAAGAAGAGTCAGTCAATAATGAATAATGCAATAACTGAGATCAAAAGCACTCTGGAAGGAACCAACTGTAGAATAACTGAGGCAGAAGAGACGATAAGCGAGGTGGAAGATAGAATGGTGGAAATAAGTGAAGCAGAGAGGAAAAAAGAAAAAAAGAGTTAAAAGAAATGAGGACAACCTCAGAGACCTCTGGGACAATGTTAAATGCCCCAACATTTGAATCGTAGGTGCTCCAGAAGAAAACAAAAAGAAAGGGCATGAGAAAATACTTGAGGAGATAACAATTGAAAACTTCCCTAAAATGGAGAAGGAAATAGTCACCCAAGTCCAAGAAACCAAGAGACTCCAAAACAGGATAAACCCAAGGAGAAACACCCCAAGACACATATTAATCAAACTACCAAAGATCAAACACAAGGAGAAAATATTAAAAGCAGCAAGGGTAAAGCAACATATAACACACAAGGGGATCCCCATAAAGTTGATCTTTCAGAAGAAACTCTTCAGGCTAGAAGGGAATGCAAGACATACTTAAAGTGATGAAAGAGAAAAACCTACAACCCACGTACATAGACCCAGCAAGGATCTCATTCAGATATGAAGGAGAAATCAAATGCTTTACAGACAAGCAAAAGCTGAGAGAATTCAGCACCACCAAACCAGCTCTTCAACAAATGCTAAAGGATCTTCTCTAGACAGGAAACACAGAAGAGGTTTATAAAATCGAACCCCAAACAGGAAAATAAATGGCAGTGGGATCATACTTATCAATAATTACCTTGAATGTAAATGGGTTGAATGCCCCAACCAAAAGACAAAGACTGGCCTAACGGATACAAAAACAAGACCCCTATATATGCTGTCTATAAGAGACATACCTCAAACCAAGGGACACATACTTACTTAAAATGAAGGGCTGGGAAAAGATATTTCATGCAAATGGAGACCAAAAGAAAGCAGGAGTAGCAATACTCATATCAGATAAAATAGACCTTGAAATAAAGACCATGGAAAGAGACACAGAAGGACACTACATAATGATCAAAGAATAAATCCAAAAGAAGATATAACAATTATAAATATATATGCACCCAACACAGGAGCATCTCAATATGTAAGGCAAATGCTAACAAGTATGAAAGGGGAAATTAACAGTAAAACAATAATAGTGGGAAAATTTAATTCCTCATTCACACCTATAGATATATCAACCAAACAGAAAATTAGCAAGGAAACACAAGTTTGAAATAATACAATGGAGCAGTTAGACCTAATTGATATCTATAGGGCATTTAACCCCCAAACAATGAATTTCACCTTTTTATCAAGTGCACATGGAACATTCTACTGGATAGGTCACATCCTGGGCCATAAATCTAGCCTTGGTAAATTAAAAAAAAAAAAAAAAGGAAATTACTTCAAGCATCTTTTCTGATCACAATGCAGTAAGATTAGATATCAACTACAGGGAAAAACTATTAAAAATATAAACATATGGAGGCTAAACAACATGCTTCTGAATAACCAACAGATCATGGAAGAAATCAAAAAGGAAATCAAAATATGCATAGAAATGAATGAAAATAAAAACACAGCAACCCAAAACCTATGGGATTCAGTAAAAGCAGTGATAAGAGGAAGGTTCATAGCAATACAAGCTTACCTCAAGAAACAAGAGAAACATCAAATAATAACTTAACTTAACACCTAAAGCAACTAGAAAAAGGAGAAATGAAGAACCCCAAAGTTAGTAGAAGGAAAGAAATCATAAAAATCAGAGCAGAAATAAATGAAAAAGAAACGAAGGAGACTATAGCAAAAATCAACAGAACTAAAAGCTGGTCTTTGGAGAAGATAAATAAAATAGACAAACCATTAGCCAGACTCATCACAAAAAAAAAAGGGAGAAAAATCAAATCAATAAAATTAGAAGTTAAAATGGAGAAATCACAACATAAAACACAGCAATACAAAGGATCATAAGAGAACACTATCAGCAACTATATGCCAATAAGATTGACAACTTGGAAGAAATGGACAAATTTTTAGAAAAGTATAACCTTCCAAAACTGAACCAGGAAGAAATAGAAAATCTTAACAGACTCATCACAAGCACAGAAATCGAAACTGTAATCAAAAATCTTCCAACAAACAAAAGCCCAAGACCAGATGGCTTCAAGGGTGAATTCTACCAAAATTTTAGAGAAGAGCTAACAGCTATCCTACTTAAACTCTTCCATAAAACTGCAGAGGAAGGTAAACTCCCGAACTCATTCTATGAGGCCACCATCACCCTAATACCAAAACCAGGCAAAGATGCCACAAAAAAAGAAAACTGCAGGCCAATATCATAGATGCAAAAATCCTCAACACAGTTCTAGCAAACAGAATTCCACAAGATTTTAAAAAGATCATACATCATGACCAAGTGGGCCTTATCCCAGGGATGCAAGGATTATTTGATATTTGCAAATCAATCAATGTGATACACCCTATTAACACCATATTAACAGATTGAAAGATAAAAACAATATGATTATCTCAATAGATGCAGAGAAAGACTGAGAAAATTCAACACCCATTTATGATTAAAACTCTCCGGCAAGCAAGCATAGAAGGAACATACCTCAACATAATAAAAGCCAGAGGGATGGTATGGGGAGGGAGGTGGGAGGGGGGTTCAGGATTGGGAACACGTGTACACCCGTGGTGGATTCATGTTGATGTATGACAAAACCAATACAATATTGTAAAGTAATTAGCCTCTAATTAAAATAAATAACCTTAAATTAAAAAAATAAATAAAAGCCATCTATGATAAACCCACAGCAGACATTATCCTCAATGGCAAAAAATTGAAAGTGTTTCCTCTAAAGTCAGGAACAAAACAAGGGTACCCATTCTCACCACTACTATTCAACATAGTTTTGGCAGTCTTAGCCAGAGCAATCAGAGAAGAAAAAGAAATAAAAGAAATCCAGATTGGAAAAGAAGAAGTAAAACTCTCACTGTTTGCCGATGACATGATCCTCTATATAGAAAACCCTGAAGACACCACCAGAAAATTACTAGAGCTAATCAATGAATATAATAAAGTTGCAGGATATAAAACTAATACCCAGAAATCCCTTGCATTCCTATACACTAAGAGTGAGAAAACAGAAAAAGAAATTAAGGAAATGATCCCATTCACCACTGCAACATGAAGAATAAAATAATTAGGAATAAATTTACCTAAAGAAACAAAAGACCTCTATATGGAAAACTATAAAACACTGATGTAAGAAATCAAAGATGACACAAATTGATGGATAAATATACCATGTTCAAGGATTGGAAAAATTAATATAGTGAAAATGAGTATACTACCCAAAGCAATCTATAGATTCAATGCAATCCCTATCAAGCTACCAACGGTATTTTTCAGAGAACTAAAACAAATAATTTCACAATTTGTATGGAAAAACAAAAAACCTCGAATAGCCAATCTATCTTGAGAAAGAAGAATGAAACTGGAGAAATCAACCTGCCTGACTTCAGACTCTAGTACAAAGTTACAGTCATCAAGACAGTATGGTACTGGCACAAAGACAGAAATATAGATCAATGGAACAAAATAGAAAGCCCAGAGATAAATCCATGCAACTATGGACACCTTATCTTTGACAAAGGAGGCAAAAATATACAATGGAGAAAAGACAATCTCTTTAACAAGTGGTGCTGGGAAAACTGGTCAACCACCTGTAAAAGAATGAAACTAGAACACTTTCTAATCCCATACACAAAAATAAACTCAAAATAGATTAAAGATCTAAATGTAAGACTAGGAACTATAAAACTCCTAGAGGAAAACATAGGCAGAACACTCTCTGACATAAATCACAGCAAGATCCTCCATGGCCCACCTCCCAGTGTAATGGAAATAAAATAAACAAATGGGACCTAATTAAACTTAAAAACTTTTGCACAATGAAGGAAATTATAAGCAAGGTAAAAAGGCAGCCTTCAGAATGGGAGAATATAATAGCAAATGAAACAACTGACAAAGAATTAATCTCAAAAATATATGAGCAGCTCATGCAGCTCAATAAAAATAAATGACCCAGTCAAAAAATGGGCCAAAGAACTAAACAGACATTTCTCCAAAGAAGACATACAGATGGCTAACAAACACATGAAAAGTGCTCAGCATCACTCATTATCAGAGAAATGCAAATTAAAACCACAATGAGGTACCATCTCACGCTGGTCAGAATGGCCATCATCAAAAAGTCTACAAACAATAAATGCTGGAGAGGGTGTGGAGAAAAGGGAACCTTCTTACACTGTTGGTGGGAATGCAAACTAGTACAGCCACTATGGAGAACAGTGTGGAGATTCCTTAAAAAACTGGAAATAGAACTGCCATATGACCCAGCAATCCCACTGCTGGGCATACACACTGAGAAAACCAGAAGTGAAAGAGACACGTGTACCCCAATGTTCATTGCAGCACTGTTTATAATAGCTAGGACATGGAAGCAACCTAGATGTTCATCAGCAGACAAATGGATAAGAAAGCTGTGGTACATATACACCATGGAATATTACTCAGCTATAAAGAAGAACACATTTGAATTAGTTCTAATGAGGTGGATAAAACTGGAGCCTATTATACGGAGTGAAGTAAGTCAGAAAGAAAAACACCAGTACAGTATATTAACACATGTATACGGAATTAGAAAGATGGTAACAGTGACCCTATATGCAGACAGCAAGAGACACAGATGTAAAAACAGACTTTTGGACTCTGTGGGAGAAGACGAGGGTGGGATGATTTGAGAGAATAGCACTGAAACATGTACATTACCATATGTGAAATAGATGACCAGTCCAGTTCGATGCATGAAACAGGGCACTCAAAGCTGGTGCTCTGGGACAACCCTGAGGGATGGGATGGGGAGGGTGGTGGGAGCGGGGTTCAGGATGGGGGACACATGTAGACCCATGGCTGATTCATGTCAATGTATGGCAAAAACCACCACAATATTGTAAAGTAATTAGCCTCCAGTTAAAAGAAATAATTTTTTTAAAAAGAGAGAAATAAGCCATCTGAATTGTCTTTTATACTTAAAAATATACATTTATTTATTGAGCTGGGCCAGGTCTTAGTTGGGGCAAGTGGGATCTCGTTCCCTTACTAGGGAATGAATGCAGCCCCCCTGCAAGGGGAGCACAAAATTTTAGCCACTGGACCACCAGGGAAGTCCCTTTTTTTATACTTATTAATTTAGGGTTCTCCCCTTATTTTCCCTCTCTCTCAGCAATCTGATAGGTATCCTAACTACTATGCATTGAGTTTCAAATTCAGATCAGTCTGAATCCAGAGCCCAAACTCTTAAGCATTATAATACAACCAATTAAAATGTTCATTTATTAGGATTATCAAGGTCATTTTTGATATAGGATTTTTTTCAGTTAGTAATTTATGTCTCTAGGAATGTTGGATCAACTAACTTTAACAAAGAAAAACCAAATAGAAGAGACATATGGAAGGAAAAACTAAGTTCTACTAATTCTTTTCCTGAATTAATATTCCCCAAATACTTTGTTTGTTAATCAAAATACCCATCATTTATAGGTTCATTTTGATAGTGATGATGTACAGCATTTTCTTGACAAGATTATCTTTTTTAAAACATCACATGTAATGGTTTTCTTTATATGTACATCAGAAAAAATAAAAAGTTTAAATGCTACTGGCTGAGGTGTTGAAGTGGTTTGTTATTTTTTAAAAAGTTGGTTTTGTAATTGTATTCATTAGAACAGGTGTGTGCATGTGCTCAGTCGTGACCGACCCTTTGTGACCCCAGGGACTGAAGCCCGCCAGGCTCCTCTATCCACGAGATTTCCCAGGCAGGAATACTGGAGTGGGTTGCCATTACCTTCTCCAGGGGATCTTCCCCATCCCCTTTCCAGGGACTGAACCCATGTTTCCTGCATTGGCAGGCAGATTCTTTACCACTGTGCCACCTAGGAAGCCCAGGAAAACAGAATTCAACATCAAATCTAAGGTGTGGTGATTATTACTATGTAAAATGTTGTCTTATTACTATATTTCCAACAGCCACAATCTTGCTAACAGCTGGGCAAGCATAATACTGTAACCATATGACAGAAAAGAACAAATCAACAGCAATTTGTTGACCAGTATTCCAGCTGCCAGAAGAGTTAATTGCTTTGTCCAAAGTGCCTGGTTGCTTTCAGGAAAATGTTGAAAATACACCAGGAAAAAGTAGACTCATTATCTACTACATCTATGTAGAGATTAGTAGTATTAGAGACTTTCTAATTAAGAGTGGCCATGTTCACACAGCATTATAATTTGAGTTAGAATTTTTTATAATACATAGGTCTTAGGTATGTAATTTGAGAAGGTTTTAGAAACATATAAACCTCTGTGACTATCACTCTAATCAAGATATCAAGGTAAATATATCACCCAAGTCACTAGTGTCCCATCCTATTGAATTCACAACCCTATCTCAGAGCTAACTACTGTTGCTTTTTTTTATTACTGAAGATAAGTTTTGCCTGTTCCTTAACTTCTAAAGAATGGAACCAAACAGCACACATTGTTTTGAGGAGGACTTTTTTTGTGCAACATAATCTTTTTGAAATGCATAAATGATTTTGTATATATCAATCATACTTTGTAATTGCTGAGAAGTATTCAAACATAAATATATAAATATACCCCATTTTGTTTTCTTATTCTTCTGTGATAGATATTTGGATTTGTTCTAGTTTCCCGATATAATTAATAAATGTGCATGTGCTCAGTCCTGTCTGACTCTGCAGCCCCACGGAATGGAGACCGCCAGGCTCCTCTGTCCGTGGGATTTCCCAGGAAAGAATCCTGGAGTGAGTTGCCATTTCCTCCTCCAGGGGACCTTCTCAATGGAGGGACTGAACCTGCCCCCTGGGAAGCCTCTAGTGAATGAAGCTATTATAAATATTCTACTAAATCTTTTTGTGAGTTTATATTTTCATAATTTCCTAATTCCCAGCATCAGTGAATAAGAGTTCCAATTGCACTATATTCTTAGCAACATTAAGTTAATCAGTCTATTTTCATATTAGCCAACCTAGTAAATGTTCTAACTAATGACAAGTAATTATGTTGAGCATCTTTCTCATATACTGATACCATTCATATCTTTTCCTTTTAGAAGTACCAGTTCAGGATCAACTTTCCATTTTTTAATGGTGGTTTGTCCTTTTATAATTGAGTTACAGAAGTTCCTTATATATTCTAGACACAAGTCTTTTGCCAGCTTTATATTTTGCAAATAATTTTGTTCTTTGTAATAGTGATTATACTGATGAGCAGAGATTTTAATTTTTAATAAAGCCTGTTTTTATCAATTTTTCATTTAGTGGTGGGATACATTTTCCTATTCAAGAAATCTCTGCCTATACCAAAAATCACAAAAGTATTCTACTGGTTTTATATATAGTTCTATGTTGGGTAAATTTGTGTGTGGAGGGTGGGGTAGGTGTTGATACTGTTTTCAGTATGTTAAACCATTTTTTCCTTGTGCATGTTAGTCATGTCCGACTCTGTGATCATTACCATTTGATAAAAAGGCTTTTTTTTCATTGATTTGAGTTGGGATCTTATACTGTGAATCTAATTCTGTTCTCTATATTCTGTTCTGTTGACCTATTAATAGTTAGATGTCTTCACATCAGCATTATGTTGCTTGATAATGGTAGTTTTATAATAAGGTCTTAAAATTAGACAGTGTGTGTACTCCAAGTCTATCCTTCAAGATCTTCTTGGCTACTTTAGGATGTTTGCATTTTCATGTGAATTTAGAAATTATTTGTCAATTTATTGACTCACATAAAACTTTTGGGGATTTTTGGTGGAGATTGCATTCAATCTACAAATCAATTTGAAAAAAATTGATATCTCAACAATATTGTCTTCCAATTAATAAGAATGATATATCTTTCATTAATTTAGGTCTCATATTATCAGAGATGATTAGAAAACATCTCTTTTATTTTCTAAATTTTATTTATTTATTTTTGCCACACCAAATAGCTTGTGGGATCCCAGTTCCCCAGTCAGGGATTGAATCTGGGCCATGGCAGTGAAAGCCCAGAATCCTAACCAGTAGGCCACCAGGAAATTCCCTAGAAAGCATCTCATGAAATAACAAATCCATGAATTTAGTTCTAGGTGTTTTTCTTACACCTAACATATGGGCTTTCTAGACCTTAACTGAGTAGTCAAGTTGCTGAGCAAGGTCTCCTAGGTTGGTGATAACTTACAGTGTTACCATTCAGCAATAAATTTCACATGAAAAGATTACCTCTAGGTATTTTGGAGTCTTCTTCCCTGCATCCCCAGGTCAGTCTTTAGCCAAGATCCATCTTTTAGATCCCCAGTATTCTGAAAATTCTGGCCACTTAAGCTGACTTGAACTCTCGTATCTGAATCTGAAGCTCAACAAGACTTGTACTCAATTTGGATTGAACAACCCTGTGCACTAGAGCAATAGATTATTTCCAGGCAGAAGCCAGGGTGGTTGCAATAATTACTTCAAAGTTTACAGTGTTGCATTGCCTATTGTTTAATGCCAAAAATAGCTGCTGCATATATTTTTATCTAGTTTTAGGGATTTTTCCTTTTGTAAGAAGGCAAATCAAGTACCAGTTATTGTCAAGACCGAAAGTGGAAATTCATAAATGCTTTGCCATAGCACTCTGATCCCATATTTTTGGGATTCTTATGGAGGCTTTATCACCTAGGCATGCTGCTGTTGCTGCTGCTAAGTCGCTTCAGTCGTGTCCGACTCTGTGCGACCCCATAGACGGCAGCCCACTAGGCTCCTCTGTCCTGGGATTCTCCAGGCAAGAATACTGGAGTGGGTTGCCATTTCCTTCTCCAATGCATGAAAGTGAAAAGTGAAAGTGAAGTCGCTCAGCCGTGCCCGACTCTTAGCGACCCCATGGACTGGAGCCTACCAGGCTCCTTCATCCATAGGATTTTCCAGGCAAGAGTACTGGAGTGGGGTGCCATTGCCTTCTCCACACCTAGGCTTGATAGACTATTAATTCCATTTCCAGCCTTTATCCTCTCTTTAGAGAATAGGGCATAAGGATAAAATTCCAATCTTTAATCATCTCTTGGTCTTTCTGATGACTAGTTCCTATCCAGGAGCCCACCAAAACTCAGCTCATTAGAACAAAAGATATTGTTATCACCCAGGGAATTCCAAAGGATTTAGGAACTCTGTGTCAGGAACCAGGGTCAAAGACCACATACTAGAACAATGACATAATGACTGACATCATTCTCCATTCCATTTTTATTATTGATGTTTTTATCAGATTTTATTTTATGAAGGTTTTCCCTCAATTGGCATTAAAGTCAAAGATCTTTTCTGATTACTCTCCTATGTTCATGTTTCTTTAAAAGAACTCCTATTTCTGGGCAGAAACAGTATTGGAGCAATAATTATAATTCTTTTTTTCTCACCTCTTACTTCTCAAGAGAAGGAAGAATTGAAATCTAACTCTTAATGTGTTCCATATTTAGACCCTTCTGGCATAAAGTTAGAAGCTTCTTTTTAACCCAAACTGTACTAAAAATATAATAAATGAACATATTAGTCCCTATTGCTTGTGAAGCATACAGGTGACTGTAAATAAATTGATTTTAAAATAAACCTAATCAAATTACAAATGTGTAGTGGAGAAGCATATTCCTGTCTCACAAAGAGGGAGGGTGGCATTGTGCTGAGCAGATTTTCCACGAGGAAAGTCTCATGTAATTAACGTGACTCTGGCCCTTTAACTTTTAACATGCTTCCCCAATTAAGCTTTCAAGGCCTTGAACTATAATATCTGGCCACAGCAGCTAGAAATTGATTTATACTGGAAGATCATTGGAGCTTCTGACCTCTCTGTTAGGGAATTTTATTTAGCTTTTTGGTTATTTGTCTCTTTTTTTTTGCCCCAGAAGAAGGGTGGAAAAGAAATGATATAAATATTTGCATATGTTCTAAGAGGAGCTTTCACAATTTCAGTCTTCTTTTTTAGACTTATGTAATTGTACTCAGTCATTATTCTGTGAATGCAGAACTATAGCTATTTAATGGTATAAGCATTTACAAAATCATAAATAATGCACAGAAAATTTAGAGTTAGTTTATCTTACAAAATTAAAATAATGCAGTGGATACTTGCTTACATGATAAGAAATATTATTTCAGCCCAAATCCTCATGTAATTTACTATTACTATGATTTGGGTTGTTGTAACATTTCTAAAATTAATGTTTAAGTATTCAGCTAATAATAGGTGGAACTGATCATCAAATGCAATTCTGTTTTGAGATGTGCTAAATAACCACAGTTCGTCACCATGGGTATAGGACCTGTATGGCCTGTTCCACTGGCATATTATTTTTCCCCATTTAAAAAAGAGTTTGCAAGAATTATATGTCAGAGACGTGTCTGCTTTTTTAAGGAGTTGAAGACTAGCCTGCAAAGTCTTGACTCTGCTGGAGACCACCTCCTTGCACACACTACCTCATGTTTAAATGTGAGACTTGCCTTTCTTTGTCCGGGTCCTGGCATGTAGTGGCCCCACGGGACAAGAAGCCCTCTCTTGCACTCTTTTGCCAGCACTGCATTTTTCTTCTGTCACACCCTCCCCCACCCGCCCTTGGTCCCAGCAGTTGTAACAAACCACAGGTGTTTCAAACTCTAAATTGGAATTGGATGTTG
>NW_011494835.1:2950100-2972022 GCF_000754665.1 Bison bison bison
GTTTCGTGTGAATCCCCCAAGCCATAAAGCAGACTTTCCTAATTGTCAGCTGGACTGTGCAGGGCTTGTTTAAAATAATTAGAGTGCAGCAGCAGCTTCAGCAGCAAACCTCGTTTTCCTTTTTTTTTTTTTCTCTCCAAACCTCAGTGCAGGTTTTTATATCAGATACTATCAGCTTCCTGTTCATTTTGACACTATCATTCTGCCAGTGTGGAAAATGGGGAAGCGGGGGGGCGCGGAGAATTATCCGTAATGTACACAAATAATGCAGCCCCCAAAGTCAGGAAGATCCAGCCCCTTGTGTGAGATGGATGGAAACAATTCAGCAAACAAATCTAAACTGGGAGGAGAAAAATGTGATTCTCTTATTTTTTTCAAGAGGGATAGCTGAAATCTTTCTTAATTACCGCTTATTCCAATGACAGAATTGTAATTTATCATTTAGTTGTAATTTGACATATGTTCACACCTTTGCCATTTCCAATTTCCTCCTTCATTCTAATTGTCTGCTCCACTCGCCTGTCATGCGCTCCTCTTGGGATTAATTCGAGCTGTCTGTCTGCACCAGGCTACCAGCACACTTGGGGCTGCGGAGAGCGTGACAGTGTCAATGTGCACGCAGTTTATCTAAGGCATTACCCAGCCATCACACTCCCGGAGCCTCTCTTCCCTCACTGTTTACTGTTTATTCCACTTTGCATTTGTGACTTTCCCGTGTTTTATTAGACTCTAATTATGCTCTTGGCTGTCAGCTGTAAAGAGAAAATGTTACGTTAATTACAGTCGAGGGGGAGGTGCTTGGGATCAGTAATAAATGGACCAGTAGATGTCTCCCTCTGTCTCGAAAATCCATGCATGATTTAAATACTCTTGTTCCACTTTGGTTTGGGTTCTTGGTAGATACCTATACTCAAACACAAATATGCAGATGTTCAAGCTAATGCGCCTTTTGTGTGCAAAACCATTTTCCCCTATTTAAAAATTCTAGTCTAAGACTAGGTACATTGGCATTGGTAAGACAGAAACGTCAGCTTTCAGATAACCAAGGGTTTTCAAAGGTCAGCTGTTAATCCATGGATGGTGTCAAAACAAGCAACTTAGGGCTGATGGCGGATGCATATCCAGTGAGAGTTGACAGAGTTCAGCTTTTTAGAGGTAGATGTTTTGGTGCATTGGGAGCTGTTAATTTCTCCTACCTAAGAGCATCTCAACCCATTAAAATCCAGCAATAATTTATGCATTTGACATCATTTTTTTTTTTTTTTTGGTCTTTTTCAGAAAAAATTCCTCCTGTTCCCAGCCCATCTAAACCATAATAATACAAGTTTTCTGTTCTCATGCTGAATAGATTTTCATTGTAGCTAAAACTTCCTGGTAATATGAACCAGAGGAAATATATCTTCCCCTTACCGGTTTAGCCCATTAGGATGGACAGTAATTCCTTGAATTAGTTGCATCATTCCCCCAAAGGTCTGAAAGAGTGAATGTGATGCCTTTGAATATCTCATTTTCTATAAAGATAGACTTACATGTTATTTTCTTCTTTCAGAATTTCCTCAGTCATACTACAGGTAATGATGAGTGAGGATATTCAGTACATTAGATTTTTCTTCTTTCTCTCATAATCCCAGCAATTAAAGTTCTGCTAATTACAGTTTTTTGTTTTTTTTTTTAAGCTTCAGACTCATAACTTCCATTCTATATGCTGTTAAAACATTGTGTAATATAATTCTATGGTCATTATGTCACATATTCTCAGCTTGTGAAATGGCTTTATTTCTTCAAGTAAACACATTAATTCATACGGCTAAATTAGGATTTTTTATGAAAAACTAATAAGTCATGGGAGAAGAAAGTAATGGTCTATAAAATATATTTAAATACAAAAGTTGTGAAATATTGTCCAGACTTTTTTTAAAAAGTTTTGAAAAAAATGACAGACCACAAATTTCTGACCAAACCTAAACTACCTGATTTATACACATTATATACTAAAATGATTATCTGAGAATATTAACATCTCTTGTCTTTTTAAGATGAATTTTTGATGTTTCATTTTTATTCTTCCATCCTCACTCTAGAATAAATCAAAAATAGTGGTCTATATCAAGTTTTTAAAATATCAAGCAAATAGAATATAGTCTATTATGATCAGAATTTCAGCAACTAGAATTTTCTAGTATTTAATGTTTTTAGCTAAATATATTTAAGGATTAAAAGTTCAAGAATAAGGGGGTAGGTGTGAAAGGATGAAGACAGCAGATGAGGAATGACTCAGAGGACAAATGCAAGTAAAGGGCAAAAAATCATCAAATTAGCTATTATAAATGCAGTATTTAACCGAATAATCAAATAATGTTACATAACATTTGAGGTCTGCTTTCAAGAATTTTTTTAAACTATAAATGTCCTCTTCTGGAAAAGGAAATTGCAGCCCACTCTGGTATTCTTGTCTGGGAAATCCTAAGGACAGAGGAACCGTGATGGGCTACAATCCATGGGGTCACAAAAGAGCTGGACACGACTGAGCGACTAAACAGCAACGCTGTCTTCATTTGCTAGGTATGTTTTATTTTCTGAAAACAGTGCAAGACCTTAATTATCACATGCCTGTATTCCTGCAGCACATTTCCAGCTGGCCTTTTTGTCAAAGGTGGAATCTCTCAGTACATGTTGTTTGTGATTCCCTGATGAATCTAGCTCAGATATTATTTTTATTTACTGATACCTGCTTTAGCTCTTTTACTGGCTTTCAAGGTCATCCATATTTTGATCATGCTCTAAATATGCATAACTATTTTCCACTACTCCAAGATAAAGTACATGCCACTCTCATTATTAATAGATTGATTGGTTCATTCATTTATTCACGTTTGTTCAACAGGTGATATATTGTGCATAAAGCTGTGAACAAAACAAAAGCAGTTTCTACTTTGAGTTGACTAGCTTGTTCTTTGTATTGATTCCCAAGCGATTATTACTTTTGCCTCTATGCTCTTGCTTGTAATATTATATTGTCCCCCTTCCCATGTACTTCTACCAGCTCTGCAAATCCAACCTGTTCTTGAAGCTACAGATCAATTCTAATCTTCCAAATGAAGCCTTTCTAACTCACACTGTGCCAGAAAATTCAATTTTTAATTACATGTTATTTTATACATTTTTAAGTCTTCCTGATTTTTTTTTTTCAAATTTACTAAGTCAAGACCTGTTTCTTCTGTATCCTCCAATGGCTTAAAGCAGTATTTCTCAGAAAAGACCATGCATTCCAATCATTTGTAGAACTCTTGAATAATCCACATGCTCTGAGTTATTGTACCTTAGGGATTAGGACCCCTGATGTTTATTTAAAACTGTCATTCTGCTGATTAAGAGTCACTGCCCCAACCAACACTGGACACAGTACATGTTGATTAACAGATAAACTGATCTGGGCACGAATGATGGTATATCGCCTGCTCTACCTGGAGTTAACCAAGTTCATTCACTTTGCATGTGTCTTTCTTTACACATTTACTATAGAAACATGGTAAAAGACAGGAATATTTGTTTGAAAGATGATAACATTCTTTAATGTCTTAGTCATTGTGTTATTTTTATTTAAATGTTTGGATAAGCTGATCATGCCCATTCTCAGTCTCTCAGTCATGTCTGACTCTTTGAGACCCCATGGACTATGGCCCGCCAGTCTTCTCTGTCCATGGAATTTTTCAGATGAGAAATACTGCAGTACGTTGCCATTTCCTCCTCCAGAGGATCTTCCAGACCCAGGGATCAAACCTGTGTCTCTTGCATCTCCTGTACTGGCAGGCAGACTCTTCACCACTGAGCCACCTTCATGTGTGCATGCTCGCTAAGTCGCTTCAGTCATGTCTGACTCTTTGCAGCCCTATGGACTGTTACCTGCCTGGCTTCTCTGTCCATGGGATTTTCCAGGAAAGAATCCATGAGTGGGTTGCCAAACTATCTTCCAGGGGATCTTCTGGGAAGCCCCAAATTAATCATAGATGACTTTTAAATTGTATTAAATGATGAGAGGAAAATTACAAAGAAGTTTAATATTTATTTTATACAGAACAAATTTTCATGAGAGATTATGTAGTGAAAGAATAAATGAAATAGCATAAATAGGCAATAAGTGGGTTATAAACGTCATTACCAAATTAAAAAAAATCAAGATATTTAATGGAAAACAGGAGATGGAGAAAATAGTTATTTCTTAATGCCTTGTAGTTGAAAGACTTCCTAGCAGAATATGTGGTTTTATTCTGATCAATTGTGGTTGAAGTAATTTGCTCTGCAAAGTGAAGTTACAGGCATTTGAAATTATGACTAAGTGGCCAAGTAAGCAATTCAATAACCCATTAAGAAGGTATATGATAAGGTGCCTGCTCATTTGAGTGGGTGTGACTGTGGAAGGGAACATTAATGCATATCAATCTCAAAGACTGTAATAGGAAAAGATCAGGAGAGCTTACCCAAAAATTACAAGATGTAAACATAAATAGGATTGCAGATCCTGTTGGTATCAAAAATTAAACCAAAACTAACTTGAAATATATGATGTCTTGCATTAATTTGAGTTCTTTCAGGACATAGGAGAGGATATGTTGCTATGAATCTCCTTTCCTCCATCTGTATTTAGTGAGAAAAACGAGATTATGGACACACAAAGAGAAAAATTAAAAATTCATTTGGTTATGCCACATTAGCTTGCTGCAGATCGACATTCATAGTAAAAAAAATAAAAAATAAAAAGTAAAAGTAGAACAAAACTTTAAAAACAATATCTTTTTAAAGTCATCATTACAGAAAAAAAAAAGAATGTATAACAAGTAAGACAATGAGAAAACAAATGAGTCAACATTCAACATATCATGTAGACCAATCAGTATGAAGTTAATTAATAATTTTTAAAAGAGTGGGAAAACTACACTTCCCAGGCTGAAACTAGCTTGTTGCCTGCTTGCTTTTTTTTAACTGATAAAGTTTTATTGGAACATAGTCATGGTCATTCATCTATAGCAGCTTTCCGCTACAATAGCAGAGTTGAGTAACTGTGACACATACTGGATGTAACCCACAAGGTCTACTATATTTAACTCTGATTTTTTTTTTCTTTTCTTTTTTTTGTTTTTTTTTTTTTTTTTTTTTTAATTTATTTTATTTTATTTTTTTTTAACTCTGATTTTTTACAGAAAAAATTTACTGACTTCTGCTCTTAAAGACAGAGATTATCAAACTAGATTTAAGAAAATACAGCACTTAAAAATGCTATCAATCAGCCTAAATATAATTATGTGTATTGTATATTATATAAATATACAGGAAAACTGAAAGTAAAAAGATGGAAAAATATATATCATACAAACAGTATCTGGAAGAAAGCTAGTGGAGCTATATAAATATCAGACAAAGTAATCTTTAAGGTGAGAAGCATTACTTGGGATAAAAATGGATATTTCATAATAATAAAGGAAAAAGTAGAAGAGAAAATAATATTTATACATTTTTATGCACCTAATAGTAATATTAGTGGTAGCACCGAATAGTAATATTAACTGATAGAATTAAACAGGGACATTTTATAAACACTCCTTTTTAACATTTCCATTATTAACTGACAGAACAATATTTCTATTAGTAAGTGAGAAAGGAAGAATTGAACCCCACAATTACAAATCACCTAACTGATGCTTGCTATCTATCTACCAACATACCTACCTATTTATGTAATCACTTCCAACCACAGAACAAACATTGCTTCCAAGTACATGTGGGGCATTTATCAAAATTTGCCATACACTGTGAAACAAAGCAAGTTGTACCAATATAAAAGAATAAAATTAGAATGTGTTTTCTGTAGTAGAATTAATCAAAAAATCAATAGCAAAGAGATCGTAAGAATATTGCTAACTCTTAAAATTAAGTAACAAACTTGCACATCACCCATGGATCAAAGAAAAAATAAAAATGTAAATTAGAAACTAGTTTGAACTGATTGATAATTAAAATATGACATCAAAACTAGTGTATGTGTACTTATATTGTGTCTATTTTGCTATAATAATAAAATTATTATAAAAGAAAAAGACTAAAATCAATATTCTAAAATTATTCAACTCAAGCAGTTAGAAGACAACAGCAGATTAAACACAAAGGTAGTAGAAAGGAGGAAATGACAATAATGTAGAAGGAAAACAATACAAAGAAAATGAAGAAAGTCTAAACTATTTCTGTGAAAATGTTCATAAAACTGATAAATTTGTTTAGCCTGACCAAGAAAGTAGAGGGAGAAAAAATTACTGTCAGAAATGAAAAAGAGGACAGCACTAAGACATTAACTATCATTGTTAAAATGATGATAACAGCAAGTTGGAAAGAACTTTATTCCATAGAAGTGGAAAACAGATAAAATTGACAAAATCTTTCCCCTAAAAAAGAGCTGTGACAATATACCAAAACGGACACAAGAAGAACTGAAAAAATGAAAGCAATGGTCCAATATCTATTAAATTAGTTGGACCTCTAAATAAAAACCTTCTTCCAAGAAAATTTGACTGTGTTTATTTCAATAATGAATTATGCAAATAATTTTAGAAAACGTAACAATCAAATATGAACTATATCAGAGAAAAGCAAAGAAGAGGAAATTTTCAATTTGTTTTACAAGGTCAGTAGATTTTTATAAGAATGGAAAAAAAAATACACCAATATTCTTAAGTCCCTTAAAAAAAGAGCAAAGCAAATCCAGAAAAAACAAAACAAAACTGAAAAACAACATCATAACCAAGTTGGATTTATTCTTGAATGCAAAACTGGGTAATCGTTAACCAATCAATGTAATGTATCACATTAATAAAATAAAGGAGAAAAATCATATGACTCTTTCAAAAGTTCCAGAAAAAATAGCTATCACAAAAACTATTCCTAAATGAGGAATAAAGAAAATTCCCCTTTAGATTAAATGGTACCTAAAAAATACTGAGAGTTAGATTTCCATCTGAAATAAAAAGTAGGATAAATATAACTGTTATCACCACTTCTGTTTAAATATATACATAAGACTGTAGCCAGTGCAACATATTATGAAAAACAATAAGAATGCAAAAGGAAGAACAAAAGTGTCTTCTCCAGATTACATTATATCCATGTAGAAAATCCTTAAAAATCTATGGAGAAAATATTGGAATTAATGCCTACACTTAAAATGGCCTTTGGATATAAATTAGTAAACAAAATTCACTATTTATTTACATTTCTGTAAGTAGTCTACAAATACTTATAAATTAAAATTAAGAAAACTGTTATTATTTTTAATAACTCAAAAACCATTGAACAGGGGACTTCCTTGGAGTCCAGTGGTTAAGAGTTCACCTTCCAATGCAGGGAGTGTGGGTTTGATCTCTGGTCAGGGAGCTAAGTTCCCATGTGCCTCCCAGCCAAAAAACCAAACAACATAAAACAGATGTAATAGTGTAACAAATGCAGTAAAGACTTTAAAAATGGTCCCCATCAAAAATTTTATTTTAAAAACCCATTGAATACCTAATAGTAAATCTCACAAAATTTGTACAAAAACAGTATATGGAAAAATAAAAATATTTTTGAAAGATTAAGGAAAGCCTTAATATGAGGAGGGCTTTACTGGTAGCTCAGCTGGTAAAGAATCTGGCTGCAATGTGGGAGACCTGAGTTCGATCCCTGGGTCAGGAATATCCCCTGGAGAACAAAATGGCAACCCACTCCAGTATTCTTGCCTGGAGAATCCCCATGGACAGAGGAGCCTGGCATATTATGAATAGAACTGTCATAATAATAATCGTCAAGCATATATGAATAACCGTCAAACATATATGAATAGTTTTTTCCAGATTGATCCATAAGTGTAATATCAATGGAAATTCTAGAAGTTTTATTTTGTAGAAATTGACAAGATTCTAAAATTTAATACAAATAGTCAAGAATAGCCAAACTTGAAGCAGAACAAAGTTTTAACACTCACACTACGAGATTGTAAGAATTGTTATTAAGCCACAGTTATAACGACAATGTAGATGTGGGTAAAAATATAAATAGGCCACTGACATAGACTAGAGAGTCTAGAAATAAACCAAAGTATATAAAGCCACTTGACTCATGACAAGACAGTGCTTTAGAGCAATAGGGAAAATATTGCCTATCCAATAAATGATGCTGGTTCATTTGGATATCCCTTTCAGAAAATAGTAACCTCTCTCACATAATAAACTCCCTAATGTGAGCCCCAAGAGAGCTCAGGATGTGAAAAACACAGGATACAGGCCCAGGATAGCTGAGATGCATATGAAAGGAGTGATTTCAGTGACCCCAGACACTTGCATCTTCCCATACATAGAAAAATGCTAAATTCCTTAACTTGGGATATCTGGTTTTCTATAATTAGCAATAATCTTTTGATATTCAGACTCAGTTTAGTCTCTCAGTTGTTCCTGACTTTGCAACCCCAGGAACTGCAGCATGACAGGCTTCCCTGTCTATCACCAACTCTGGAGGCTTACTCAAACTCATGTCTATTGAGTCGGTGATGCCATCCAGCCATCTCATCCTCTGTCGTCCCCTTCTCTTCCCGCCTTCCATCTTTCCCAGCATCAGTGTCTTTTCAAATGAGTCAGTTCTGTGCATCAGGTGGCCAAAGTATTGGAGTTTCAGCTTCAGCATCAGTCCTTCCAAAGAACACCCAGGACTGATCTCCTTTAGAATGGACTGGTTGGATCTCCTTGCAGTCCAAGGGACTCTCAAGAGTCTTCTCCAGCACCACAGTTCAAAAGCATCAATTCTTTGGTGCTCAGCTTTCTTTATAGTCCAACTCTCACATCCATACATGACCACTGGAAAAACCATAGCTTTGACTAGACAGACCTTTGTTGATAAAGTAATGTCTCTATTTTTAATATGCTGTCTAGATTAGTCATAGCTTTTCTTCCAAGGAGCAAGGATCTTTAAATTTCATGGCTGCAGTCACCATTTACAGTGATTTTGGAGCCCCTCAAAATAGTCTGTCACTGTTTCCATTGTTTCCCCATCTATTTGCCATGAAGTGATGGGACCAGATACCATGAGCTTCATTTTTTGAATGTTGAGTTTTAAGCCAACTTTTTAACTCTCCTGTTTCACTTTCATCAAGAGGCTCTTTAGTTCTTCTTTGCTTTCTGCCATAAGGGTGGTGTCATCTGCTTATCGGAGGTTTTTGATATTTCTCTTGGCAATCTTGATTCCAGCTTGTGTTTCATCCAGGCTGGCATTTCACGTGATGTACTCTGCATATAAGTTAAATAAACAGGGTGAAAATACACAACCTTGACGTACTCCTTTCCCAATTTGGAACCAGTCTATTGTTCCATGTCCAGTTCTGACTGTTGCTTCTTTACCTGCATACAGATTTCTCAGGAGGAGATATTCAGAGTACCTTCCCTTTGTTGCAAAACTTCTATATAACCTGGCTCTTCCCTTTGCCTCCTCAGAGCAGTTCTCTCACTGTTGCTTGAGTTGCTGTCTCCTGGGCTTGAAGTCCTAAAAATCCCAGTGAATAAAACATAATTCTTATAAAAAACCCTCCAAATTCTAGGTGGGTTATATTATGAATATACTTATTATTATTAAATTATTTTTAATATAAAAGATACAGCATAAAACTTTAGAAAATTACAAATGGAATGTATTTAAGGCTTTGGTATCGCTGACTATTTCTTAAACAGAAAACAGTTATTCCTAAGCACTAAGGACAAGATTGATAATTTAAATATTTTAAAATTAAGATTCCTATCTAGTGAAAGTTACTATTAAGAGAGTGATAAACCACAGTGAGGCAGAACATATTTGCAACATATGTAACTAACAAATTGTATATTTGTAGAATATATAAAGATCAGAGTCAAGTCATTAGGTTACACCTGGCATTTCTCTTTTTTAGGGCTTCCTTGATAGCTCAGTTGGTAAAAAATCCACCTGCAATGCAGGAGACCCCGCTTTGATTCCTGAGTCAGGAAGATCCCCTGGAGAAGGGATAACCTACCCACTCCAGTATTATTGGGTTTCCCTGGTGGCTCAGCTGATAAAGAATCCACTGGCAATGCGGGAGACCTGGGTTTGATCCCTGGGTTAGGAAGATTCCCCTGGAGAAAGGAAAGGCTACCCACTCTAGTATTCTGGCCTGGAGAATTCCATGAACTGTATAGTCCATGAGATCGCAAAGAGACAGACGACTGAGCAACTTTCGCTTTTTCACTTTCATAAAGAACTCCTAAAAATCAGTAAGAAAATAATCCCCAGACAACCAAATAAAAAACTTGGCAAAAATGCATCAAAAAGTGTTTCGGTTCGGTTCAGTCGCTCAGTCGTGTCCGACTCTTTGCAACCCCATGAATCGCAGAATGCCAGGCCTCCCTGTCCACAGGAAATGCAAATTAAAATCAGAATTAGATACTATTATACACATACCAGAATGGCCAATGAATTAGACTAACAACACCATACAATGGCAAAGATGTAGCATAATTGGGACTGTCATACACTGCTGTGGGGGGTTACATTTGTAGTACCACTATGGAGATCAGTGCAGTAGTACCTAAACATCTGAATACTCTGGCTCAGCATTTCCATTCCTGGGTATACACCTATCAGACAAGTGCTGTCTGCATCCCAAAGCACATATACAAAAATATTTATAAATTGTGTTATTTGTAATAGTCAAAAGTGGGGGGAAAATGACCACCAAAAATAAAACGGGTAAATAAACTGTGCTATTTTCACGTAATGGACTACCATAAGGCTATGAAAATAAATAAAATATTGCTACACCAACAATATTGATGAATCTCAGACTATTACTGTGAAGAAAGATAATGCTAAGTTGTGTCCAACTCTTGGTGATCCCATGAACTGTAGCCTGGCAGGGTCCTATTCCATGGGATTCTCCAGGCAAGACTACTGGAGTGGATTGCCATTTCCTTCTCCAGGGGAACTTCTCGACCCAGGAGTTGAACCCAGGTCTCCCGCATTGCAGGCAGATGCTTTACCAACTGAGCTACATGGGAAGCCCTGTGAAGAAAAGCCAAACACAAAATAGTATGTATTATATAACTCCACTACATAGATTTTCTAAACAAGCACAACTAATGACATTAAAAACCAATTAATGCCATTAGACACTAGTATGGGCAGTGTGGATTTGAGTGGAACAGGCACACTGGAGTGACTGAGATTTTTGTGTTTTTTATTTACTAACATAGAAGGTTGTAATAGTTTACTTTGTGAAGACCCGTCAGTATGTGAATTCTCTTTGTCTTCTTTAGCCAGTGTTATGGACTGATCTCTGTTCCCCTTAATTCATATGTTGATGCCCCAACTCCCAGCTTGGTGGTCAATTTAGGAGCATGATTAGGTTAGACGGAGCTCCTGTTCTATGGGATTAATCCCGAGAGACACAAGTGAGGAAATTTTATGAAAGGACATAGAGATAAGGTGGCCACCTGAAAGTCAGGAAGAAAGTTCTCACCAGGAACACAATGAGTTGGCACCCTGATCTTGGACCTCCCAGTCCCAAGACCAATGAGAAAAAAAAAAAATTTTGTTATTTTTTAAGCCATCCTGTCTATAGTATTTTGTTATGGCAATCCGAACAGACTCAGACAGCCCAGAAGCTCCAGGAAGAGAAATACTATATTTTTAAATCTTGCATCTCCTGTTTGTAGCACTCTGCCTGTCTAAAAGTAGTCTTACAAGAGATATTTAAACACTTACTTCCTTTCAACATGCCCTTTCGTGAGAGTAAAAATCTCACATCCTTTCTTTAATTTGTGTTACAAAAATGAAACCATGCTATCTACCATATAGAAAAATTACAATGAGTAACACTGAATCTGCTTCTTCAAATATACCACCTTACAGTTTCACTATATCCTCTCACTATTGCTCCCACCCTCCACTCTTTTGGATAATTTACCACTGGTTTACAATTCTTTATAGAATGACTCACCTCACCTTCCAAAATCAGTATTGCAGCTCAGGTAGACATATCAGAATTTAAATCTCAACTGAAAAATTCATGTTCCCAGGGCTGTATGTATAATATACCTTTTTCTGTGGACCAAAAGGTATTATCTGGGATACATTGTATAAGGTAGGTGATATATAAAGATAACAGCATGTATGATCATGGATTATTGGGAAATTCAATCCCATGTGTTCTGAGTCATTCTATGATCGATAATAATCTGTATGCTTTTGGTTTTAACTCAATGGCTATGAAATAATGCAAATATTTCTAAATCTTTCATTCACTGACTTTCTTTTTTTTAGGTTTTTACTCCCTTCTCAGTCTGTCTTGATTACTTGTTTTTAGCCACTTTTGAATAGTGCTGCTAAAAAATGTATACTCAAATACGGACTGTATTTATAACACTCATTTTATTTCTTTCAAAACCATCACTGTACTCCCAAAAAAGAGAAAAAAGGGGAAAACTATCCAAAGCAAGACATTGATTCTTTTTATATGAACATGAATCTTGAAATGCAAGGACTTCAAGTATAATATTTATAATACAGTGCTTTACTTTTATGTAGCTCTTTGCTTTCCAAATAGCATCACATGCTTTATCTCTTTGTATCTGCATATGTATTTTATTAGTATATTTTTGATGTGGCATATAAAGCATAAACATTTTCTTTTACTTATTCTTTAAAATAACCATGTTTAATAATTCTGTTTTCCAGTCTTACGTCTATATCCTGATCAGTTATCTGTTATTTGACCTTTCAAACAATACATTTCAAAATCACACGTTAAAGAGTCACTGTAAATAAAGTGTGTCCTTCTCCTGAGTTATTTCATACTTAACTGTGTGTCTTAATTGCATGTTTTATTCTTTCTGACATTTTTTCATAATAGCATTAATTCTATTTTTAAAATAATCATGGTATGTCTATTCTAAACAGCCTTAATTAATTAACACTTTATTGATCACAACTAATTCTTTATCCTCTGTTGCCAACTAGTTTAAAATCCTCTCATATTTGACCATCTTAAATTGTGAATTTTCAATATCTTTTATACCTTGATCTTCCAAACTTCTTCCTTGAGAAGCAACCTCATATGGACTGATTTTGCATCTGTCCCTTTTTTTTCCACCACATTTTGACCTTTGGCAAGAGTTTACCCTGAAACGTCATATCTCCTTTGAGCAGCATTGACAATCTCTGCTACAAGATTGAATCTCCTCCACAATGATTTCAATTGCGGCCTTTCAATTGTTTGGGCTTACTGTTCCAAAAAGCAATAAAAAAACTCTCCACAGAGATATCCCACATCCAGTTGGTAGAAGGCAAACATAATTAATGGATAAAAGACAAAGGATTAAAGTTGTTTTATAGTACTGTATGTGTCTAAGAAAAATCCTCCCTTTCTTTTTGCTAAACCATCAACAAGCGTGTATTGTACATCGTAATAAAAATGTTGATTGATAAGCTTATTACAGTCTCTCTTTACAAGTTTAGTGTATAGATTATTCCTAAAAATTATATAAAATATAGTAGCCAATTTTTAAATTCCCATTATATTTTCTTTATTTCTCATCACTCTAAACTAGTTTTTTTAATTGATTGTAGATGATATTAAAAATTTGCATTTATTTTCTTAAGAATTCTTTTCTGACAACATCCCTGTGATTCTGTTCTTCCAGTAGTTGCTAATAATGGACTTGGCATCAATATTTATAAATTAATTTCTTTATTATTCAGTACTCTGCTGTTAACTTGGGCCACTGTTTTCTCTTTGAAACTCTATTGTTTAATATATACAGACTAGAGGGCATCTTGGACTTTATTTGCACCATATTTTCACATCAGATCTTATATAACAAATCAGAATAACCCTGAAAAGTCCAGAACAGGAGGGTGAAAGAAACATGGCAATGCAGACAAAGACAGCACAGTTGGCTTATAATAGGCTGTGGATGTACCCTAGATTTAAATAGAGACACAAAGTCCAGAGTCTATGTGATCACAGTTGGATTTTCAGTTAGATCAGTGATTTAACCAGAAGCACTTCGGCTGCAAATGACAAAAATCTTAATCTAATTTAGCTTTATTAAAATAAATGCTGACATAAATACATTCATACTGGCTTCAGGATTGTATTGAACCAGGGGTTCAAACAATGTCTCCAACTGCCTCAAAAACTCCCTCAGGAGAAAGAGAAACTCTTCAGAGAGCTGAGACTAATATGTCCCTCTGAGGGTCATGAAGTTATGATAGAGTGTGGGTGGAATTAAAGTCACAGGCCAAGCAAGTAGGGAGTGGGGTGGGGGGAATTCTTAGAATGGATGAATAGTCACAAACCTTCTTATAACATGTATCTCCAACCATATAAGCAAAATCTTATAATTTTCCTCAAAACAAATTTCATCATTCTTTTTTTTCCCAGCTGGTGTTTGATATAGAGGAATTTGTTCTAGACTAGTCCACATGTCTCCACCTAGTTAAGAAGCCTATATTCTTGCAATGACTATTAAACTTTATTTTCACACCATGTTTATTCATTACTTCCTTATGTTCCTGTTTTCCTAGGGAACATAAGTTATTCCAGCTCTACTGATTATTATTGCCTTGTGGGTTTTGAAGCTGATCTAGGTAAAGCACCCAGCACAGAGCTCAGCTCCCAGGAAACACACATTTCAAATTTTTTTTTTTTTAATATAGGAAAGAATGACAAAATAACACAGCCTGTAATTTTTCACACTATAGCCAAGACAGTGTCTGAATTACCATATATTGATCAGGAATAACACAAAGACAGAGTCTCAGCCGAAAGAAAAATTCTGATAAATGGATGGGTCACTGTGTCTGAGTTATTTATTTTCATGAGTTCATAAATGAGGGAAGCTGATCCCTGGGGGACATGTCTCAGAGGAAGAGACAATGAGAGACAGAAGAATTGGGAATGAGAGGATGGAGGCTTTTCTCAACTGGGCCTTAGAGTCCAGGCCTAAGTCTGTGATAGAAGAGAAAATAGTTTAAATAAGATTTCTTCATAAGGGGCTCCACGAGACTTTGGTACAGACTATGCTAAGAATCGACTTATTAGAAAAGACTCTGATGCTGGGTAAGATTGAGGGCAGGAGGAGGAGGGAGCAACAGAACATGAGATGGTTAGATGGCATCACCGACTCAACGGACATCAGTTTGGGCAAACTCTGGAAGGCAGTGAAGGACAGGAAAGCCTGGCATGTACAGTCCATGGGGTTGCAAGGAGTTGGACACAGCTTAGTGACTGAACAGTAGCAACAAATACTGTTTCTAGGGCCAAGCTGATAAAATTGCAACACAGACCTGGAGACTTGTGCTTTTTATAGACTTTTCATGATGTGTGCTTTGGCTGAAATTGAAGGACAATTTGTCCATTTGAAGATGTTGCAATTTGGGGAGTGCTAAGATACCGAGTTCAAGGGCAGTGCTACTCAAAGTGTGGTCTACATTTGGTCCCAGGCCATGGACAGAGAGTGAAAGCAGGCATTCAGAAAGTTTGATAGCAATTTGACATTGCTGTGACATTCACGAACATGCTATTTTTCATGAAGTTCATTTTACTTGTACTTTACAAAAGTATTGGTTTTATGTCAAATTAGAGGAGAAAACTCTTTCTTCAGCACAGGTAGTTTGAGGAGAACGACTGCTCTATGGAATGTTCTGTGTCTTGGAGATCACTGTCAGTTCTGGAGGGGACATGCCACCCCCGCCTTACCTGGGTTACTGGTTGTGAATATCAGTGATAAACTGAAATGGGAAAGCTTGAATGAATTTGACCCTGAACATATGTGTGCTAAACACGAGAGTTTCGGTGATTTGCTGTGTGTAAACATAAGTGAAATGCATGTTTGTTTTCACTGTAGATAGGACACCCACTGGATTCCCAGAAAGCAGAAAGAACTAGGAGGAACTTGGGTCTGAGAATTGAGATCCTGCATCAAGAGGTGAGGGGCAATGAGTCAATAAAAGTTGGGTTGTTAATATTACTGTCAGATAGTTTGTTCCTGCCTAGGAATTTTGGAGTTACTATCATACCCTTTTCTACATAGATCTATAGGTAGTAAAATAATATCACAAGGAACAGTTGAACTGATTATTATAGGAGAAACAAAACAGAACCAAAGATAGCTGTTTGGTCTTCTCAATGAATAATAGAGTGAAGGGTTAGTCTAAGTGCCTCTACTGGCACAAAGGAGAGTCTAAATAAGAGAAAATCAGTGAGTGACGTGGGAGGAGGACACCAAGAAAGAGCTCTGGTTGTATTTATTTGAGGACATAAGCCAGACCTGAGAAAAGAAACCAGAGACCAGAAATAATTTATAGCTTTTTTTGTCAATTAACTCTGTCCAAGTACAAAGGGAAGTGGATTGCAACTAGGGAGATATTCAAGACTTTCACAAGCTAGAGAAAGGAAATTCCTGGTGAGGGATAGGCTTCTCTGGTGACTCAGATGGTAGAGAATCTTCCTGGAATGCAGGAAACCCAGGTTCAATCCCTAGGTCAGAAAGATCCTCTGGAGAAGGGAATGGCAACCCACTCCAGTATTCTTGGGGCTTCCCTGGTAGTTCAGACAGGTGAGAGGTAGGCAGACCTCAGGAACTTAGATCCTACTGTCCAAAATATGCAAATCTTAAGCATTGAGATAAATCCTCTTCTCTTATGAGATGATAATTTCATTGGAGTATCAATTCATTCAAAAGAAAAAGAAGAAACAAATTCTGACCTGGAAGAATGCAAGAGTTTCATTATTTGATGGTAAATGGCATGAGCTTTGGGATAAAAAAATATTCCAAGAGACTGAATTGAGTTGGTGGGAAGAGTTTATTCCTAATTTCACTGGCTTCATAACTGTGAGTGAGTTACTTCGGCTCTCTGTTTCCTCCTCTCTGCGAGATGACAAATGATAATAGTGATTTTATATGTTCAGTTACAGAAAGAATGGAGGACATAGTGAGAAAGTGAAAATTAGTCCTGCTGGTGATCACATGTTCCTAACAGAACAGCAATGATATTTGCAGTGAGATATGATGAGGTCAAGAGAAAAAATGTTTTCAACAGGACCCACACAAGGCCACATTCAGCTGTGCAATAATACAAATCTCCTCCTTGTGGGTGACTGCTCCCTTTCACCAATGATATTCCAGATCTCCTTCATTTTTCCCTCCTGAAAAAGATTACATAGATATGCAATTGCTAGACTTGTTCTTACAAATCTAATCGTATCTGAACATCAACCAGCATAAACAATCCCTATAAAATACCCCTCCTTGTTCTTCTCGCTGAGATACAACCAGGGGGTCTGTAGAATGCACATTCCCTTTGCTGCAACAAGCTAAATAGACCTAACTTTTTCCCTTGATGACAAGGGTATATCCTGTGGTCTCAGTGATATTTAACAATAGAAATTATTTAAATTAAGCATCCAATAAATAGAAATGCCACATGCTGTCATGTAAGAAGGCCAAGTATTCGCCTTTCAGTTTACGGAGAAAACTAAAAGGGCTTAGTGAATTCATTTTCCTTCTCAAGACATAGTAAATGGTTAACATTAGGATTAACCAAGTGTCCAAATCTGATGTTTGACATTATTATAGAGTTTTTGTCAAGAAATTTGGAGAAGATAATGAAAGACATGATAAAGGGCCAGCAGCTGCTGCTGCTGCTGCTAAGTCGCTTCAGTCATATCCAACTCTGTGTGACCCCATAGACGGCAGCCCACCAGGCTCCCCTGTCCCTGGGATTCTCCAGGCAAGAACACTGGGGTGGGTTGCCATTTCCTTCTCCAATGTATGAAAGTGAAAAGTGAAAGTGAAGTCGCTCAGTCATGTCTGACTCCTAGCGACCCCATGGACTGCAGCCTACCAGGCTCCTCCGTCCATGGGATTTTCCAGGCAAGAGTACTGGAGTGGGGTGCCATTGCCTTCTCCGGATAAAGGGCCAGAGTGGACAATAAATCCTAAAAATTGCCAAGGAAACATAGGATGCCTAGCCAAGATGCTAGTCTAAATCTATTGCTCTCCTCAGTGTCATGCTAACATTTACCCTCCCACACCCTGCCATTCCCTGCTCCAGACTGTTTCAATTATGTTCAGCCATGGATGAACTCACTCTTCTGAAAGGGCTCTTACAGAGCCACAAAACAGTATCTGGTATCAATATTCTATTCTCCCCTTCTTAGATACACAAAAGGAAAAAGACTAACTAGTTAGAGAAGAGGACCAAAGTTCAGGTCTCCTTACTATACAATGCTTTTCCATGATAAAAAGTGTCTAAATTAGTTCCTATGTTGTGGATTTTGCCACATCTTCTTCATTCACAAACATAGGTTTGCCTTTCTACAAGAACAGAATAACATTTCCTGAAAGTTGACCCAAACAGGTGATAATTTATCAAATCCCATGTGCAGACCCTGTGTTTCAAGACTAGATTTTCTCCATGGCTTCAAGAATTTTAACAATTTTAAATTCTTCCTTTTAAAAATTATCTAATTTCTTTTATCTTAAGGAGAACACCACACTTTTTACTCAGCTTTATCTCTTCAACAAATAGTGAAAAAAGTCTATAAAATGTATCTTATTTTTCACTTCATTTATTAATAATAGATTATTAAATCACTTCCATTTCATTTTAAAATGTTTATCATATCTACTAAAAACACTTTACTATCTTTGTTCTCTTTCTTAAGTTATGCTGACTTTTCTATGCACAGTTCAGTTTGGTCTCTCAGTCGTGTCTGACTCTTTGCGACCCTGTGGGCTGCAGAACGCCAGGCTTCCCTGTCCATCCCCAGCTCCCAGAGCCTAGTTAAACTTGCATTGGTGATGCCATCCAACCATCTCATCCTCTGTCATTCCCTTCTCCTCCCACGTCAGTCTTTCCCAGCATCAGGGTCTTTTCAAATGAGTTGGTTCTTCACATCAGGTGGCCCAAGTATTGGAATTTCAGCTTCAGCATCAGTCCTTCCAATGAATATTCAGGACTGATCTCCTTTAGGATGGACTGGTTGGATCTCCTTGCAGTCCAAGGAACTTTCAAGAGTCTTCTCCAACACCACAGTTCAAAAGCATCAATTCTGCGCTCAGCTTTCTTTATAGTCCAACTCTCACATCCATACATGACTACTGGAAAAACCATAGCTTTGACTCCATGGACCTTTGTTGATAAAGTAATGTCTCTGCTTTTAATATGCTGTCTAGTACTCTTGCCTGGAAAATCCCATGGACGGAGGGCCTGGTAGGCTGTAGTCCATGGGGTCGCTAAGAGTCGGACACGACTGAGCGACTTCACTTTCCCTTTTCACTTTTCCTGCATTGGAGAAGGAAATGGCAACCCACTCCAGTGTTCTTGCCTGGAGAATCCCAGGGATGGTGGAGCCTGGTAGGCTGCCGTCTGTGGGATCACACAGAGTCGGACATGACTGAAGTGACTTAGCAGCAGCAGGCTGGTCATAGCTTTTCTTCCAAGGAGCAAGGATCTTTAAATTTCATGGCTGCAGTCACCATCTGCAGTGATTTTGGAGCCCCGCAAAACAAAGTCTGTCACTGTTTCCATTGTTTCCCCATCTATTTGCCATGAAGTGATGGGACCAGATAACCATGATCTTCATTTTTTGAATGTTGAGTTTTAAGTCAACTTTTTCACTCTCCTCTTTCACTTTCATGAAGAGGCTCTTTAGTTCTTCTTCACTTTCTGCCATGAGGGTGGTGTCATCTGCATATCTAAGGTTATTGATATTTCTCCAGGAATCTTGATTCCAGTTTGTGCTTCATCCAAGCTGACATTTAGCATGATGTACTCTGCACATAAGTTAAATAAGCAGGGTGATATTATGCAGCCTTGATGTACTCCTTTCCTGATTTGGAACCAGTCTGTTCCATGTCCAATTCTAACTGTTGCTTCTTGATGTGCATACACATTTCTCAGGAGGCAGGTCAGGTGCTCTGGTATTCCCATCTCTTTAAGAATTTTCCAGAGTTTATTGTGATCCACACAGTCAAAAGCTTTGGCATAGTCAAAGCAGAAGTAGATGTTTTTCTGGAACTCCCTTGCTTTTTTGATGATCCAGGAGATGTTGGCAATTGATCTCTGGTTCCTCTGCCTTTTCTAAATCCAGCCTGAACATCTGGAAGTTCATGGTTCATGTACTGTTGAAGCCTGGCTTGGAGAATTTTAAGCATTACTTTGCTGGCCTGTGAAATGAGTGCAATTGTGCAGTAGTTTGAACCCTCTTTGGCATTGCCTCTCCTTGGGATTGGAATGAAAACTGACCATTTCCAGTCCTGTGGTCACTGCTGAGTTTTCCAGATTTGCTGGTATATTGAGTGGAGTGCTTTCACAGCATCATCTTTTAGGATTTGAAATAGCTCAACTGGAATTCCATCACCTCCCCTAACTTTGTTCGTAGTGATGCTTCCTAAGGTCCACTTGACTTCACATTCAAGGATGTCTGGCTCTAAATGAGTGATCACGCCATTGTGATTATCTGTGTCATGTAGATCTTTTTTGTATAGTTCTTCTGTGTATTCTTGCCACCTCTTCTTAATATCTTCTGCTTCTGTTAGGTCCATACCATTTCTGTCCTTTATTGTGCCCATCTTTGCATGAAATGTTCCCTTTGTATCTCTAATTTTCTTGAAGAGTTCTCTAGTCTTTCCCATTCTATTGTTTTCCTCTATTTCTTTGCACTGATCGCTGAGGAAGGCTTTCTTATCTCTCCTTGCTGTTCTTTGGAACTCTGCATTCAAATGGGTATGTTTCCTTTTCTCCTTTCTATGCACATCTCTCATTAATTCTTTGACCTTTGCTGCTTTTCTCACAGCTCCTCATATTTTGCCTGTGAATGTTTCTGCTGACCACTTCTCTAATTATATTTAAGTGTAAACAGTATTATATGGTTTTCACCCTCCTTAGTAACCCTAGAAATTAAGTCTAATAATCTGGTAAATGAAGAACAGTATTTCTCACTCTTAGATTTCAGATACTGACTTTACCTCACACAACTATAAATAAAATCTACTGAAGCCGAATAATTTTCTCCCAAATATCCTTTACAAAATTAATAACAGTATTAATCTTTATTGTATCTATCCTAAATTATACAGTTGTAAAGCATGGGAGGCAAATACTTGGCAATAGGGTATGCACCTCGCTTCCTATGGATGGTTTATAAAAGGGTCCTAAGAAAATCTGTGACTTCCCTAGTGGCTCAGATGGTAAAGCGTCTATCTACCATGAGGGAGACCCAGGTTCGAGCCCTGGGTTGGGAAGAGCCCCTGGAGAAGGAAATGGCAATCCACTCCAGTAGTATTGCCTGGAAAATCCCATGGACAGAGGAGCCTGGTAGGCTACAGTCTATGGGGTCGCAAAGAGTCAGACACGACTGAGCGACTTCACTTTCACTTTCACTTTCAAGAAAATCTGACAGCTTCTCCCCTACCTCTCAACAAATATACATCCTACTACTCAGAAATCACAAAGTTCAGTTCTTTTTTTAAAAAAATATTTGTTTATTATTTTCGTTTTTTGACTGCACTGTGCAGCATGCAGAATCTTAGTTGCCTGACCAGGGATTGAACCTGGGCCCTGGCCAGTGGAGTTCTAATCACTGGACTGCCAGGGAATTCTCTTAAAGTTCAGTTCTTTTAGGGGCTTCGCTGGTAGCTCAGATGGTAAAGAATCTGCCTGCAATGCAGACCAAGTTTCAATCCCTGGTTTGGGAATATCCCTTGGAGAAGGAAATAGCAACCTACTCCAGTATTTTTGTCTGGAGAATTCCATGGACAGAGGAGCTGGCAGGCTACAGTCCAGGGGGTCTCAAAAAGTCAGAAATGACTGAGTGACTATCACTCACTCTCACTCA
>NW_011494835.1:2972122-2995559 GCF_000754665.1 Bison bison bison
TCTCACTCAGTTCTTTTATGTTTCTTTTGATATTTATCTGTGTGTGGTCTTTTTTTTAATTTTTTTAACTGAAGTGTAGTTGATGCACAATATTGTGTTGGATCACAGCAAAGTGATCCAGTTATATGTATATATGTGTATAAACTGTATTCTTTTTCAAATCCTTTTCCATTGTGGTTTATTACAGGATATTGAACTTAGTTCCCTATGATCATTGTTTATACATTTTATGTATGATAGTTTTCATCCAGCTAGTCCCAAACTCCTAATCCAACCCTCTCCCACAAGTCTGTTCTGTGAGTCTTTTCTGTTTTGTAGGTAAATTTATTGGTGTCATATTTTAGATTTCACATGTAAGTGATATCATATTATCTCTATATTTTTAAATACTGTGTATTTACTGATACTAGCTTTGAGTCATGATGGTTTAGCCCTCTTAAACACTCCCTCATGTGTGCCCATATTCTTCGTCCATCCAGCATATTGTAACTATATCATAATCGGTGTGCTTACACCAATGTTGAATGCTTACATCTTAGGAGTATATCTGTTTAATTCAGAGCTAAGTCATATATTTTACAATAATTGCTCATTTTTTGCACAAGTCTGTTTTGTGTACAATTAATATTGAATTTCTCTTTTTAGTGCTTAGTTTTTCATGAAAACATTACTAATATATTCCCAAATTCTTTCCCTATAAAAAAAATTCCCTATCCATTAGTGTAAGTGTTTTGTTAATCTTTCAGTTTTATTTTCTGGTGCAGATACATCTCTCCCTAAGTTCTTCTGTATATACTGGTTGCTTCTGAAGCCTGATACCTTGCTTAAAACTCATCATCTTGAAATCTTTGAGTTTAGGGCTTCTCTTCAATATTATTTTCCTTTAAACACTGTGGTTTCTATTTCTTCATTAAGTTGTTCATTTTGTTGGACTATCTTTTTTATGAGTTTCTTGAGAAATTTTATAAGAATGGTAACTTTGAAATCTTGCATTTCTGAAGAACTCTTTAATCTACCTTCAGACTTGATTGACAGCTAATAGATTCTGGGTTGGAAATCATGTTTCCTTAGGTTTGTGAGGGGATTATACACATACACTTTGTTTTAGGGGAAAGATACCCACTGTACTTTTGACATGCAACAAGGTATACCTTGCAACATTTTCCTCTGTGACTTCTTTGTCATTAGGTGGAGCCATGTGCCTGGGATTAAGTGATGTATGCCCTTTCCAGCTGTGCCCTTAAAACCATCTCATCAGCTGCCACAAACTCCCTTTACCCTCGGACTGCAGCCAATCCAGGGGGTCCAATGGAGATCTCTAGTGAGTCCTTAGCTGATAGCAGAGGCACTAACTTGTGCTCCTCAGTATTACCATTCTAGATAGGGCTCAGTCAGATAGAACATTAACATTCGTTTTGTTGAGCCACTGGCATTTGAGAGTAGTTTGCTACAGACATCAGCCTTTCTTAACTAACAGACATATTCCATGGTCTTCCAGCTCCAAGATTTGCTGGTAAGACATCTAATGCTATTCTGATGCCTGAGTTTTTATAATTAGTCTTTATTTTGTCCTTGCTACGTATTTTCATGGGTGTTTTGTTTTCCTTACTCTGGAAAGCCTATAAGCCACTTCAATTTGAAGATTCATGTCATTTAATTCTTGTGCTTTTCCTTTATTTTCTCTCACATATTAATAGATGTACTATTAATTAGATATTTGACTTCCAAGAGTGAAGAGAGTGACTTCTGTTTGTGTGTTTGTTTATCTTTTCTTTCCAATGTTATATCTCTTTCCAGTTTTACATCTTCTACATTTTGGAAAATGTCCTCCAATTTAACTTTTGACTAAATTTATGATTTCAGTCATATTTAAAATTTTCCATACCTCTTGTTGTAGTCTTTGAATTTTACTTTAAAAATTATCTTCTGCTCTTATTTCATGGATTCAGTGTCTTCTCATTTCTCAGGGTTTATTTTTCAAAACCTGTTTCACTTAGCATAAAAGCTAACTGCTTACATTTTCCTGGGGCCCTTATAAAAGACCTCATACTATCTGACCCTGTTTTTCCTCTCTGACATCATCTCCTACCACATTTTCCTGTGCTTACTGTGTTTATCTGCAGTTTCTCTTTGTTTTATTTTTCTTCTTAGCACTTGTTATTTTGTATTTATTCCCTTACTCATTGCCTTATTGTCTGCAGTAACATACATGCTCCATATTTTAAGTGATAATTCTCCTGTTCATAGAACTTTGTTGGAAGCTATTGTTGCTTATTAAATATCTTTGAATGGATATCGAAATCATATTTGTACCCAATGCATAGTAAGAAAGCTATAAGTTAAATGCAAGTCAAAACCACAATGAGGTACCATTTCACGCCAGTCAGAATGGCTGCTTTCCAAAAGTCTACAAGCAATAAATGCTGGAGAGGGTGTGGAGAAAAGGGAACCCTCTTACACTGTTGGTGGGAATGCAAACTAGTACAGCCACTATGGAGAACAGTGTGGAGATTCCTTAAAAAACTGGAAATAGAACTGCCTTATGACCCAGCAATCCCACTGCTGGGCATACACACTGAGGAAACCAGAATTGAAAGAGACACATGTACCCCAGTGTTCATCGCAGCACTGTTTATAATAGCCAGGACATGGAAGCAACCTAGATGTCCATCAGCAGATGAATGGATAAGAAAGCAGTGGTACATATACACAATGGAGTATTACTCAGCCATTAAAAAGAATACATTGGAATCAGTTCTAACGAGGTGGATGAAACTGGAGCCTATTATACAGAGTGAAGTAAGCCAGAAAGAAAAACACCAATACAGGATACTAATGCATATATATGGAATTTAGAAAGATAGTAATGATAACCCTGTAAGCAAGACAGCAAAAGAGACACAGATGTATAGAACAGTCTTTTGGACTCTGTGGGAGAGGGTGAGGGTGGGAAGATTTGGGAGAATGGCATTGAAACATGTATATTATCATATGTGAAACGAATTGCCAGTCCAGGTTCGAGGCAGGATACAGGATGCTTGGGGCTGGTGCACTGGGATGACCCAGAAGGATGGTATGGGGAGGGAGGTGGGAGGGGGTTTCAGGATGGGGAGCACGTGTACACCCGTGGTGGATTCATGTTGATGTATGGCAAAACCAATACAATATTGTAAAGTAATAGCCTCCAATTAAAATAAATAAATTTATATTAAAAAAAAACATAAAAAGTTGTTTTTCTGAAAAGCCTGCAGATCGTAGGGAAAATAATCAGTCTCTCTTTAGAACTCCTTAAATAGACATAACATGAATTCTTACCAATGATAACATTTTCTGGCTCTAAAGTTTATTTTGTTTCCTACTTTTTAATACTAACTTTCTGTGGCCATCCTAAAGAATGCAGTACCATCTGACTCAGCATGGCATTCAATCTTTCTTTTGTTGTTTGGATGGTCCATAATGAGATTAGCAAGATACCACTTTCTTTATCCTTTTATTTTTGATACCATTTCCATCCCTTTAATCATTTAACTTTCCTTTTGTCTTATAACACTTTCTCAGTTGTCTAATCTCCATTTATAAGTGCTCATTGTTTAGCAAATTCTGAGTTAGAAATTGTGGGATGAAGGAGTGGATAGCGAAGCAACCAAAAATATGTTTCTTTACTTAACTAGATTTTCTTAAACAATCAGCCTAACTTTTCTGTAAGTCTAGAGCAGGTATCCTGTTGCTTGTATATTTGATATCATTTACCTGATTTACTATAATTATAGACTATTGAATTAAATATTTCATTTTACATGTGTTACACATATGCTATTTTTTGATCATATAATATTAATCCTTCATTCACCTGAGGTGTAAAGTAGGATAAAGCTGGAACATATACAAAGGTCGTATGGGACCAGGGCAAGGGCACATTTGTGGAATTGAGGGGAGACTACTGTAATGGAAACCGCAGTCTGCAGCTCTGACCTCCTTTCAATGGAGATCTTTTTTAGTTCCTGGGAGTGCTGCCAGCAGATCTCCAGTAGCCATCAGCCCCTTTAGGAATTGCCTCATCTATAAGAAACCATCTAGACCAAGGCCAAATTTCTTCCTGGATAGCCTGCATCCAATGACAGATGTGTGAGATTCAAAGTCTATGCCTTTTGGCTCTACTCAGGATAATTCTGAAGGGTCATGGAGCAGCAAAAGCTGCCATTGAACCTACATGATACTTTGACTTCTCCTTCTACCAGTCCCTCTTCCTCCCCTTCTGTCCACAGTTGTTGATACAGAGCTGCACAGAAGACTTCAGAAATATTCAAAGGAGGGATAGAGACTGAGATGCTGGAGTTATATAAGGGAAAGCTTCCCTGAGGAAGAGATGCTTTAAATAAAACTTACGTACTTAAGCTTTAGAATATTAGGCAGCTTTCATTAGTCAAGGGCTTCCCTGATAGCTCAGTTGGTAAAAAATGAAAAAAAAGGTAAAAAAAAATTGCCTGCAATGAAGGAGACCCCGGTCTGATTCCTGGGTCAAGAAGATCTGCTGGAAAAGGGAAAGGCTACCCACTCCAGTGTTCTTGGGCTTCCCTGGTGGCTCAGCTGGTAAAGAATCCGCCTGCAATGCGGGAGACCTGGGTTTGATCCCTGGGTTGGGAAGATCCCCTGGAGAAAGGAAAGGCTACCCACTCCCATATTCCGGCCTGGAGAATCCCATGGAGTCCATGGGGTCACTAAGAGTTGGACATGACTGAATGACTTTCACTTTTCATTAGTCAAGTGTGTTAGGCTGTGCTGTGGTAACAAATAAGCTTCAGCCACAACAACTGTTTTTCAAGCCATTAGAAATAAAATAACAATGGAAAAGGAATATGCTTCTTCCATCCTTGCAGGAAGACTACTTGGAATTTTCCCATCACATATCCACTTATACCTCAGCAGCCAGATTTGCTTATATGACCAAACCTAGTTATAAGGAAAGTTGGTCCTTTACTTGTGTGACAATACCCCCAGCTAAAATCAAATTTATTTTTGTTAAAGAATTGGAAAAACTATTTAATAGGTATTCAGAAGTCTCTGCTCACTATCTTTTCAAGTTACTGTCACCACCCTTTCAAGTTTATTTCACTCACTGTCTACTATTACAGGGTCCCTTCATATAGATTCATTTCTCACTTATTGTTTTACTAGGAAACACTAATTTTAGGGAAGAAACCATTCTCCTTGACTGGTGTTTCCATATGGAGCGCCCTCTCCACATGGCCTCTCTTCACACCATTCCCACTCTTTGAGGAAGGAATGAATTGCTAATTGGTCGTTGGCAAAAGTCTGACATTCATTGTCCAAGTTTCTTTTTTGGACAGAGCTAATCTAAAAAGAAAACGAAAGCTCTGGAGATTAGTACTTTTTTCTCCCCTCTCTGTCTGAGACCCATGTGAGGCAAGACTCTGGTGAGAGTCTGTTCCCTAGACCCTGAGTGGTCTGCACCTTGGTCCGTACAAGGAGGTGGGGGCATCTGCAAACACATTTTAGCACACATCGAAAGCCTTGCCTTTTAATTCACTTTTATTAAAACGGAAGCTGGTATTTTGATCTTTTGTTTCTGATTCTTTCTTGTTGGGTTATATGTTCAGGAGAGGAATTAGCACATGATTTATTAGCTCTCTAATTCTCCATCATCCTCCAATTCTAGAAATTCCCCAAACCATAGCCTATAGGAATCAGATAAAACCATAATGAATGAAGCCACTTCTTTCAAAAAGACAAACTGGAGAGTTTTAGTTTTGTAAAGAGAAAAGCAGTTTCTCAGTTCTATTAATGATTGATAGGAATTCAGACTCACAGTGGTGAGATTCTAACTTTTTGAGGAGAAACTAGAAATGTAGATTTTCATATTAAATCACCTGTTTTCAAAATATTGGCTAAACTTAACAAAGAAACTGAAGTGAACCAAACAAAACCTGTCTACAGATCTTTCAGCTGCCAGTTTTTCTAAAACCTTATCATTATGTAAAAATTCCAGTGTGTCTTAGAAGGGCAACTTATTCTTCTCCTCATTTAAAGGGGTTCACATAATTGTGACTGGTCACCTTAGATGAGAATAAGACATGATGTTAGGGAGAAAGTCCCCTAGCAATATGAAAATAGTCATGGCCAAAAATAAGGGCTACTAGGCACAGTCTATATTTAATGACCTCCACTAGCTGGAAAAATGATTTGTCTTTGAAGAATTTTTGTTTGATTTTTTTTGGAAGTAGTGACTGAATTTTTATAAAATTAAAACAAAGGAAATGCTGTTACAAATGCAGTCAAAAGCTTGCTTACCATGGCTATTCAGGTAGTAGAGAGGTAGAATATTCTTACAGATAAGGCAGCCAGCCTGTTTCAGAGGCATAGTAGGACTTTAAAAATAGAAACTAGCTAAGGTATTGTCATAGGGAACATCACGAAGAATCTGCAGTGCACTGACAACTCAGAGGAGCCAGGGAGTTTGGGTTTTCTCTCTCTTTCTTATTTCTTCTTGCTAACGGGGTGTGTACATTTCCCAAGAGGCATCGCATATTTTTTAAATTTCACCACACATTCATGCATCAGTGTCTGTTTTTTTCAACTTCAGGACACAAGGCTAAGTTTATTTTTTCAAATAATGGAGGTCAGGGATAAGCCATAGAGGTTGCAGCCTTGCTCTGGGAGGAATACTCACATTTCATTACCAGGTGATTTCAGTTAGCAAAGCACCAAATACAAGATTGTATATGAAATCTAGAATATCAACTTTATCCTATCTCACTTTTTTAATCTTTTTTTCTTTATACTTTATAATACATGCCAAATCCCAAAATGCAGCTTAAAAAAAAAAAGATATGTGAGAATAAATCTATGGAGTAAATGACTTGATAGAATTTTAATTATTTTAGCTTAAACTGTCTGGAAAACTAATATTCCAGAGCCAAGATTTTGTCATTATTTATTAAATTAAATTCATTATATCATTTTTGATATATTTAAAAAAACCTTTAAACTGATCCAATGAATGTGACTCAATAGTGAAAATGCAATCAGCAGACATGTAATATTTCCTTTTGTTCCTATTTCAGTAATAAGCACTTAAATTTTAATTATTCTTATTCCTAAATCTTATGTAAGGCATAGGAACAATTAAATTTCCTACGATCTTAAAGACCATTCAGGTGTTTTGTTCTCTGTGTCACCTGAACAATAATGTACTCGACAACTGAAAAACTTGTTCGTGTTGAATAAAAAAGTAAAGGGCTGTCTATTCTTCTCTTGGGCAGGCTATTTTATACTCACACCCTCCTGAGATATGGCATGATGGGGAAGTGCAGGCACCTTATACTGTAATGCTAGGCAGTAAGGTGAATGTCTGTAGGTGCAACTTCTTAAGGTAGTTTCTGGGATTTGTTGGATACTTTTCAAGGGAGTTGGCCATTCATATATTTGGTCAGTCCTTTGTCCCAGCAGATAGGACTGCCACATTCAGCTGCTCCCAATTTATCAGCCAGCATGTCAGGACAAATCTTCAGGTTCAACTTCCTGCTACCCTTCAGAGCTTGCTTGCTACCTGAGCCAGTTTGATAGCTCTCTGGACCTCTTTCACTTCTTCAACCTGGGTTGCTGTCTTCTGGGGTGTGTCTTGGCATCATATTTATACCTTCTTAGCCAGTCTTTCTCTTCTCATAGATCTATTTCCAGAATCAGTATTCCTTTTCATTGAAATATTTGTCTATGTGTTTATCAATAACACATTGTCTTAATTACTATGCTTTGTAATAAAGTCTTCTGACCTTATTTTTTCAAGATTATCTTGATATTCTAGGCCCTTTTCATTTCCATATGCATTTTAGATATAACTGTTCAATATGTACAGAAAAACTCACTAAGATTTTAATTTGTGTTGCATTCAATCTATAGATCAATTTAAAGTTTATACATTAAAAATACTGAGTCCTTGCACTCATAAATATGATACATCTCTCCATTTTTTAGGTCTTTCTTAATGTCTTTCAGGTCTTTGAACCTATTGTTGTAATTTTCCTATTTGATACCCTGATACTGCTGTATATGGTGTGTATCTATCTCTGTTTCTCTCTCTCTCTCAGTGTCTCTTTCTCTTACAGCCCTTATTCTGAAAGAATTAATATTTGTTGATGGAAAGGCCCACATGGCAAGGGTTTGCAACAGTCAGTGAAGACTTGAAACTTGATAACATTTATATAAGAGAGTTTAGAAGAAATAGATCCTCCTCTAATTAAAGATCAAGATGACTACAAGGCTGATCAATACCTTTGATAGCAGTCTTGTGAGTGATCCAGAGTCCGAGGCACCCAGCCAACCCATACCATACTATATCACCCAGGAAACTGGGAGGAAATAAATAGCTGTTGTTTTGATCCACTAAACTTTGGAGTAACAGCAATAGATCTCTAATACAATGGTTTCTATTTACAAAAGTATCACTGTAAATTACGTTGTCTGCATAACATTAAAATGATCATTTCTTTTTTACTATTTCAATGTTAAATAATCACTACAAATAATTTGTACTACTACATTGTACAAATGTGGACATTTGTACCAATCATTTGATACCAACTAGATAGATAACCTGTTTGGGTGTAATACTAGAACCATCTGGTTATATGTGATACTAGAAACGATTCAACCTGTACTATAATACAACAAGCTGCCAACACTCATTATAATACAAGTCACGTCCAACATGATACAATGTTTAAAGTGAAATTACTCCAACCAAAATAATAAAAGTATGTTTAACGGGAAACATTTTACAATGCTTTTACTTTTAATTTAAATTAATTAAAATTAATAATTAAGTTGATCAGTCTCATGTTCTACATTTCAAATGGTTAATCACCACATGTGGCAAGTGACCAACGTTCTAACAGGGCAACCTTAAGATGTATACTGCTGGATTAAACTATCTCATTGATAGATGATTTGCTACATTGACAGGATTTTTTTGAGATTACAGAACAAAGCAAAGACTGATTCAGAGACTCAAGTCACATCTGCTTTTCTCTGTTTCATATTATTATGCATTAATTCAGCCAGCTACTCCTCTATTGTATATATTTGTGTGATAAGAAAGCACAGTCTATGCCACATATAGTAAAGACTTTCAAATTCTTCACAACTGAAAAAAGGCAAACTGGTCAAATCTAGGGAGGCTCAAAGACAATGATGGACAGATGCAATTTTCAAGAATTTTCCTGTTTGGAAGGTACATAGGCAGATATTATAGGGCTCACAAAGGCTAATATTCCATGGCAAAAAGACACTTTGTCTTATTTCTCATGTTCTGTATTGCCCTTTCTGAGCAAGGATTTCTTGCACAGGTTATGTGTCTCTCTTGTTCAGGTCAGACTTTGTAGTGCTTGTGGCATTAATTTAATAGGAACAGAACACACTGGAATTCTCTAATGCTATTCACCTCTAGAAAAAAGGCAGTGCATCACAGTTTAGTGCTTTTATGGCCCTGTCTTGTTTGGTCAGATAACCATTGTTTAAAGAACATGTTGACACTTTTTATGTGAAAACTGTCAAAGTCCTCTACTTGGGTCAGATCCACATGGCAAATATGAAGTTAAAAGTTGCACAATTATTTTAAAATTTTAGGACATAATCTATTGTTTTCATTTACTTTGGCTATCAAATTTTCATTGCAATTGCATCAACATTTCTTCTTTAATTTTGGGTACACAAATATAAGTAAAATTCTCTGTGTATGGAAACAAATCAATACAAGGTTCAATAAACAATAGGACAGAGAGGTGCAAGAATATGAATTTATTTTATTTAACTTAACTGAGTTTGATCAGCAAATCCCCTCATTGTGGCTCAATATTTAGAAATTCAAGATTTAGATGTAGTCACTGAGCAGTTTAAAAAACTAACCCTGTTATTTCAGACAATTAAGAGTTTCTCCTCTTCTACCCTTTTTTTCTTCACTGTTTCCCAGCTGTCATCTAAGCATGGAGTGATGGCAGGTTTCATGGAGGATTGGGTGGGGGGCGGGGGCAGGGGTGGAGCAGATATCTCTGCCCCAATTTTTTCTGCTGTGTCCTCAGTTTAATCCTTTCTACCTCCACAACATGCAACCAGCCCCCCTCCTCGCTGGAGGGAATTGGGTGGAATTCCCTGTTCATGTCCTCAGTCTATCACTGAGATTGGATCTATCCCTGCAGGGAACACTCTCTGGCTTCCTTGTCATGAAACCACACCCCATCCTGTCTCTCACCAACATGGTCAGCACTTTCAAACCCTTCAGAAGATCTTTTTGAAAATTCTAGATCTTTCCTGATGTCATCTAATTGTTATGAGGCATTCTCAAGCTGATATGTATGAAGTATGTTTCAGATACTTCTTTATCTAAGAGATTTATCATGCTACTACTTTGATTTTGCTCTGTCCATTCGATTTTGGCAAATGACAATCTGTAAGGCATTTCTTCCCAGAGTTCCAAACTGGAAGAGTATCACAATCCCTCTTTGCTTTTGTTTTGTTCCATTCCACTTTTTTGAATTTTCTATCATCTTACTCTTACCTGGGATCTTAGGTTGAACTTAAGAAATGTCATAAATCTTATGGGTAGAGAGCCCTAGGTGAAGTAGTCAGTAGAGATAATGCCAGGAAACAAAAGAAAAAAAAAAAAAAAAAACAACAGACAAAACAAAACCTCTGTACTAGATTCTGATAGATGTTTGCTTAGAAGTAGAAGGACACCTAAGAGAGTATATAGTCCTTGCAAGAATGCAAAGATTTTCAAAGATGTGAAGCTGTAGAATGCAATAGGTAAATCTGGAGAAGTACACAGCTGTATGGGTGTCAAAAGGTCATTAGAGTAAACTGACAGCACAATATGGGACTTTGTATGAAGCCTCTGGGAAGAAAGGCCATGACTTTTCTGTAATAGATAAGACAAATTTCATTATAGCAGCCAAGAGAGAAGCTGAGATTAATCAGTGTCAGAAAAACTGTCAAAGAGAGGCCAGTGAGTATATCCCTTGCCCCACGTCACAAAAATACATAAACCATCCAAGAAATTAGCCCTGGATAATTAGAGCAGGAGGTGTGGAATAAAAGAACACTAATTTTGAATAAAGTTACAAGAGTCTTAGTTTTTTTCCTAATTTTTTTTTTGTTTGTTTTTCGGTTTTGCTTTTGTCATTCTGAGACTTAATTTAAAAAAAAATCAACAAAATGCCTTTTTTAAGGGCAAGATTTAGTTTTGCTCTCACAGCATCTATCAAACAAAGTGGAAGCTTTAGATTTTATTGTTGTAAATTATTGAAAATAATGCTGTAATTATAGAATATATAGTTATGCATTTTATACATATTTAAAATACTCAAAGCTTGGCATATTAATATGCACTCTAAGGATGCCCTAAGAGTGACCCCTACGTCTTATCACAGAAGCATGGCTTCTCATCATTGTAGAACTGAGGGCCCCGGGAGAGGCTCCCAGTCTTTCCCAATTTTTGACTTTTTTCCTGATGGGTCTTACAATTTAAGATAAATATTCTACTGAATTAGTAATGGAAGGTGTAGATTTATCTGAAACAAATTAACACTAAAAATAAATAATCAGGTTGGCATAGCTTTGAAGAAACCCAGAACACTTGATTTAGAAAACTAATCTGAATGTTTGCTTTAGTTGAATTCTCTCACCTGAAGTGATCTCCATCGCTGTTCCCATCTCTACTGAACAGCAAGCCATATTTGGATCAAGGCCTCTTTTCCTAGATTTTCTATCCAAAAATCACTCTCTCAAGGCGTCTGTATATACAACAGAGGTTGCTGAAAGTTTGCAAAGGGGTTATAATCATAATAATTAAAAATCCCTAATATTAAATAGCAGACATCTTTGTTCTTAGAAATTCTTTGGTCATGAATCATTGGTAATTTCTTTTTTCTCTTTTTTATTTATTTTTAATTGGAGGATAATTGCTTTACAATGTTGTGCTGGTTTCTTCTGTACAGCAATGTGAATCAGCCATATATACACATATAGCCCCTTCCTAATGAGCCTCTCTCCCCGCTCCACATCCCACCCCTCTATATCATCACAGAGGCTTAAAACAGCTTGAGCTCCCTGTGCTGTAAAACTGCTTCCCACAGTCTATTTTACATATGTGTATATGTCAATGCTACTCTCTCAATTCATCCTTTCCCTGCAGAATTTAGCTACATAATTCATTATTTAGTTCCCTTTCACTGTCCTCTGTCCTCAATTTTTGTTTCTTCTGGTGTTTTGTTTTTAATACGCTATTAAAAACTGTTATTCACAGTATGAGAACTGGGTTTTATGCACCCTCCCCAGGATGATATTCTCATGATTGATACTGAAGGGCCATCAACCCCTGACCATTTTAAATTATATCTTAAATAGGCTTTTCCATGTCATGTGATTTGTAAAAATTTAAACTGGCATTTTTAATTTTAAGATATCTTGCTTTTACACACTTAAGTATAAAACCAAACTAGCCAAATGCTCTTGCATCTACCTTTGTGGACAGATGTTTTTCTGGTTCACCATTTTACTTTACATACTTTGGCGTCTTACGGGACTCTTTAGTCTGACTCTTCAGAGTACATGAGCCCAAGGGCGTGTCTTTTTCCACATGAAAAAATCCTCTTGAAGGCAGGACTCTGAATTTGTGGAGTTGGTCAACTCCTCTAGGGTTTCACAGCTCTAGCACCTGCTTTGATGCATGGATTCAGGCTTTCATTTCATTTTCATCTTCAATGGAAGCTCCCTGATTACTTGCCAGCTCAGATGTGAATTTAACACAATTAGAAGTATATATTCAGCCAAATTTCGTTTTGTATGTAATGTTTTGTAGGTAGAGTTTTCAGAATACCTAGTCTACTCTGTTTCCAGAAGTTCCAGTCCCTCTCTTTTTCTCTCACTCACCACGTTTCTGCTCATCTCATAGGCAGAGCCATTCAGTTTTCGTCTTTGCGGGGAGTCATACTTGAATACTGTAAATAGTCCTTCTGGGCCTTGCCTTCTCTGCACAAAGAAGCCTAAAAAGGTAAGATTTTAAGCCCAGACAATTTGGACTTTTGAGGAGACATCTGTGACATCTATTAAAATACTATTTCTTCATATGACTATATTATCTTCTAAAATTTTACCCAGAAATCATTAACACTGACAAATGGTAGCAATTTTGTTGTTTGGTCTTTTATTTTGAAGGATTTAAAAAAAAGTATTTGTGAATGGGCCAAATCACGCTTGGGCCTTATTTTATTTCATCTTCCTGGTGTCAGAGTTCCCCAGCCCTTGCTGTCTAAACCAGTGCTGCTCCAAGTGTGATCTGCTGAGTGGTATTCATTCACAGATTCTTGTTAATACATGTTTTCTGGTCAGTAAAGTACAGAGATGAAGTGTTTAGAAACCTTTACAATTTGACATTGCAGAAATGTGCAAACACGTGGTAGGTGAACTAATCTTATTGCGCAGGACATAGACAGGTCGTGCTGATAGCAAGTTCATGTGATAATTTGTGTTTAGTAGAAGCTATGTGATAGGTGTGCATAGAACAAATTCATTTCAGTCCGTGAAAAATGGGAGTGGTGAAATAAAAACTGGTTCTTGATAAGAGATAGCTTGAGAAGGATTGGTGTAAATAATAATGGGTATTTTATACCTTTAGATGGATTCAAATAGTTATTGCTGTGGATATATTCAGTTATTTAGAATACATCAATTATAAAGCCCAATTCTAGATTTCTAGAGTGGTCAGTATCTTTAATCTGAAACTGTATTTCTATGCCTCCTACGTGCATGCCACTGGAAAGAATGAACAAAAATTCCAGGTATAAGCATATGCATTGCACTTGAAATGCTTGTGCTCTCCTCGGCTGGTAATGGATGCTATTACACTATGCAAGATTAGCATAAAAGTTGGCACCATTCAGGAGTCACTCGAAGTTGAAAAATTCCAACTCAACAAGAATGATTAGTTTCAATCACAAATTCCACTACTTAGTAGCTGTGTGATGTTGGGTAAGTTACTTAAACTTTTTGAGCCTCCCTTTCCTTATCTAAGAAATGAAGATAACGGTAGTGGTTCCATGTCATAAATTTGTTTGGAAAAATTCTCAGTAAATGTTGTCATCATCATTTTTGTTCCTATTTCAGGCACTTAGAGCAGAGAGGAATGCAATGGTACTCTTCATCCAGCACACATATATTAATTTTTGAGCTTTTACCGTGAATAAGAAAATGCAAGTATGAAAGTTTTGAAAGTGTGCTTTTACTCTCCTCTTAATTTTCCTAACCCAATTTGCTTTTTGTTTCTGGCTCCTAACTCTTCTCCAAGTTCTCTGTATCTTTGATCATCCCAATTTCCAAATTTCCCATTCTTGCTTGTCATCATTCTTTATCCAACAATCATTTATTAAACACCTGTGCCAAGCAGTGCTATTGGCTCTTGACATAAAAAGAAGAATCAAATATTGTTTCCGTTTTTGAGAAATTTACAATTTGGGCTATTGCATGTGTAATAAATGGTGGCTCAGACGGTAAAGAATCCTCCTGCAATGTGGGAAACCTGGGTTTGATCCCTGGGTTGGGAAGATCCCCTGGAGGAGGGCATGACAACCCACTCCAGGATTCTTGCCTGAGACTCCCCATGGACAAAGGTGCCTGGTGAGCTACAGTCAAAGGGGTGGCAGAGTCAAACATGACTGAGTGACTAAGCACAGCAGAGCATGGCATGTGTAATAAAGATCAGTGTTGTAAATGTTATGATAAATATATGACTGGAGTAAGAGATCAAAAAAGAGAAGTCTCAAAATTCTGCATGGAAGAATTATGAAATATTCTATACACTAAGCGCTGTTTCCACTGATCATCAACAATGGATGTGTATCCAAGAGCACTGGGCAAAAGGTGAACAGGTGGAATATTTGTTAGTAAAGGTAAACGGGAATGATTCCATACAGGCACACAGAGGGAACTTCTCTTTGAAGAGGAGGTTGGTGGCAAAGAAAAAGGAAAAAAAAAAGTAAAGCTCCTCACAGTTAGACCCAAATCCCTGCCAAAGTTACATCCCCTAAATTTTACAAGACAGGAGAGAGATCAACATTTGTGCCGGTATTTCCAGATCTTTCTTTTTCAGAAAATCTCTGATTCTCTGCATTCTCTTTCCTTCACGTTGTTGTGACGAAAGAAATAATCAGGGGGGAAAATCTTCATGAATTTGTAATATATCACAAAATGAAAATAAGCTGGTTACTTACTCAGAGTAGGGAAGCAAGGTGGGCAAACACACTTGGACAAGGAAAGGAGGGAGAAAGTAGCAGCTGAGCAAGAAAGGCCAGCCTGGGGCTGCGTCAAGCCTGGGAGCTGTAGAACAAGGGCTCAGGCATGCTCAATACAGAAGGCAGCTCTGCAATACCATGAACCAGGGGAGAATTTCTGGACTCAGTAAGTGACAGGAAAATGCCAAACCATAGGAACAGTTCTTAATGAAATGAATACTCCTGCAGCAAGTTATAAATTGAATATATTTAAATCTGCTACCGCTTTCCACAACTTAGTTCTGATTTCCTTGCATGCATTTTCAAGAAAGAAAGATCGGAATGGTATAAGCTAGAATTTCTACCATTCTTTTTATTCCTCTTTTCCTAAATTTCAATCTCATATATATACATATAACAGTGCTTTTACTTCTAATCCTTATTGCTAAGGCTAGACAAGGAAAAGCTTGTATACACAAATGAGCTAGTTGTTTTCTTTTTTATGTGATCACTTACTAAAGATTAACTTACCTTTATATTCAACCTGTTGGAGAAGGAAACAGAGACCCTGGCGGGGTACAGTCCTTGGGGTCACAAAGAGTCAGATATGACTGAATGACTGAACACACACGTATATTCAATTTACACATATAAACACACACATCAATATATAGAAAGAAAATATTTTAGACATCCTCAGTTAACACACTTCAACTAAGTACTTAATTTAAAGCTTTCCCAGAAAGTTGGAAAGGCAGGGATGGAGATGACAGAGGCAGGGATATTTTGGATTTCAGCTTTAATTTGTGAAAATTTTCTCTGCCTGGTGTGAGTCACAGTGGAGAATGGAAAAAGATCCCTCTATGAAAACTGGGTTTTGTGTGACTGACACATACTGCATTTTTAATAACACAGACTGAAATGCATTATTCAGAGTTCACTCTTGTCCAGCAATTCAGCTCTGCTGTAGATCTTCATACTTCTAGTAAGACTGTTGTCTGCAAAAATTCAAATTTTTATTGTGATCAATACTAGTAGCCAAGATAGTATATGTCTGCCCAAGTAGAATGTAGTGAACTAGCACAAGGGATTATCATACAGTATTTTGAAACCAGATAATTATGAATCAGTATTTACTGTGAGCTATCTCAGTGAATATCTAAATGTATCTAGCCATTTGAATTTTGATTTTCCTTTGACTGGTTTGAATAACATTTCATTTCTACAAGGGAAGTGTTCCATTTCAGGTAACAACACATAAGTATAGATATCACTTTTTAAAAGCAGTAACAGAGCCCTTAGAGAGTTCAAAAATTCTTGAAGCTTGGGGATAGTATATTTAGAGGTGATGGTACTTATTGTTGTTTGTGTAATAATGAATATAATTTCAGTTTTTCAAGATCAAACATATATTTTAGAAGGTAGCTAAAACTGCCCAAACTAGTTCAATAACCCATGCCCTTCTAAAATTAATATACACACAATAAAACAATCAGATAAAACTTAGAAAGTTTTTAAAGATCCAACTTGGCTATTTGCTACTTATTGAGTGGGTTTAAGTCATTTATCTGATCTGAGTGTCATTTTCTTCATCTGTGACAGACAGGTTATAATAATCCCTACTTCAAAGATTCTGTGAGATTCAAATAAGATAATGTAATACATATGCTTTGTAAGTGATATAATAAATCCTTGTACAAGGTAAGCTTTATAATTATTGTTATTGCCAATGTTTTCATTTTTATCTCAAAAATATTTGCTCCCATCACTTTGAAGCATGCTTTCAAGATCAAAGTTTGCAGTGATTAACTGTCAGTGACTTAGACTTCCACCTGCCTTATGTTGATAAGTTTTTCAATCTCATACAGGAACAGTATATTAAAAACAAAAATAATTAGCACAGCTTCAAAATACTTACCTTGTGTGGATGCAGTTCTTCTGCCAGAATAGTGTGATCTGTAAACTGTACACCTTTGGTATTTGGTGTTTACCATTCTTGCTTATTCCTCTTCAAGAGTGACCATTGTGAATTCATGATCTAGGGTAGTTTGTAATTAGAATAATAAAACCTACTCTGTGATGTTTTGATGAAGGATGAATTAAGTAATATTTGCAAAATTCTTAGTGTAAATCTCAATGAAACCTGGTAATATGTATCTAGTGTGTGGGGATGCAATCTCATAAAGTGAATGACTATAGGCTAGCATCAAATAACTGAATTCAAGAAGTGCCGGCAAAAAAAATAGAAGACAGAAAGACAGGAAGTTCATAGGAAATACATTTCAATTGATTGAGTTCTAAAGTGTTTTTCTTCTTTGTATGTCTTCCAGTAAAGAATATATAGTATTAGTTATGCCTCTCTGGAGAACTCTAATACATCAGTAATCCCACAAATTTTATCTTAAATCTGAATTGCTCAGCAAACTCTAAACTTAGATATCTAGATTCTAACTTGACCTCATTTGAATATCTAATAAGTACCTCCAAAGTAACATGATTAAATATTTTTTCCCAAATTCAACCTGCTCCTCCTTCAGTCTTCTCCATATCAATAAATTTATTATATATGTGTGTATATAATAGTCTATGTGTGTGTATATATAAATATATTTACTCTACGAAATTTGCTCACATGATTAAGGAGGCTCCTGCTGCCTCGTCACTCAGTCGTGTCTGACTCTGCTGTTCCATGGACTGGAGCCTGCCAAGCTCCTCTGTCCATGGGATTTTCCAGGCAAGAATATTGGAATGTGTTGCCACTTCCTTCTCCAGGGGATCTTCCTGACTCGGGGATAGAACCTGAGTCTCTTGAGTCTTCTGCATTGACAGGCAGATTCTTTACCATTGAGCCACCTGGGAAGCTCCTGAGGAGACTGAGAAGCCCCTAGATTTGAATTTGGCAAACTTGAGACCCAGGAGTTCTATATATAGTTCCAGTACAAGTCTGAAGAACTGAGAACCAAAAGGGTCAATGATGTAAGTTCCAATCTGAAAGTCAGCAGAGACCCAAGCAAGAAGATCCAGCATTCAAATCCAAGTCCAAAGGCCATCAAGGACCAATGTTCAACTCAAATAGTTGTGCAGAAGGCCTAACTAACCCTCTTATTCAGCCTTGTTGTTTCATCAAGCAAGTCCTCTGTTGATTAAGGACCAGCCACATTAGGGAAGGCAATCTGCTTTACTCAATCTATGAAATCAAATGTTAACTTCATCGAAAAATACCCTCACAGACAAACCCAGAATAATGTTCGATCAAATATCTGGGCACCCTGTGGTTCAGTCAAATTGACACATAAAATAAGCTGTCATAATTACCAAAGATTTAAAGTCAAGAAACTGGATGAGATCTCCAAAGAAAATGCAAGAACTAAACCCCAGGAATGCTAATGATTAAAGGCCCTAAACATTAGGGATGTTCAACATAAGACAGAGTGATAAGATCATGGTGACAACACACCACTCAGTAGAAATGGCCAGAAGGAAGTTTCGAATGATATGAAAGTCTTTGAAGGAATATTTGACAGGATAGAGAACCATGATGCTGAGCATATGTGGAAATAACAAGGAATCATCCTGGGAAAGAATGTATCTGTTGTCCATGTAGACATCATGTGTTAGTCATATTAAGACCTCTAACAAGTTGGGCTTTTTTCTGTTTCAAAAGATAAAAGTTACACACACACGTATGTGTGCTCGATCTCTTCAGTCATGTCTGACTCTTTGTGACCCTATTCCTGGGATTCTCCAGGCAAGAATGCTGGAGTGGGTTGCCATGCCCTCCTCCAGGGGATCTTCCTGACCCAGGGATTGAACCCGTGTCTCATTCATTATCCTGCATTGGCAGGCAGGTTCTTTACCACAGTGCCACCTGGGAAACCCAGAAATGACATACACACATGCACAGAAAAGATAGTAGAATAAAAGTAAAGGAAACGATGATCAGCTCATGTATCATACTTACTACGTGCCAGACACTACTTCAAATACAGGGTGTATATTAATTCACCTAAGTCTGACAACCTCTGAAGTGAGTGTCATTATTATTCCTGTTCCACCCAGGGAAATCACAGCATGGGGACATTAGGTGAACTGTCCAAAGTCACACAACTAGTAAATAGCTAAGCCAGGATCTGAGTCCAGGTCACACAGTGCCAGAATTTGTGCATCTAATGATGATGGTCTGTGTGGTGGAAAAAGGCAAAGGACACTGCAAAAGGAGAAAATGGAAAATGTATGGGTTTAAACTTAGATGTAAGCAGGTAAATCAAATAGAATAACATATGGACTGGCTTTGATTCATATTGAGAAGTTTATAGATAATTTGAGGATAGAGAATTCTTATAGAAATTTGAAGAGGGGTTAAATGTACATATGGATTTCTGAATTTAAAATGTGTTCTTCATGATGAAATTATATGTTAATTGTAAGCCAAAGAAATAGGGAAACCTGGAAAGTATCATAATAGTTTGAGAGCAGTGAGAACATTACAGCTGTGTTCTTTAGGGAGAAGTAATGTTTGGTCACCAATTAAAGACCTAAGCCTTCCACATCTTCACACCTTTGAGGATGTATATGATTTGTCAAATTCTTAACTGGAACTCACCCCCCACCCCCAACACACACCCAAAGTCAATCTCAAATAGTAGCTCCTTCATGAACTCTTTTCCTTCCTCCATTAAATATATTCAGGCATTCCTTCCTCTGAGTCTTCAAAGTATTTTGTTCACACCTCTATCTTAGTAGTTAACACTGTACAAGTATCCCCTACTTGTAGAAAGTTTGCTTTATGCCACTTTGCTTTTATCAAAGACCTACTTAATGCCTGCTTTTGCTAACTGAGGAGGAGTTTTGTTTTTACAAGAGCAACAACAACAAAAAAAGCATAAATAGAAAATAGCATTCAGCATTTATTTTGCAGCGAGAGAGCACAAAGGCAGTATTCACCACAATACTGCGAGACTGGCCCCTCCAAACTCCTTCCCTGGAAATTACACTCAGCATCTCAGCAGCATCAAATCCCCCATAGCTCTGGACTGTGTCTGTGAACATCTCTGCTTGATCTGGATTTATTTTGTGCATCTGTTAGCAATATATGTCCTAAAGTAGTTGCTTCTTCAACTTTACACTGTTTCAGCTTTAAAAGGTTTAATAGGAATGCTTCACTTTTGGATCGTGGGGGAAACCTGTATGGACATTATCCATAAAAGTGTGCAGGCTGCCTGGAGTGTACTGTTTTGACATCCCTTCAGGACTGAGACACTTATTCTTCCGACTGTGGCAAGGGTTGCCTGTTGACAGCTTACAGCTGTGTCCCTCTTGGTGAATTGCTCTGTGAGGAATGATACTGCTTCACCCTCTTCCCCCAGGGAATCTCACATTCAGTAACTGTTTGATGCAGGAGTACAAAGGCCTGGCCCATTTGCTCCCATTGGGTATAACCCTGAAGGGACATCAGAGCTTCAGAACTTCCTGGGGGATTGACTGAGTTTGCTGTTGCAACTGCACTGCAGCTCACTCTCACCTTCTGCCCGATGCTGTGTCATAGTTGCAACTGGAGCACTCTGATGCCTACAAATCTCTGGTTTCCTAAAGAAACAAGTCTTAACCATGTGTCTGTCCTTTCCATTAGAATTTGCATTTTTAGAAGGAAAAGACGTTTCTTTTTTTCCATGGAATAACTTGTATGCAGCTAACATTTTGGGTGCCTGCTATGGCTTGAACACCATGATCTATAATTTTTTGCTATGCCTTCAACACCGTGATCTTTCTATCTATCTATCTATCTATATCTATATATATTATCACAACTCTTGAGTTGGGTAGTGCCATATTTCAGTGATGCTAAGATCCATTGTTTATAAGATGCTTAATCAATTTGTAACAGCTGTTTATGATGAAATATGAGGACTTCCCACGTGGCTGTTGTTGTTGAGTCACTAAGCTGTGTCCAACTCTTTGCAACCCCGTGGACTGTAGCACGCCAGGCTTCCTTGTCCTTCACTATCTGCCGGAGTTTGCTCAAACTCATGTCCGCTGAGTCAATGATGCCATCCAGCCATCTCTGTCACTTCTTCTCCTGCTGCTTTCAATCTTTCCCAGCATCAGGGTCTTTTCCATTGAGTCAGCTCTTCGCATCAGGTGGCCAAAGGATCGGAGCTTCAGCTTCAGCATCAGCCCTTCCAATGAATATTCAGGGTTGATTTCCTTTAGGATTGACTGGTTGAATCTCCTTGCTGTCCGAGGGACTCTCAAGAGTCTTCTCCGGCACCACAAATTAGAAAGCATCAATTCATCAATGCTCAGCCTTCTTTATGGTCCAACTCTCACATCCATACATGACTTGCTAGTGGTAAAGAATCTGCCTGTCAATGCAGGAATCACAGGTTCAATTTCTGTGTCAGGAAGATACCCTGGAGCAGGAAATGGCAACCCACTCTAGTATTCTTGCCTGAAAAATTCCTTAGACAGAGAAGCCTAGTGGGCTGCAGTCTATGAGGTCACAAAAGTCTGGCACAGCTAAGCGACTGAACACACATGATTGTGTAACAGATCACAACATGTACTTGTACTATCTGTACAAGTACATACAAATATGTATTTTTATCTTTCAGTTTTAATTTTTTTCATCCTAAACCTCCTTTATTTGTCAGTATAAACAATCATCTTGAATGTGTTGAACCCTTAGTAATCATCAGTGATATGCTGATATTCAGAGTTCACTGTTATAATTTTGACTGATTTAGCACCTTTCAAATGAATGGCAAAGTTCAAAAGCATATTTGAAATGCAGGGGGTTGACTATGTTTGTATCTTGAGACTTGTACAATTGGGTCCTTAATGGAAGCCATGCTTTCCTGACATTTAAACACTGCATCAGAAAAGCCAGATTACTTATAGTGGATAAATTAATAAATGAATGAGTAAGCTGATTAAAATGAACTTGGAGGGTTCAAGACAAAATATCATCTAAACATATTTCAGACCAACACATCGTGATATGTAAGTTCAACTTCCCATAATGTTTGAAGGAAAATGTCATGGATTGCTAGAGAACTGACATTAGTCTGGTGACATAAAGAAGAGAACAAAGAGCGATAAGTGAAATGCATTGGAGACATTGAGAAATATGGGCTGAACCAAGAGTAATTCAGCAGGTTAAATAGAATGGTGTGAACTCAGGAATATTGAGGTCTATTTGCAAGTTTGTGTACATTAAATTTAAAAATATGAAAATTAGCATATTCATTTGGAACCTCTGGAGGCCATGAAGCTTTTTTAAGGATATTTTTTAAATTCATTGGTCATACCTGAAAGGAAAAAAAAAATCATCAGAAACTCATGACTTCACCTCTGGAGATTTAAAAGTTAGCTATTCCGGTAGGAAACACATGGATGAGGGTCCTTAGGCAATGATTTGTTTTGAACTGTGGAAGATTATATTGCCGACATTAATCAGGTGTGTGTATCATGACACCTGTACAACTGCTTAAGGCCATGAGGCTTTATTTAAAAAACCATAAATGAATATTTAGTTTATATTTTTTATTTATTTCAAATTCTTATCATTAAGGCACATAATTTTCTAGTAGAATCCTTTTACTATTTCAACAGGAATTTTAGTAATGATTTTTTAAAGATGATTTTATGATTCCTGAGAGTTCAATGAAACTAGCTTTATAATCTCATCCAATTCTATTTATAAACTTTGAACTCAAAATCAATATCAGGTATGACCACTTGGTATTATTATCAAGAATATTTGCATGGTAAGGCACCATGTGTAGTCTTGATATGAGGAATAGTTAAATATACTATTATGCTGTGAAAAAATATATCTGGAGATTATTGTTATTTACCATTATTCATTCTTTGGCATTGCCGTTTTTGGGGGTTGGAATGAAAACTGACCTTTTCCAGTCTCGTGGCCACTGCTGAGTTTTCCAAATTTGCTGACGTATCAAGTGCAGCACTTTCACAGCATCATCTTTCAGGATTTGAAATAGCTCAACTGGAATTCCATCACCTCCACTAGCTTTGTTCGTAGTGATGCTTTCTAAGGCCCACTTGACTTCACATTCCAGGATGTCTGGCTCTAGGTGAGTGATCACACCATTGTGATTATCTGGGTCTGAAGATTTTTTTTGTACAGTTCTTCTGTG
>NW_011494835.1:2995659-2996564 GCF_000754665.1 Bison bison bison
TTAGGTCCATATCATTTCTGTCCTTTATCGAGCCCATCTTTGCATGAAATGTTCCCTTGATATCTCTAATTTTCTTGAAGAGATCTCTAGTCTTTCCCATTCTGTTGTTTTCCTCTATTTCTTTGCATTGATCGCTGTGGAAAGCTTTCTTAACTCTCCTTGCTATTTTTTTTGAACTCTGCATTCAAATGGGAATATCTTTCCTTTTCTCCTTTGCTTTTCACATCTCTTCTTTTCACAGCTATTTGTAAGGCCTCTCTAGACAGCTATTTTGCTTTTTTGCATTTCTTTTCCATGGGGGTAGTCTTGATACCTGTCTCCTGTACAATGTCATGAACCTCATTCCATAGTTCATCAGGCACTTATCTATCAGATCTAGTTCCTTAAATCTATTTCTCACTTCCACTGTATAATCATAAGGGATTTGATTTAGGTCATACCTGAATGGTCTACTGGTTTTCCCCACTTTCTTCAATTTAAGTCTGAATTTGGCAATAAGGAGTTCAAGATCTGAGCCACAGTCAGCTTCCAGTCTTGTTTTTGCTGACTGTATAGAGCTTCTCCATCTTATCTCACATGCTAGTAAAGTAATGCTCAAAATTCTCTAAGCCAGGCTTCAGCAATATGTGAACCATGAACTTTCAGATGTTCAAGCTGGTTTTAGAAAAGGCAGAGGAACCAGAGATCAAATTATCAACATCTGCTGGATCATAAAAAAAGCAAGAGAATTCCAGAAAAACATCTATTTCTGCTTTATTGACTATGCCAAAGCCTTTGACTGTGTGGATCACAATAAACTGTGGAAAATTCTGAAAGAGATGGGAATACCAGACCACCTGACCTGCCTCTTGAGAAATCTGCATGCAGGTCAGGAAGCAACAGTTAGAACTGGACATGGAACAACA
>NW_011494835.1:2996664-3025473 GCF_000754665.1 Bison bison bison
CTTCTATGCAGAGTACATCAAGAGAAACGCTGGGCTGGAAGAAGCACAAGCTGGAATCAAGATTGCTGGGAAAAATATCAACAACCTCAGATATGCAGATAACACCACCCTTATGGCAGAAAGTGAAGAGGAACTAAAGAGCCTCTTGATGAAAGTGAAACAGGAGAGTTAAAAAGTTGGCTTAAAGGTCAACATTCAGAAAATGAAGATCATGGCATCTGGTCCCATCACTTCAAGGGAAATAGATAGGGAAACAGTGGAAACAGTGTCAGACTTTATTTTTTGGGGCTCCAAAATCACTGCAGATGGTGATTGCAGCCATGAAATTAAAAGACACTTACTCCTTGGAAGGAAAGTTATGACCAACCTAGATAGCATATTCAAAAGCAGAGACATTACTTTGACAACAAAGATCCATCTAGTCAAGGCTATGGTTTTTCCTGTGGTCATGGAAGGATGTGAGAGTTGGACCGTGAAAAAAGCTGAGCACTGAAGAATTGATGCTTTTGAACTGTGGTGTTGGAGAAGACTCTTGAGAGTCCCTTGGACTGCAAGGTGATCCAACCAGTCCATTCTAAAGGAGATCAGTCCTGGGTGTTCTTTGGAAGGAATGATGCTAAAGCTGAAACTCCAATACTTTGGCCACCTCATGCAAAGAGTTGACTCATTGGAAAAGACTCTGATGCTGGGAGGGATTGGGGGCAGGAGGAGAAGGGGACGACAGAGGATGAGATGGCTGGATGGCATCACTGACTCAATGGACATGAGTTTGGGTGAACTCCTGGAGTTGGTGATGGACAGGGAGGCCTGGCATGCTGCAATTGATGGGGTCGCAAAGAGTCGGACACAACTGAATGACTGAACTGAACTGATCATTATTCAGTCTATTAATTCAAATGCATTAAAATATGAGCTCATAGAAAATATAACTATTTTTTATAATTACTTATGAATCATTTCAGCATGGTATAAAGAAGCTTAGTCAATAAAACAATATCATTTCCCTGTTCAGTTTTCAGCAGAATACAGATACTTGGTGAAGTGTGAGAATTACACTAATTGATTCTGTATTCCTGAGTCTACATAGTATCTGCTAGATTTTAGAGATAGTTTGGTGAGCACAAATTGAAATTAGTGGGTAAGTGAAGCAAATATCATTCAGTTCCAGCTAGACTTGGGTAAGCAAAAACTGTCTGATACTATGGTTTCAGTTCAGTTCAGTTCAGTTCAGTCACTCAGTCGTGTCTGACTCTTTGCGACCCCATGAATCGCAGCACGCCAGGCCTCCCTGTCCAATACCAACTCCAGGAGTTCACCCAGACTCACGTCCGTCAAGTCAGTGATGCCATCCAGCCATCTCATCCTCTGTCGTCCCCTTCTCCTCCTGCCCCCAATCCCTCCCAGCATCAGAGTCTTTTCCAATGAGTCCACTCTTCACATACTATGGTTTACAATGACTCAAAGTACATTTTAATTTTTGTCAAAATTTTTCAATGTTTAAAATTAATATTTGATAATATTACTCTAAAAAAACATAAATTTGAATCAATTCTCTCCCTGGACATACTGGATGTAGGATTCACTGATGATTATATAGGGACACTGCCATCCATGTGCCCCTTTATGTGATGAAGAAAAGTGTTGCTTCTTTATATGCTTAACCACCATACCCTACAACTAAGGAAAAAATCATCATCAACAGCAATAACGTAGCAATCAAATCACACCACAAAGGAGACTCCCCAGAAAGCTATGTACTCTCAAAACCAAAGAATAATTTCTAGCAGCTCAAGAAAGCATCTTGAATCTTTCAACTTTATTCTCCCCCTATGCTCACTTACAGACATGGGGAGAATCTTCTCCAATATCACTTAGTGTCCATAAACAGCCTGACTGCCCAGGAAAATACCAAGGATTTTGTAAGAACCAAGTGAGGTTCCATTATGTGAGAAAACACCATCATAATGATAGCTGGAAAATCACAATCACAAAATTAACCAGCACATCCCTACATAATCCAGTGCCAAAAAAATTAAAATGGGAATTGGATATCTTAATTAATTAAACTTTTTACTTTGAAAATAATTATAGATTCACAAGCAGTTGCAAGAAATAATACAGAGGGATCCCATGTATCCTTTACTCAGTGTTTCCCAATGGTAACATCCTGTAAAATTCAAACAAAATATTACAATCAGAATATTGACATTGATAAAGTCAAAATACAGACAATTTCTTTCCTTGCAAGGGCCCCTCATGTTGGTGTTTCATAACCAAATCACTTGTGTCCTGTCCCTAACCCGTCCTTAATCCTTAGCAACCAATAAATCTATTTTTTTATTTCTATAATTTTGTCATTTAAAGGATGTTGCATAAGTTGAATCAAACAGCCCATAATCTTTTGAGATTGGCTTTTGTTTTTCACACAGCCTAGTCATTCAGCTTGTTCTATATATCAATAGTTTGTACCATTTCATTAATTTTTCCATATTATAGGTGGACCACAGTTGGTTTAACCAGCCCATGGGTGAAGAGTCTGCATGCAATGCAGGAGACCTGAGTTTGATCCCTAGGTTGGGAAGATCCCTTGAAGAAGAAAATGGGAACCCACTCCAGTACTCTTGCCTGGAAAATCCCATGGACAGAGGAGCCTGGTGGCCTACAGTCCATAGGGTCGCAAAGAGTTGAACACGACTGAGCGACTTCACTTTCACTTTCTACTGAAAGAAATCTGCTTTTTTCCTTCCATTTTTAAGCTATTATGAATAAAACTTCTATGAAACATTCATATACTGATATTATATGAATATGTTTTAATTTCTCTGGAATAAATGCCTAAGAGTACAATTGCTGGGTTATATGGTTAGACTTTTAAGAAACCATTAAATTGTTTTACCGAGTGACTTATTTTATATTCCCACCAGAAATGTATGAGTGATCAAACTTCTCCACATCTTCACCAGCATTTGGTGTTGTCACTCGATGTTGTTGAATTAACTTTTCATCTGCCATCTGAATATTCTTTTGTTGAAATGTTTTCATGTCTTTTGCCTATTTCTAATCAAATTATTATTATTATTATTGAGTTTTGGAGTTCTTTATATCTTTTAGATACTCATCTTTTATTAAATTTCAGTTTGCAAATATTTTCTCCCATTGTTTAATTTATTTCTCTTATCATGGTTTTTCTCAGAACAAAGGTTTTCGATTTTGATGAGATCCAGTTTACCAAATTTTTTCTTACGAATTGTGCTTTTGGTGTCAAAGAGTAATTTGATAGTGGAGAAGTATGACCAACATTATCTCAACCAGTTTATCAAAGTCAGAATCAGTAGTAGGGAGACATGTTGATAGTATGTACCTTTGATAATGACATGATGAAAATTGTACTTTATGTCTGTGATTTCTGTCCTCAAAATAGTACACATAAGTTTTATCATGTGAAAAATGTCAGACAAATCCCAACTGAGAGATATTTTGCAAAATATTTTTCAAGGTCATCCAAAACAAGGAAAGTCTGAGAAATTGTCACAGCCAAGGGGAACTTAAGGAGGCATGGCTATTGAATGTAATGTGGTGTCCTGTTCAGGAATATGGAACAAGAAAAGTGCATTAGATAAAACTAAGGCAATGTGGGGAATAAAGCGTGGCCTTAAGTTGATTATAATTATAGTACTATACCATGTAAGACATTCATAGTAGGGAATTCTAAGTGTGGTTTATGAAAACTCTCTGTACTGTCTTCACAATATATCTGTTAGTCTAAAATTGTCCCAATATATAAAGTTTAGGAAATACACATTTTTTTCAGCTCTGTCCATTGCAAATGCCTAGAAACAATGAACAAAAGAATTAACAAAAATAACTCTAGTGAATTACAAATAAAAAAATGTTGACTGTGTTGTGATAATTGTTAAAATTGTGTGATGAATACACCAAATCCTTGTTATTGTTCTCTCTACTTCTATTTGTATTTGAAAATTTCAAATTTAAAAATTATGGAGCAATATTGCTGAATGAGTATTGTTTTTTATGACCTGAGGTTAGTTATACCTGGACATAGTTGGACCAATGTCATCTGCACATTGAATGGTTATAGCCACTAACCCACTAGTATCATCCACCCGTTCCCAGGGATTTAGGAGAAACCAACCAGTCTCTCTTGGAGATAATCACTTGTGAATCAAATTTATTTTAGCTAATGAAATATCATAGTCATAATGATTTTCAAGGAAGCATTATGTTCAGGGGAATACTGAAGCCTACTTTTACTGGGTGATATTCTTGGTTAACATTTTATAGAAGCATAATAATCTTTAAAACTAATCTCTCCCTTTCTATTCGGTAATCAAAAGTTTGCTTTTTGTGAACAAATGTGCATACAGATGACATCAGCACAAGGTCAGCAAATTGTGTTTTGACATTCTGCTGTTGTTGAAGCATACATAAATGTACACCTCATGGCCAGGGACCATGCTTGCTAAGTGCTAGAATCCACAGTTGCTCAGTATCCTGCATAAATGCCAAAGAGCCCATCACAGCTTCTCAACTCTTTTTTTTTTTTTTAATTGAAGTATAGTTTGACTTACAATATCGTATTACTTTCAGGTGTACAGCAAAGTGATAGATTTTCATATATTTTTCTCCATTATAGGTTACTATAAGAGTGAATATAATTCCCTGTCCTAAACAGTAAATTTTTGTGTATCTGTTTTATGAATAGTATTTTGTTATCTGTTAATCCCATACTCTAATTTATCCACACTCCCTTACCACCCTTTCCCCTTTGGTAGCTATAAGTTTGCTTTCTATGCCTCTAAGCCTCTTTCTGCTTTATATATAGATTCATTTGTATTGTTTTTTAGATTGCACAAGTAAGTTATATCATACAATATTTTTCTTCTCTGTCTGACTTATTTAACTTAGTATGATAACCTGTAGGTCCAATCATGTTGCTGCAAATGATAATATTTCATTCTTTTATGGCTGAATAATATTTGAATGCAGAGTTCCAAAGAATAGCAAGGAGAGATAAGAAAGCCTTCCTCAGTGATCAATGCAAAGAAATAGAGGAAAACGATAGAATGGGAAAGACTAGAGATCTCTTCAAAAAATTAGAGATACAAAGGGAACATTTCATGCAAAGATGGGCTCAATAAAGGACAGAAATGGTATGGACCTAACAGAAGCAGAAGATATTAAGAAGAGGTGATAAAAATACACAGAAGAACTATACAAAAAAGAGCTTCATGACCCAGATAATCACGATGGTATGATTGCCAACATCTGCTGGATCATGGAATAAGCAAGAGAGTTCCAGAAAAACATCTATTTCTGCTTTATTGACTATGCCAAAGCCTTTGACTGTGTGGATCATAGTCAAATAAACTGTGGAAAATTCTGAAAGAGATGGGCATACCAGACCACCTGATCTGCCTCTTGAGAAACCCATGTGCAGTTCAGGAAGCAACAGTTAGAACTGGACATGGAACAACAGACTGGTTCCAAATAGGAAAAGGAGTACATCAAGGCTGTATATTGTCACCCAGCCTATTTAACTTACATGCAGAGTACATCATGAGAAACGCTGGGCTGGAAAGCACAAGCTGGAATCAAGATTGCCGGGAGAAATATCAATAACCTCAGATGTGCAGATGACACACCCTTATGGCAGAAAGTGAAGAAGAACTAAAGAGCCTCTTGATGAAAGTGAAAGTGGAGAGTAAAAATATTGGCTTAAAACTCAACATTCAGAAAACTAAGATCATGGCACCTGATCCCATCACTTCATGGGAAATAGATGGGGAAACAGTGTTAGACTTTATTTTTCTGGGCTCCAAAATCACTGCAGATGGTGACTGCAGCCATGAAATTAAAAGACTCTTACTCCTTGGAAGGAAAGTTATGACCAACCTAGAAAGCATATTAAAAAGCAGAGACATTACTTTGTCAACAAAAGCCCGCCTGGTCTAGGCTATGGTTTTTCCAGTGGTCATATATGCATGTGAGAGTTGGACTGTGAAGAAAGCTGAACACCGAAGAATTGATACTTTTGAACTGTGGTGTTGGAGAAGACTCTTGAGAGTCCCTTGGACTGCAAGGACATCCAACCAGTCCATCCTAAAGGAGATCAGTCCTGGGTGTTCATTGGAAGGACTGATGTTGAAACTCTAATACTTTGGCCACCTGATGCGAAGAACTGACTCATTTAAAAAGACCCTGATGCTGGGAAAGATTGAGCACAGGAGGAGAAGGGGATGACAGAGGATGAGATGGTTGGATGGCATCACCGACTCAGTGGACATGGGTTTGGGTAGACTCCAGCAGTTGGTGATGGACAGGGAGGCCTGGCGTGCTGTGGTTCATGGGGTCACAAAGAGTCGGACACGACTGAGCGACTGAAATGAACTGAACTGAATATTGCATTATATATATAATATTGCATTATATATAATATCACATATATATAATGCTGCATTTTATATATAATATTGTATTTTATGTATATATGTTTTCTATTTTTCACATCTTTTTGTCTGTGACACTTAGGTAACATCAGCCTCTTTCTGCTCCTGTTGCCTCATGTTTGACCCATATGTTAAGATCATTCACTCTTCCTTAGTGTTTTACTTTGGAATTTTGAAATATATGTAAAAGCAAACAGAGTATGTGGATCATTCAATTTACATATTATCAATGCTGGTGGCTCTGATGGTCAAGAATCTGCCTGCAATGCAGGAGACCCCAGTTTGATCCCTGGGTGAGAAGATCCTCTGGAGAAGGAAATGACAACGCACTCTAGTACTCTTGCCTGGAGACTCCCATGGGCAGAGGAGCCCGGAGAGCTACAGTCCACAGGGCCACAGATATGACTAAGTGCCTAATATTATCAATGCCAGCCATCATTTTGATCAATAACCCCTGCCACTTGGGCACTAAGGTTACATGGAACTATGACTTGATCATTTCTCTTGGTCTTTTCAGTGATCAGAACAAAGAATTGTTCAGTTCACTGTAGCTATAAGCCTAAGAATTCAACCTCAACCTGTAGTTTTGGAGGAAAAAAATTCCATGATATACAAGTTATCAGTTTGGGTGTCAGGAAAATTTCGTGAAAAAAGAAGCTCCCATTTCACATTATTAAATGCTTTTCTTTTAAGGAAGTGCCACTCCAGGAAAAATTCCTGTTTGTTCCTTCACATTTAATGTCATGTTGTCTCTGTTAGGTTTCTTATGTAGTGTTTCCTGCTTTTTTTTTTTTCAGTATTTATGCTGAAAATACAATTTTCAAAAAAGAAAAAAGAAACCAAGCAAACAAGAATACAAATGAATTTTGAAAAGAGCAAACAAAATACAAACAGATCCCTCCATTCCTACCAGCATGAGCTTTCAATTTCAGAAATGCCTTTTACTTATGGTTCTTCATATGTAAAGAAGACCTATGAGGTCAGATAGTACAGATTTTCTATTTTTCACATCACTGAACTAACAAAACTACGGATTCCCATTTTATTAACATGTTAGAGAGAAAAAAAACACTCTCTTTTCTACTCATTCTGTTTTCATAGGGTTGGCTTTTCTTTTTCAGTCCAGTGAAATACAAAAATCATGTTCCTGTACCGAATTGCCATAGACTAGCAGGCAGGCACACGCATTTGACCATAGTGTGACAGGAATACTCTACATGCTGTGCTTAGTCGCTCAGTCGTGTCCGACTCTTTGCGACCCCATGGACTATAGCCCGCCAGGCTCCTCTGTCCATGGAGATTCTCCAGGCAAGAATCCTGGCGTGCGTTGCCATGCCCTCCTCCAGGAGATCTTCCCAACCCAGGGATCAAACCCGGGTCTCCCACCTTGCAGGCAGATTCTTTACCATCTGAGCCATGAAGGAAATACTCTATAACCCCACACTGTAATGAAAACCTATAAGTGAAGTTTGCACAAACAAAACCTCACAAACTAGCAGAATAAGACTAATTTGACAAAGCTATACATATATATATATATATATATTTCTACATATTCCTCTGACTTACATGCCCAATGATTTCTTCCCTAAAAGCTTTGAATAAGGTATTTCACACTTTTTGAAGTTATTAGGCATCTCATTCCAATCTGTCTTTGGAATGAAAGCTTTCAACTATAAGCAACACATTTATTTTGTAAAACTTCAATAATATATAATAAAAAGTTCATAAATAGTACTCCTACTGAATTGAAACTTGAGGTTGAAAATTGGCCATTGGGAATCCCTCAAGATATCAAAACATTTAGCAGAAAAAGGAATGCTCTACTGTTTGGGGAAGGTTTTCTTAATTGCCAAGGTGAGATATGATTGCTACTACTTGATATGACTATGGAGAAGTCTGTTCATCTTTCAGAATCTAGGATTATATTTAAGGCAACTCTAGGATTTTCATTGTACAATAGAAACATATAATGGCAGATCTTTCAAGGATGTAGGTTTTGGGATTCATTAACAGGTTAAAAAAAGTGCCACCCAGCTTGAGGTATGACTGCAGGCAAAGCATATGGTGGAAATAAGGGTTTTTAAAAAACAACTGTGTCATCATAACCAGTTCCAGAAATAATAGCTGCAATGGACATTTTCTTTTTGTATTATTATGTACACGTGTTTATATTAACCATGATCTCAACCCTTTCTTTTTCTATCCTATATTGTTTTCTGGAGCTAAACAACTTTAAAAGTTAGGTTTTTTTTTCACTATACAATATAAACATTGGGTTATGATTAAACTAAAATGTGTTAATATCACAGAGTGACTATTAGGAGTTTTGTCTTCTGATTTTGAGGGGTAAATGCCTTCATTTGGTATGCCTTTGTATTAAAATTAATTATACCTCACTACCAAATTGATGTTGTTGTTGTTATTTTTACTACAATGAAATTTTTAATATTTATTATGCTTAAGCTCAGGTATGAAGGAGGATATTTTGACCCCTTAAAAGGGTGTCTTTTGGCTAAACATGGTCTTTGTGAAGCTTTCTTTCAGAGGCCTAGAGGTCTATTCATAGTACCACAGAGCCCCTTTTCCCATTGGTTTCCTTAATCCTTGGAGTGGTAATTTCTTTCGACAGTAACTCATCTCTGAGTTTCTTCAGCATCCATTTATGGCTTTTCCACCATCTGACACCTGGGTAATCAAGTTTCTATTTTAAATCACTTGTGTGTAAAATTCCATGTCTGGTTTCAATTAGGAAATAATGATACCCACATTGATAAAATTTTTTTCTGAAATGTATTTAGTAAAATTTCCTGCCTTGAACTATATCCTTAGGGATATTGATAAAACCATAAATGAACACCTACTTTTTTAGTCATCCAATTATACTCAATTCTGGGAAGATCCTTCCATGGAGCTGATCTTAGAGCAACTCCTTGAGTTACAAAATATCACTATCACATCTAGCTTTTTAACCAAGAATTATGTTACCCAATTCAATTATCTTCCTTTATTTACCAAGCTTGATTGCAAATAGTTTTGCTATTTCCCCATTCCCCAAATATCAATATTCAAAAGATAAAGGAAGAAATAATTTCATAAATTTCCCAAGTTACCATTTTGAAGATAATACAAGCTGTGCATATATGTTTGTGTGTGTGTGTGTGTAGTATGCATGTATGTGCTCCTTTTCATTTATAATTTTAAAATTAAAGTTGGAATTTAAAGTTTAAATTTATTCTGTATAACTTTCAGTATTGGAAATTCTTCCTTACCCCAAATTCACACAAAAAGACCTTCTAAATATTTAAACAGCCCATATAACCATTCTTTTCTTTGGATTAAGTATTATTTTACTTCTCTGGTGGCTCAGACGGTAAAGATTCTGCCCTGAAATGCAGGAGACCTGGGTTTGATCCCTGGGTTGGAAGATCCACTAGAGGAGGGCATGGCAACCCACTCTAGTGTTCTTGCCTGGAGAATCTCATGGACAGAGGAGCCTGGCAGCCTATAGTCCATGGGGTCACAAAGAGCCAGACATGACTGAGTGACTAAGCACACACACATTTTACTTCCTTAATTATTTTTTTGTGAAGAATTTTACCATGGCAAAATACATATAACATAAAATTTGCCATTTTAACTGTTCTCAAGTATACAATTTAGTGGCATTAATCACATTTCCAATATTGTGCCAATATCACTATTTCCAAAACTTTCTATTACCCTAATCAGAAACTTTGCAATAATTAAACATTTACTCCTCATTTTCCCCTCTAACTAGATCCCAGTAACCTCTAATCCATCACCTATCACTATGAATTTGTCTATTCTAAACATTTCATTGAAGTGGAATTAATATTTTTTTTATATATGGCTAATTTCACTTTGCATAATGTTCTCAAGGTTCATCTATATTGTAGCAGAACTTCATTTCTTTGTACGGTTGAAAAGATTCTATTGTATGTAGATACCACATTGTGTTTATCCATTCATATGCTGATGGACTCTTGGGCTCTTTTCACCTCTTGGCTGTTGTGAATAATGCTGCAATGGACATTGACCATAAGAACCTTTTGAATTTCTATTTTTAATTCTTTTGGATATACATTCAGGAGTAGAATTGCTAGCTGCTACTGCTGCCAAGTCGCTTCTGTCGTGTCCGAGTCTGTGCGACCTCACAGATGGCAGCCCACCAGGCTCCCCGGTCCCTGGGATTCTCCAGGCAAGAACACTGGAGTGGGTTGCCATTTCCTCCTCCAATGCATGAAAGTGAAAAGTGAAAGTGAAGACGCTCAGTCATGTCCAACTCTTAGTAACCCCATGGACTGCAGCCTACAGGGCTCCTCTGTCCCTGGGATTTTCCAGGCAAGAGTACTGGAGTGAGGTGCCATTGCCTTTTCCGAGAATTGCTAGGTCATATGGTAATTGTGGGTTTCCCTGTGGCTCAGCTGGTGAAGAATCTGCTTGCAACGCAGGAGACCTGGGTTCAATCCTTGGGTTGGGAAGATCCCCTGGAGGAGGGCACCCCACCCATTCCAGTATTGTTGCCTGGAGAATCCCATGGACAGAGGAGCCTGACCGGCTGCAGTCTATATGGTCGCAGAGTCAGACACGGCTGAAGTGACTTAGCACACATACGTGAGTTTGAGGACTAGATTTTCTATTTCTGTCAAAAAGACATGGGATGTCCTTCCATTTACTTAAGTTTTCTTTAATTACCTTAAGCAGTATTTTGGAGTTTTCAGTATAGTATTCAGTCTTTCACCTCCCTGGTTAAATTCATTCTTAGATATTCTATTATTTTTAGATACCATTGATTATTTTAGATATTATTGTAAGTGAAATTGTTTCTTTAAATTTTCTTTTCAGATTTCATTGCTGGTGGATAGAAACAACAGATTTTTGTGCGTTAATCTTGTATTCTGCAACTTTGTTAAACTTTTATCAGTTCTATTAGCTTTTTTGTGTGAATTATTTAAGATTTTCTATGTACAGAGTTATGTCATCTGTGAAGAGGCAGTTTTACTTCATTTGAAATTGAGATGCCTTTTATTTCTTTTTCTTGTTTAAGTACTCTGATTAGAAATTCCAGTACATTGTAGAATAGCACATAGTGAATGCAGGCATCTTTGTCTTGTTCCAAAATTTAGAGGAAGGCTTTCATTCTTTCACCTTTTAGTATGGCTTAGCTGTAGGCTTTTTATAAAAGTCATTTACAATTTTGAGGAAACTCCCTTCTACTCTAATGTTTGGAATATTTTGTATTATGAGTATGTATTGGATTTGCTGCATAAGTTGAGATGATCATAATAGTTGGAGACTATGTTGTGGCATTTGACAAGATTTCATTCCCTTTTAAGGCTGAATAATATTCCATTGCATGTATATGTGTGTTCTTTATCCATTCATCTGTCAATGGCTATATGATTTGCTTCTACTTCCTGACTAGTGTGAATGGTGGGGCTATGAACGTGGATATCTTAATTTATTTTTGCAGTATACAACTTTGATGGCCTTATCATTTCCTTTTGTGTATTTTTTAAAGATATTTCCTTACTTGTTAAAATAATGATTGCAATTAATATCTTAAATTTCTGATGGTCTAGTTTAAATTGATACAAGTTAGCTGAACTGTCATTTAAAAACTGTGCCACTGTACAAGTCTCTCGTGCCTACTTTATGTTGTTATCACAAATTATGTTTATAGAGTTTGCAGATTAATATAGATTTATAGCTTCTTTTGCATTTATCTTTTAATTACAAAAAATTAAAAAAAAGTTACAAACCAAAAATACCATAATCCTGGCTTTTCTATTTATCTATTTTTAACATTACTGGAGTTCTCTATTTCTTCATGCAGCTTCAAGTTTGTCCTGATATTTCAACCTGAAGAACTCCTTTTAGCATTTTTTGTCAGGCAGAGTTACTAACAACAAACTCCCTCAGATTTGTTTATCTGAAAATGTCTCATTTCTCTCTTATTTTTGAATAGCTTTGTCCGGTACAGAATTCCTGATGTATCTGGTTTCCTTTCTGCAGTTTAAAAATGTCACCCCATTCTATCTGACCTCCATTGTTTATAATGAGTAATCTTCAGTTTTCTCATCAAGAATACTTTGCATATGACAAGTCACTTCTATCTTGGTGCTCTCGAGATTCTCTTTGTATTTGTCCCTTGACACTGACTATGTCTTGATGTGGAACTCTTAGTGTTTATATTTTTTTGGAGTTTGTTGAGTTCACTGGATATGCAGATTTGTGTTTTTTATCAAAATTGGAAATATTTTTTCCATTATTTCTTTAAATAGTCTTTCTACTCCTTCTGAGATCCCTATTATGCATATATGGCCCACAAGTCTCAGGCACTGTTCATTTCTCTTCATTCTTTTATCTTTCTGGTCCACAGAGTGAATAATTTTAGTTGATCTATCTTTAAGTTTTCTAATTTGTTTTTCTGCCTGCTCAAATCTATTTAAATCCTCTAGTGAACTTTTCATTTCACTTCTTGTAACTTTCAACAGAATTCTATTTAATTTCTTTCTCTTTTTTATAATCCACATTTTCTTTTCTTTGCATGGTTTATGTTTTATTTATTTGTTTGTTTTTGAAAACGGAACCTCTTTGAGGTTATAACAGGGATAACTGATTGTCTGCACCTCCCTAGAATTTGTTTTTGTTGACTACTATGTGCTGGCTTCCCACTTGGCTCAGTAGTAAAGAATCTATCTGCCAGTGGAGGAGACACAGGAGATGTGGGTTCAATCCTTGGGTCAGGAAGATCCCCTGAGGAGGAAATGGCAAACAGCTTCAGTATTCTTGCCTGGAAAATCTCATGGAGTGGAGCCTGGTGGGCTACAGTCCATAGGGTCGCAAAGAGTCAGATGACTGAGTACACATATGCTATTACACGCTATAGCTGCTTGTTTAGTGTTTTCTAAACTACTCTTGTGAGACCCAAATTGTTTTCATGTATGGTCTCTAAAAAGCCTGTTTCTTTAGCTTGTGTTCGGCTAGTTTTTTTTGCACACAGATTTGGCCTCTAAAGAGAGAGAGAGAGAGAGGGAAAGGGAAAACAAAGGAAAAGAAGAAAGAAGGAAAATTCTCCCAGTCTTTGTAGATTGGCTCTGTGCTTGGTCATTTCTTTAATGCTTAGCCAGACTGTTTACAACATTGCTTTAGCCTTCACTTCCTGTTTGCTGTGAGCCTAAAGATAAGCCAAAGGGAAAGCTTCAGGCTGTTCTGAACGTTCATCCTGCCCAGAACACGTGTGTCGCTTTGTAAATTCCTAAATCTGTGCAGGCACTCCTCAGTGGCCTAACTTCCCAAAGAAAGTCTCTCTCCAGTTTTTCCTCCCAGGATTTCATCATTCTGTTGTTTGCCACAATTGTAATCTTTTGCCTTGAGAAGCTGCTGAATATTTCTTTGCCTTACATTGTGTTTAAGGAATGCCACTGCTTTTCCAGCACTGACTTTTCTTAGGGAGTTCTGAATTAGGCAAAACAAAACAAAACAAAACAAAAAAAGCAGCAAAAACAAACAAACAAAAAAGCTGGTAAGTTCTTTGCATCAGTCCTTCAGGTAACCATTGTTCATACCAGAACAGATAAATATAAGTATGATTTTTTGAGAACAAGTTATGTACTTCTGGAATCAAGAATCAGCGTTACACACTGGGAATACAGGCTGCCATCTTCAAGACTGCCACATGTATAACATGGGGGAGATGGCGCAAGGGCAAGTAAAAATGTCACAAAACTTTCCTAAGTTTTTAAATCGCCTTTTTCTTGATTAAGCATCCCCTGTGTTGTTATAAACTTTCGACTTTTTCAGAATTCTGACTTAGTTGATTCTAACAGTTTTCACAGGATTTTAAAAATCTTTGTGAGTTAAACTGGACAGTTGGAGCTACCTACTCCACAATTTTTGGTGATGTCTGATTTATGTACTCCAAAAATGTGTACTATATTTGTAGTTAATCTGCAGTTTGTTACACAAATGCACTCATCAGTATCATGACACTTATTTCCCAGCTGCTAGGCATGTTGACTGCAGATGGTTCCTGGATAAATCTCTCCCTTGGAATTTCTCTCAGCTGAGGGAAGATGCCTTTCCCAAGATTATACCTCTGTGGGTGCAGTTCATATCTAATGACTGGTTAATAAGAAGGAACAAAGACTTGACCCTTTTTCCAGGACCTGTGATGGTTCAGGGTGACTCTGAAAGTTCACTACACCTGAAAAATCTGTGGGATTGTTAAGCATTTCTCATGCTTTCATGGATATGATTACTTCCCCAAAATTTCCACATGCAGAATCTGAGGAATAGGACATAAAACAAGACTTGAATTCAAATTCTAAAATTAAAAAAAAACTGAAGGAAATAAATTTAGTTTGTGATAGCTTGCACTTTCTACGCACATCCTTACTTCTGATCATTACTGATTATTTTCCTGCTGCTTCTGCTGCTGCTAAGTCACTTCAGTCGTGTCTGACTCTGTGCGACCTCATAGACGGCAGCCCACCAGGCTCCCCCGTCCCTGGGATTCTCCAGGCAAGAACACTGGAGTGGGTTGCCATTTCCTTCTCCAATGCACGAAAGTGAAAAGTGAAAGTGAAGTTGCTCAGACGTGCCCGACTCTTAGCAACCCCATGGACTACAGCCTACCAGGCTCCTCCATCCATGGGATTCTCCAGGCAAGAGTACTGGAGTGGAGTGCCATTGCCTTCTCCAATTATTTTCCTAACTTCTTACAAATAATATCCATTTTTTAAATAAAATCTTTCTAGGTTGAATTTCATGTTATCTACCTTCTTTGTTTTTTTTTTTTTAAATAGGGGAGAACTACCTGTATCTGTGTTTTATAAATTTATTCCAAAATTCCTCAGTGATTACTGATACAGCAAGTCATCTTATTTCTCTTTCACCTCCTGTTAAGCAACTAGCCACAACATAAGATTTAATTTTTTAGAGTTATGGATTCAAAGTTTGCAGTGAAATTCCTGTTTATTTCTCCAAATAAAGTCTTATGCCATACCTTAAAATAAAATAAAACAGGAGAATCTATTTGTTAGCATAATTTTATTTTTATAGTCCATATCATTTTTTCATCCTGCAGGCAATTGATGAAAAACATAAAGATATTTTGATTAATAGAAACATTTGAAATAGGAGCTTATGGGTGACAGTGATAGGCTTATTTCAGCCTTAGCATTAAAATTATTTCTGTACTTTGGTTTTATATGTACAGTTTTGAAATAGCCATCATTCCCATTAATTCATAAAGTAGAAATAGAATTTGTTAAAAAAAATTTTACTATGTAATCACATGTTATCTGTTGTTTAAATTGACTAATGGAATGTAAAGCTCCACTTTTTTACTAAAATTGTGCATGCAAAACCTAGGTAACCAAATGAAGACAGAATCTGGAAGACCACGCATGGCCTTCTAGTCTCCCAGTGTGTCTGAGCCTCCGATAACTTGATAACAAACTAGAGACACAATTGACAATAGGGAAACTAAAACAACTCTAAAAGATGCTGCTGCTGCTGCTAAGTCGCTTCAGTCATGTCCGACTCTGTGGGACCCCATAGACGGCAGCCCACCAGGCTCCCCTGTCCCTGGGATTCTCCAGGCAAGAACACTGGAGTGGGCTGCCATTGCCTTCTCCTCTAAAAGATGGAGGAGTGTTAAATGTATGCATATGAAAAATTGAATTTCAATTGCTTATTTATTACTGAAAGACTTTACAATTCTGTTTCATTTATTGAATCAGAGTCCTCCATCTTGTTCACTTAAGTATACTTTCTCCTTAGCAGGTTTAAAAAAATTCAATGTGAAACACTGATATTTTAATGGGAGACAAAATTTCGAAGTGTAAAAGCAAAGTTTCAAGTATAAAAAGTTTTTATTTTTTCTTTCAGTTTTATTGAGATATAATTGACATACAACAGTATAAAAATTTAAGGTTATAGCATAATGACTTGACTTGCATAAATTGTGATATGGTTGCTATAATAAGTTAATACCCATCATATAGTTATGAAAAATTAAAAACAAAGTTCTAAACTCTTACAGACATAGTAAGACAATATACTTTGAAGATGAACATAACAGTTTTATTACTAGATATTCTAGAATAAACAGTTGATCAAGATTTAAATTTATTTGCTTTATTGGATTGTATGCTCTCTGTGTAACCAGTAGCCAATGTAATATTTGGTACCTGGTAGGTTTTCAAAAAATCCTTGTTAAATGTATAAATGAATTCAGGGTCTTTAAGTAGGAATAGTAGGGTTTTTTCCATAGATGAATAATTAATATATCTTATAGCCACTGAGTATCTGTTCTTGTTGTTGTTTAGTAGCTAAGTTGTGTCTGGCTCTTGCAACCCAAGGACTGTAACCATAAGGCTCCTCTGTCCATGGGATTTCCTAGGCAAGAATACTGGAGTAGGTAGCCATTTTCATTTCCAGGGGATCTTCCCAACCTAGGGATAAAAACGGAGTCTCCTGCATTGGTAGGCAGATTCTTAACCTCTGAGTCACCATGGAATATTTGGCTGACAATTAAAATTCTATTTGTATTTTTCTCTGTTTTCTGACTAGATTTCATGACAGGGACCAGATAGAATATTTCAGTTCAGTTCACTTCAGTCGCTCAGTCGTGTCCGACTCTTTGCGACCCCATGAATTGCAGCACGCCAGGCCTCCCTGTCCATCACCAACTCCCGGAGTTCACTCAGACTCACGTCCATCAAGTCAGTGATGCCATCCAGCCATCTCATCCTCTGTCGTCCCCTTCTCCTCTTGCCTCCAATCCTTCCCAGCATCAGAGTCTTTTCCAATGAGTCAAGTCTTCTCAGGAGGTGGCCAATGTACTGGAGTTTCAGCTTTAGCATCATTCCTTCCAAAGAAATCCCAGGGCTGATCTCCTTCAGAATGGACTGGTTGGATCTCCTTGCAGTCCAAGGGACTCTCAAGAGTCTTCACCAACACCACACTTCAAAAGCATCAATTCTTTGGCGCTCAGCCTTCTTCACAGTCCAACTCTCACATCCATACATGACCACTGGAAAAACCATAGCCTTGACTAGACGGACCCTTGTTGGCAAAGTAATGTCTCTGCTTTTGAATATGCTGTCTAGGTTGGACATAACTTTCCTTCCAAGGAGTAAGCATCTTTTAATTTCATGGCTGCAGTCACCATCTGCAGTGATTTTGGAGCCCAAAAAAATAAAGTCTGATACTGTTTCCACTGTTTCCCCATCTATTTCCCATGAAGTGATGGGACTGGATGACGTGATCTTTGTTTTCTGAATGTTGAGATAGAATATTTACCAAATTTAAAAATCTCATTGTCATGATCTAATTAAGGGGTCAGCAAACTGTTGCAAGTGGGCCAAGGGACCACCAGTTTGATCAAGTAAATATACACCAGAAACTCCAACAACAAAAATAAAATGTTATTTCAAAAACAAAAGTTTAATTTGGAGAGGAGAACAAGATGGTGGAGGAGTAGGTGGATGTGGAGTTCATCTCTCTCCACGGATACATCAGGAATACACCTTCAGACACAGAAGTGCATGCAGAACACCAGCTGAGAGTGGACAGGAGTACCTGACCAGTGGAAAATAATATAGAGAACCAAGCAAAACTCGGTAGGATGAAGGAACTAGCGGGAAAAACAGGAGTGTTGGTAGGAATGGACCTGCCCTCCATCTAATCCCCACATCGGGGCAATTGTCTGAGTCAGAGGAGAAACATTAAGGCCAAGAGTGAAACAGCTGATCTGTGGCAGCCTAAATGGAATGAGGATCAGACAGCCCTTCTCACAGCCATACATACTCTGGACAGGGATGCAGGTCCTCCAGAAGGCACAGTGGCTGGGAGCTGGAGTTTAGGGATTGTGGAGCAATCCCGGGGCAAGGGCTGCTGTTGACTGTGGAGAGACAGACTGAGGAGATGTGAGGAAGGAGACTGTGGTGGGAAATGCCTGTGGAGGAAAGCCAGCCAGCCATGGAAGTAAGGCGATACTGCTGAGTCACGCATAGCGGGTGGAGCCATCACAATAACCTCTCTCCCCACATGCTAGCATCGGCACCTGAACAGTAGAGAGACTGGCCCATTAAGCGCCTGACCCACATAACTACAGAGTAGGACCCCACCCAGGGTGCTCCTTTAAGTAACTGATACACTGATCTACAGAGTAGGACCCCAACCAGGGGGCCCCCCTCCATGTGCCTGATGTGGAACAACAGAGAAGGACTCCAGTCAAGGGAGCCCTCTAAGTGCCTGAACGGGCAGAGCTATGGAGAAGGACTAGCCAAAGAGGCCTTCTCTGGCCAGCTACCAGAGGCTAGATAAAAGACTCTGATATGCCCATAAGTCCTGTGGCGGAGGCAGTCGATGTGTCTGAACACTTGGCACCACCAGAGTCCCCACAACCAAAGCAGCTGCACCACCTTCACACTCAACCCTCATTGGGGCAGAGCTACCATTGGCAAATCTTGTGTCTATGCATACAGGATCACTCTGGTCGTGTCCAGCTCTTTGCGACCCTGTGGACTGTGGCCTGCCAGGCTTCTCTGCCAGGGGGGTTCTCCACGCAAGAAAACTGGAGTGTATTGGCCAGTACTGGCTGCCATTCCCTTCTAGAGCACTTTATTTCCTGCTGCCCTAGCCGCCAACTCCCCTGAGTACCTGGTGCTGTCAGAACCCCTGCGACCCAAGTAGCTGCACCACCTCCACACCTGGCCCTCACTGGAGCAGACCCAAGCCCTCCAGGGCAGCCTCAGGAGCAAATCTAAGTGGACAACCCACATAAAGAGGTGGAAATGAAACCACAGCTGAAACTCAGGGGCAGTGTAGCTAAGGAAGAAGACCTAAAACCTTCCCACCATCCTTACAAGATTAAACCCACATGATCAACTAGGCAGACACTGTGACTATAGAATATATAAAAGGCCATTGAGAGCTCCCACAAAAGAAAACACACTAGTTCTAATAGCTGTGGACATTGAAGGCAAGAACACACAGGAGCAGGACCAGATTAGAATCTGAGCTACCCCCACAGCAGGTCCAGAGACCAAGAGTGTTGGAGGGCATCCTAGGGAGGTGAGGTGGACTGTGACTCCCAACGAGGGAAAGGATTCTGACAGCAGTGACTCAAGAAAAACATTTATTATTCTTTTGTTTTGACTTGTTCTGTACATTCTTTTGGATTTTTTTTTTTTTCTCTTCATTACCCTCTCCCCTACCGTTGTAGTTGTCAATTTTTTTGGCACTATAAAATTTAATTAAGCTTTTGAGCTTTTTTTTTTTTCCCTCGGTCACATTTTTTATTGCTGTTATAAATCTCTGCCTCTATGTTGGGCTTCTGCAGTTCTGTGGTAGTTTTTGTTATTTTTTTTTTTTGTACTTTTCTCTTTTTTTTTAAATTTTAACTTTTAGCTTTTTAAAAAACCTATTATTGTTTTTTCTACATTTATTCTTTTGCTTTTCCTACTATTCTTTCCCCCTTGCAGTTAATCTTTAATGTATATAAATCTTCTTTATCTGCCTCTATTTAACTTTGCACATCTATTCTTTCTTTCTTTTCTTTCTTCCCTTTTCTCTCAACTTATTTCTTACTTTTGTTTTCACTGCTTTATTCCCCACTTGACACCTCACTTTAGTTTTGTTTTCCAGTTTGTGCTTTAGTTAGTTTTGTTCTTAACTAGTAGATATAATTTCTGGTTTCCTTTGTTCACCAGGTCAATCTACTGTACTTTATTTTTGTTGGACTCTTTTGCTTTTGCTTATGGGTGTATATTATATGTGTATATTCCATTATTTTAATTGTTATTTGCCTGGTTTTGTAACAGCCATTTGTTTGAGGTTCATCTTTGGTTTCTCATTTTGGGGAATTAGTTTTAATTTCAATTAATGCCATAATAAACCACTTGTGGAATCTTCGTTCCTGACCAGAAATCACGCCCTGAGCCTTTGGAGTGGGAGCACTGACTCCAAGACCCTAGACTACCAGAGAAATGACTCTAGGGGGTATCAAGTAGTGAGAACGCCCACAAAGGAAGCCACTTGAATACAAGACGCAGAATCATCCAAACCAGTAGCACCCCGTGGAGGACGCCTCATCTAAATGACAAACAAAACAAAAATACAAACCAAATCATCAGTAGACAGGACTACCACCTCACTCAACCTTGCCCATCAGAAGAGAAACAAACAAACAAAAAACTCAGCAAAAATCTCACCCTATACAAAACTTACACTAACCACTGGACAAACCTCAAGAGGGCAGAAACCAAAAGGAAGAAAGAATTCAACCTTGAAGCTTGGGAAAATGAGACCTCAAACACAATAAGTTTTTTAAAACAATAATGAAAATGAAGAGAAATATTTCACAAATGAAGGAACAAACTAGAAACACAGAAGTCCAAATAAATGAAAATGAAACAGGCAAACTACCTGAAAAAGAATTCAGAATAATGATAGTAAAAATGATCAAAAACCTTGAAAGTAGAATGAATAAAATGCAAGAATCAATTAACAAAGAGCTAGAAGAATTAAAGTATAAACATACAGAGACAAACAACACAATTACTGAAATTAAAAATACTCTAGAAGGAATCAATAGCAGAATATCTGAAGCAGAAGAATGAATTAGTGAGCTGGAAGATAAAATGCTGGAAGTAACTTCTGAAGAACAGAATAAAGAGAATGTAAAGAACTGAGAATAGTCTCAGAGACATCTGGGACAATGTCAAACACATCAACATTCAAATTATAGGGGTCCCAGAAGAAGAAGAGAAAAAGAGAGTATGAGAAAATTTTTGAAGAAATTGTAGTTAAAAATTTCCCCAACATGGAAAAGGAAATAGTCAATCAAGTCCAAGAGGTGCAAAGAGTCCAATATAGGATAAAACCAAAGGGAAACAGGCCAAGACACATACTAATCAAACTGACAAAGATGAAACACAAAGAAAGAATATTAAAAACAGCAAGGGAAAAGCAAGAAGTAACATACAAGGGAAACCCCATACATTTCACAGCTGATCTTTAAGCAGAAACTCTGCAGGCCAGAAGGGAATGGCAGGATATATTTAAAGTACTGAAAGGAAAAAAAATCTATAACCAAGATTACCCTACCTGGCAAGGATCTCATTCAAAATTGATGGAGAAATCAAAAGCATTTCAGCAAACAAAAGTTAAGAGAATTCAGTACCACCAAACCAGCTTTAAACCAAATATTAAAGGGACTTATATAGTCAAGAAATACAAGAGAAGAAGAAGATCTACAAAATCAAACCCCAAACAATTAAGAAAATGGCAATAGGAAAATATATATCTATAATTACTTTAAATGTAAACATATTAAATGCTTCAACCAAAAGACACAGACTGGCTGAATGGATACAAAAATAAGACCCATATATATGCTAGCTACAAGAAACCCACTTCAGACCTAAAGACACACACAGGCTGAAAGTGAGAGAATGGAAAAATATGTTCCATGCCAATGGGAAGCAAAAGAAAGCTGGGGTAACAATCCTCATATCAGACAAATAAACCTTAGAATAAAGAAGATTACAAGAGATAAAGAAGGACACTGCATAATGATCAAGGGATCAATCCAAGCGGAAGACATAACAATTATAATATCTATGCACCCAACACAGGAGCACCTCAATACATAAGATAAACACTAACAGACATAAAAGGAGAAATTGACAGTAACACAATAATAGTAGGAAAGTTTAACACCCCACTCACACCAATGGACAGATCATCAAAACAGAAAATTAATAAGAAAACACAAGTCTTAAATGATACATGAGATGAAATGGATCTCATTGATATCTTTAGGACATTGTATCCAATGCAGAGGCATACACCTTCTTCTCAAGTGCACATGGAACATTCTCCAGGATAGACCACATCTTGGGTCACAAATCAAACCTCAGTAAATTTAAGAAAATTGAAATCATATCAAACATCTTTTCTGATCACAATGCTCTGAGACTAGATATCAGTTACAAGAAAAAACCTGTAAGAAACACAAACACATGGAGATTAAGCAACACATTTCTAATTAACCAACAGGTTACTGAAGAAATCAAAAGGGAAATCAAAAGATTTCTACAGACAAATGACAATGGAAACACGACAACTCAAAACCTGTGGGATGCAGCAAAAGCAGTTCTAAGAGGGAAGTTTATAGCAATACAATCCTACCTCAAGAAACAAGAAAAACATCAAATAGACAAGCTAACTTTACACCTCAAACAACTGGAAAAAATAAGAACAAAAAACTTCCAATATCAGAAGAAGGAAAGAAATCATAAAGATCAAAGTAGAAATAAGTGAATAAGAAATGAAACAATGGTAAAGATTAATAAAACTAAAGGTTGGTTCTTTGAGAAGATAAACAAAATTGAGAAACCTTTGGCCATCAAGAAAAAGAGAGAGAAAAATCAAATCAACAAAACTAGAAATTAAAATGGAGAGATTGCAATAGACAATGAAGAAATACAAAGGCTTATAAAAGACTATTATAAACAACTATATGGCAATAAAATGGATAACCTGGAATGAATGCACAGATTCTTAGAAAAGCTCAATCATCCATGACTGAACCAGGAAGAAATAGAAATTATGAACAACCCAATTACAAGCACTAAAATTGAAGCTGTGATAAAAAATCTCCCAAAAAACAAAAGTCCAGGACCAGATAGTTTCACAAACTATCAAACATTTAGAGAGGAGCTAATGCCTATCCTTCTAAAACTCTTTCAAAAACTTACAGAGGAAGGAACACTTCCAAACTCATTCTACGAGGCCACCATCACCCTGACACCAAAACCAGACAAAGACAACACAAAAAAAGAAAACTACAGGCCAATATCACTGATTAACACAGATGCAAAAATCCTCAACAAAATTTTAGCAAACAGAATTCAGCAACACATCAAAAAGCTCATACACCATGATCAAGCTGGGTTTATTCCAGGGATGCAAGGATTCTTCAATATATGCAAATCAATCAATATGATACACCATATTAACAAATTGAAAGATAAAAACCATCTGATAATAGATGCAGAAAAAGCCTTTGACAAAGTTCAGCACCCATTTATGATTAAAACTCTTCAAAAAATGGGCATAGAAGGAAACTACCTCAACATAGTAAAGGCCATATGATAAGCCTATAGCAAACATTATTCTCAATGGTGAAAACCTGAAAGCATCCCCCTAAGATCAGGAACAAGACAAGGGTGTCCGCTTTTGCCACTATTATTTAACGTAGTTCTGGAAGTCCTAGCTACAGCAATCAGAGAAGAAAAAGGAATAAAAGGAATCCAGATCAGAAAAGAAGAAGTAAAGCTCTTACTGTTTGCAGATGATATGATACTGTACATAGAAAACCTTAAAGATAGTATCAGAGAATTATTAGAACTAATCAGTGAATTTAGCAAAGTTGCAGGATACAAAATCAATAACAGAAATCACTTGCATTTCTATATACTAACAATGAACAATCAGAAAGAGAAATTAAGAAATCAATCCCTTTCACCATTGCAACAAAAAGAATTAAATATCTAGGAATAAACTTAGCTAAGGAGACAAAAGAACTGTACACAGAAAAGTATAAGACACTGATGAAAGAAATAAAAGATGATACAAACAGATGGCGAGATATTCCATGTTCCTGGGTAGGAAGACTTAATATTGTGAAAATGACCACACTACCAAATGCAATCTACAGATTCAATGCAATCTCTATCAAATTGCTGATGGCATTTTTCACAGAACTAGAACAAAAAATTTCACAATTCATATGGAAACACAAAAGACCCTGAATAGCCAAAACAGTCCCAAGAAAGAAGAATGGAGCTGTAGGAATCAACCTTCCTGACTTCAGGTTATACTACAAAGCTACAGTCATCAAGACAGTATGGTACTGGCACAAAAGCAGAAATATAGACCAATGGAACAAGATAGAAAGCCCAGAAATAAACCCATGCACCTATGGGTCCCTTATTTTTGACAAAGGAGGCAAGAATATACAATGGGGCAAAGACAGCCTCTTCAACAAATGGTTCTGGGAAAACTGGACAGCTACATGTAAAAGAATGAAATTAGAACACTTCCTAACACCATACAAAAAGGTAAACTCAAAATGGATTAAAGACCTAAATGTAAGACCAGAAACTGTAAAACTCTTAGAGGAAAACATAGGCAGAACACTCAAAGACATAAATCAAAGCAAGATCCTCTATGATCCATCTCCTAAAGTAATGGAAACAAAACCAAAAGTAAACAAGTGGAACTTGATTAAACTTGAAAGCTTTTGCACAGCAAAGGAAACTCTAAGCAAGGTGAAAAGACAACCCTCAGAATGGGAGAAAATAATAGCAAATGAAACAACTGGCAGAGGATTACTTTCCAAAATATGCAAGTACCTCATACAACTTAATACCAGAAAAACAAACAACCCAATCAAAAAGTGGGAAAAAGACCTAAAGAGACATTTCTCCAAAGAAGCCATGCAGATGGCTAACAAACACATGAAAAGATGCTCAACATTGCTCATTATTAGAGAAATGCAAATCAAAACCTCAATGGGATATCACCTCATACCAGTCAGAATGGCTATCATCAAAGTCTACAAACAATAAATGATGGAGACGATGTGGAGAAAAGGGAACACAAGGCAATGGCAACCCACTCCAGTCCTCTTCCCTGGAAAATCCCATGGACGGAGGAGCCTGGAAGGCTGCAGTCCATGGCGTCGCTAAAAGTCGGTCACGACTGAGCGACTTCACTTTCACTTTTCACTTTCATGCATTGGAGAAGGAAACGGCAACCCGCTCCAGTGTTCTTGCCTGGAGAATCCCAGGGACAGAGGAGCCTAGTGGGCTGCTGTCTATGGGTCGCACAGAGTCGGACACGACTGAAGCGACTTAGCAGCAGCAGTAGCAGCTTGCACTGTTGGTGGGAATGTAAACTGATCCAGCCACTATGGAAGACGGTATGGAGTTTCCTTAAAAAACTAGAAATAAAAGCACCATATGACCCAGCAATCCCACTCCTAGGCATATGCCCTGACAAAACCAAAATTGAAAAAGACACATGTATCCCATTGTTCATTGCAGCACTATTTACAGTAGCTATAACACGGAAGCAACTTAGACGTCCATTGACAGATGAATGGATAAAGTTGTGGTACATATACACAATGGAATATTACTCAGTCATAAAAGGAAATGCCTTTGAGTCCATTCTAATGAGCTGGATGAACCCAGAGCCTATTATACAGAGTTATCTATGTCAGAAAGAGAAAGATAAATATTGTGTACTAATGCATATGTATAGAAGGGGAGCAATGAAGAAACAGTTGTAGAGAATAGACTTATGGACATGGGGAGAGGAGAGAAGAGGGTGAGATGTATGGAAAGAGTAACATGGAAACTTACACTTCCATATGTAAAATAGATATCCAACAGGAGGGAGTGAGGTATATGGAGAGAGTAATATGGAAACTTACATTACCTTATGTAAAATGATAGTCAATGGGCATTTGCTCTATGTCTCAGGAAACTCAAACACAGTCTTTGTATCAGCCTAGAGCGGTGGGATGATGGAGATGCGAGGGAGGTTCAAAAGGGAGGAGATACTAATTGGGTATTCCTATACTCAACTCATGTTGTGATTTGACAGAAAACAGCAAAATTATGTAAAGCAATTATCCTTCAATTAAAAAATAAATTAATTTCAAAAATAAAAGTTTAATTTTATGTTTACCTGAACATTGTGAAGGTAATATAAAGAATTGTTGTATGTGAGGTTGTATGTGAACCATACAACCAGTTTTATCTATTAATATTTTATATTAATAGAATATATTTATTAGAAATAAGCCCATATTTATACATCATCATTAACTAAAGTTTATATTGTATTCAGAATTCTGTAGCTTTTTCCTAATGTTCTTTTCTGTTCCAGGATCCCATCTAAGATACCACATTGCATTTAGTTGTATGTCTTCTTGGTTTCTTCTTTCCCAAGACAGTTTCTCAGACTTTCCTTGCTTTTGATGACCTTGACAGTTTTCAGGAGTACAGGACAGATATTTTGTAGAAATTCTCTCCACTGAGATTTGTCTGATGTTTTTCTCATGATTAGATGAGGGTTATGTGGTTTCGGAAGGAAGACCACAGAGTTGACTTGCCAGTCTCATCACATCATTTCAAGGTACATACTATAAACTTGCTCTATCACTGTTGATGTTGACTTTGATTATGTAGCTTGAGGTTGTGTTTGTCAGGTTTCTGCACTGTTCAGTTAATCTTTTTTTTCCCCTCCTTTCCATACTGTACGCTTTGGAAGAAAATCACTATATACAGCCCAACATACACAGAGAAAGCTATGCTTCAAGGGTGGAATATCGACACAAAATTATTTGGAATTTTTCGTGAGACATTCGTCAATTCCCACATTTATTTATGCAATCATTTCTTCCTATTCCTGTGGATTCATGAACATATGGTTTTTACTTTGAGCCATGATCCAATTTATTTTATTGCTTACATTTTTCCTGCTTTAGGCATTGGGATTCTCTCAATTTGGTCATGTATTCTTTTGACATACTCTTTATTGTAGACTTTTTATATTTTTTAAAAAGTATTTTCTGGCATTATAAAATGTTCCAAGTTTCATGGTCCTAGAATTAGCATTTCTCCGAGGAATCTTGGTTCATATTATTGAGAAATGGCATTAGAAATCGAGTTCTGAGTGCTAGGTATGCTTGATTCTACTCAAAGATTATTGCTCTGAAGCCCTCTCAACTAAAAGAGCAAAGCAGTAATACATATATATAGTAACCTATGTATATACATATGTCCATAAATATTTCTACTCATTACCATCTCTATCTGTAGTAAATAAAAATGAGTGTATTCTGATGTATCCGACGCTCATCCTTATCACTTAGAACAGTCTAGCCTTCTTCCCTTGCTCAACTGTAACCTCCAACTCCAGCAGTGACAAATCTGGCTTTCACCACCCACCACAAATTTACTAAATTGTTCAATTAAAGTATACATGTATGTTTTCAGAACTGTTAACCCACACTTCCATGAGCAACAACTTTAAAAAAAATAAATTTATTTATTTTAATTGGAGGCTAATTACTTTACAATATTGTATTGGTTTTGTCATACGTGCACATGAATCTGCCACGGGTGTACATGTGTTCCCCATCCTGAACCCCCCTCCCTCTTCCCTCCCCATCCCACCCCTCTGGGTCATCCCAGTGCACCAGCCCCGAGCACCCTGTATCATGCATCTAACCTGGACTGGCGATTCATTTCACATATGATAATACACATGCTTCAATGCCATTCTCCCAAATCATCCCACCCTCGCCCTCTCCCACAGAGTCCAAAAGACTGTTCTATACATCTGTGTCTCTTTTGCTGTCTTGCGTATAGGGGTTTTTAAACTGTAGTATTTATATACAGTTTCTTTTGACTTTGCTGTTACAGATTACACTTTTTCAAAGTTACTTGGATCAGAACTTGATTGCCTTACACCCTTTTTGAAGGTGTTTAATACATTGGCAATACATTTAGATTTTCTTCTTATTCTGTATCCCATCTTGGTAATTGTACCAGAATACAATTAACAAGATGGCAATAGTAAATTCTAATAGCCATCTTCTTAAGAACTGGGTTAAAAACTCTGCCTGAATTCCTCAGCCTCACCCCTTTAAAACTCTAATCTCATATCCTTATCCATTATAGTCAGCCATATTGCCTCTTTTGGTGTTTCTAAAAATCCCATTTTTGTCCTTCAAACACTTTGAGCTTACTTGTTATCCATCTGGATGGCTACTTCCTTGTTCAAATGTCCCTTTTTCTTTCTTCCTCTTTGAGGATTGCACTCTAAACTACTTAAAGCTGTCAAGGCTTCACAGCCCCCAGAACTTTCCATCTTTCTTGTTTAATTTTTCCTTACAACAATTTAAATATATAAATAATATGTATTTTGTTTCATTTAGTATCTGTCTTTTTTCATTTTTTAATTTGATTAATTCTTTAATTGGAGGAAAGTTGCTTTACAACGTTGTACTGGTTTCTGCTGTTCAGTTCAGTTCAGATCAGTCGCTCAGTCGTGTCCAACTCTTTGCGACCCCATGAATCGCAGCATGCCAGGCCTCCCTGTCCATCACCAACTCCTGGAGTTCACCGAGACTCACGTCCATCGAGTCAGTGATGCCATCCAGCCATCTCATCCTCTGTTGTCCCCTTCTCCTCCTGCCCCCAATCCCTCCCAGCATCAG
>NW_011494835.1:3026003-3026760 GCF_000754665.1 Bison bison bison
GCAGCAGCAGCATACATATATCACCTCCCTCTTGAGCCTCCATCCCCTCCTCAGTATGTCTTCTTTTTTTTTTTTATTCTAAATTTTTTAAATTTTATTTTATTTTTAAACTTTACAATATTGTATTAGTTTTGCCAAATATCGAAATGAATCCGCCACAGGTATACCCGCATTCCCCATCCTGAACCCTCCTCCCTCCTCCCTCCCCTACCCTCCCTCTGGGTCGTCCCAGTGCACCAGCCCCAAGCATCCAGTACCGTGCATCGAACCTGGACTGGCGACTCGTTTCATACATGATATTATACATGTTTCAATGCTATTATCTCAAATCTCCCCACCCTCTCCCTCTCCCACAGAGTCCATAAGACTAATCTATACATCGGTGTCTCTTTTGCAGTCTCGTACACAGGGTTATTGTTACCATCTTTCTAAATTCCATATATATACGTTAGTATACTGTATTGGTGTTTTTCTTTTTGGCTTTCTTCACTCTGTATAATAGGTTCCAGTTTCATCCATCTCATTAGAACTGATTCAAATGTATTCTTTTTAATGGCTGAGTAATACTCCATTGTGTATATGTACCACTGCTTTCTTATCCATTCATCTGCTGATGGGCATCTAGGTTGCTTGCATGTCCTGGCTATTATAAACAGTGCTGCAATGAACATTGGGGTACACGTGTCTCTTCCCTTCTGGTTTCCTCAGTATGTATGCCCAGCAGTGGGATTGCTGGATCATAAGGCAGTTCTATTTC
>NW_011494835.1:3029239-3029944 GCF_000754665.1 Bison bison bison
TGGTGGTACTGAATTCTCTTAACTTTTGCTTGTCTGAGAAGCTTTTGATTTCTCCTTCATATTTGAATGAGATCCTTGCTGGGTACAGTAATCTGGGCTGTAGGTTATTTTCTTTCATCACTTTAAGTATGTCTTGCCATTCCCTCCTGGCTTGAAGAGTTTCTATTGAAAGATCAGCTGTTATCCTAATGGGAATTCCCTTGTGTGTTATTTGTTGTTTTTCCCTTGCTGCTTTTAATATTTGTTCTTTGTGTTTGATCTTTGTTAATTTGATTAATATGTATCTTGGGGTGTTTCGCCTTGGGTTTATCCTGTTTGGGACTCTCTGGGTTTCTTGGACTTGGGTGATTATTTCCTTCCCCATTTTAGGAAAGTTTTCAACTATTATCTCCTCAAGTATTTTCTCATGGTCTTTTTGTCTTCTTCTTCTGGGACCCCTATGATTCGAATGTTGTAGCGTTTAATATTGTCCTGGAGGTCTCTGAGATTGTCCTCATTTCTTTTAATTCGTTTTTCTTTTATCCTCTCTGATTCATTTATTTCTACCATTCTATCTTCTAATTCACTAATCCTATCTTCTGCCTCTGTTATTCTACTATTTGTTGCCTCCAGAGTGTTTTTAATTTCATTTATTGCATTATTCATTTTATATTGACTCTCTTTTATTTCTTCTAGGTCCTTGTTAAACCTTTCTTGCATCTTCTC
>NW_011494835.1:3030493-3030901 GCF_000754665.1 Bison bison bison
TTTTAGTTTAGCAAAGAAGCCTGCTTACAGTTTTATAGATAATGTCTCTCTGGGGCTGCGATTGCCCCCTTCCGGCTCTGGCTGCCTATCACCGGAGGGGGATGGTCTGCCGTCGGCTATCTCTGTTCAGTCCTTTATTCCGTGCGCAGGCCTGGCGGTGTCATAGGTTAGGGCTGGCTTTTCGCGTGGTAGATATCCCACAGTCTGGTTTGCTAGCCCAAATTATTTCGCTCAGATAGTGCTCGGGGTATTCAGGCCAGATTCTTGCGATGCAGCCCGCGCGGCGCCTCCCTGCCCAGCCCCCGCTTGCTAATGGCCTATGCAGGCGTCTGCGCTCCTTCTCCACTGGGGGAGTTACCGTAGGGCTCGCAACGTGCTGGTTTTAATTATTTATTTTTCCTCCCTGTT
>NW_011494835.1:3031001-3031338 GCF_000754665.1 Bison bison bison
CCCCCAGTTCACGACACGTATAGCCTCTCTGCCCACGCTGCTCAGGCTCTAGGTTGCTCCGCAGCGAACCATCCGCAGCCCGCCCTGGGCTGCCTATACTTCCCAGGTCCAAGCCGCTCAGGTTCAGGCACTCCGGGTAGTCCTCAGAGGCGCAGACTCTCAGTTGGGCCTGCGTTTTGTGCCATTCCCAGATCCGAGCAGCTCAGGTGATATGGTGTTTTGCGCGCGCGATTGCTGCGACTTATCGCCTCCCCGCCGCTCGGTTATCTAGTTGCGCACCGGCACACCTTCTCAGGCAGATGTTGACCATCCAGACCCCCAAGAAGCTTTAGTTAGC
>NW_011494835.1:3031438-3031892 GCF_000754665.1 Bison bison bison
TCTGTGTGGGTTTGTACAGATGGCTTGTCAAGGTTTCTTGGTTACGGAAGCTTGTGTCGGTGTTCTGGTGACTGGAGCTGTATTTCTTCTCTCTGGAGTGCAATGAAATGTCCAGTAATGAGTTATGGGATGCCTATGGTTTTGGGGAGACTTTGGGCTGCTTGTATCTTGGAGCTCAGGGCTGTGTTCCTTGCTGCTGGAGAATTTGCTTGGTATGTCTTGCCCTGAAACTTGTTTCACCCAGAGAGGTTTACAGCATTATATGGAGAAGAGAAGAGTGAGGAGGGAGTTAGAGGTGACCCGAATGAGATGAGGTGGAGTCAGTAGAGGAGAGAGTGGGCTATTCAATAATCTCTTCCTTATGTGCACTCCACAACTGGACCGCTCAGAGTTGTTCACAGAGTTATACAGAGAAGAGAAGAAGGAAGAAGGTGGCATAGGTGGCCAGGAGGAT
>NW_011494835.1:3032431-3032570 GCF_000754665.1 Bison bison bison
GCAATGGGCTTCCCAGGTGGCGCTAGTGGTAAAGAACTTACCTGCCAATGCAGGAGACATAAGAGACACAGGTTCCATCCCTGGGTCTGGAAGATCCCCTGGAGGAGGGCATGGCAAGCCCCTCCAGTATTCTTGCCTG
>NW_011494835.1:3032776-3051591 GCF_000754665.1 Bison bison bison
TTTAAATGTTCTTTTGATGAATTTGTGGGGGAGAAAGTGTTCTCCCCATCCTACTCCTCCACCATCTTAGCTCCTCCCTCAGTATCTGTCTTCTTGAAATAGAGTGTAAGCTCCATGAAGGGAGAAAAACAACTTTAATGATTATTTTACTACATTATCCATAGCACCAAAAATAGTGGACTTTTAGAAGTTAATAATAAATATTTGTGAAATAAATGAATAAATGAAGAAAGGAAAATAAACATGCACATATACACTAGAATTCAAATATATTCATGGGGATAGAAAATTTTATATTTCAAGTTTTGCACCTATATGTGTATGTATTTTCATATATATGTGCAAATGTGTTATTAAGATCAGCAGTTTTGATATGTTTAAGTCATATTCTGTATAAATTAAACTTGTTACAATAATCATAATTTGCATTTATATAGTTTTGTATGATTTTTCAAAGCACTTTTCATATATTGTTTCTCCACTGGTATTATTGTTATAATCCCTCTTTTCATGTAAGGAAACTGAGATCCAGTTTCATGCCAGAGGGCACTTATCAAATGAGTGTCAAAGCCTAAAATTAACTCTAGGTTTTATTATTTAAGTCTATTTTCCTTTCTTTCACACAGTGCTTTTGTGTTTCTTCATTATTTGTCATGATTATAATTACATAGTATATTTCTATCCGTCACACAGGGTGAGTTGAAATCTGTCATGTAAAGAAATATTAATATAAAACAATTCAGTGAGTATGACTGACATGCTAAATAACTAAAAGTTTTATTAATTGAAAAGCTAAAGAAACCCTTGTATACTCAAAAACTCCATTGGTGCTTTTAGGAGGAGTTTTGCTCAGTGTCCCTATGACTAAAACTAGGATAAATGATGCTGCAGCATCTCCTCCCTATTCAGATTTTCACTTTTTCTAAACCTGACTGTACTTGTTGTTTTGCTTTCCTTGTTAATGGTGTCACTCTCCACCAATATAAGAAACCCAAGAAGTCTACTTAATTCCTACCTCTCCTAACATCACCACTAAAACCAGACGACTAAATCCTGTTAACTTTGCTTATGAAATATTCCTGGAATATGTGTATTTTTCACTTGTATTCTCACTACAATAGTTGAGGCCCTCACCATCTTTCACCTGACCTTTACTTTTCTTCCTCAAAAAGTCTTAACCAAATCTTCAATATATTGTCCATTCAGAATGGTACATCTGTACTCCAACCTCATTGTATTATCTTTTCATGGATGGATAGTAATTATTTTAGGCTTTGGGATATGCAGTCTCTCTTACAGCTACTGAACTCTATCATTGCAATGGGCTTCCCAGGTGGCTCTAGTGGTAAAGAACTTACCTGCCAATGCAGGAGACATAAGAGACACAGGTTCCATCCCTGGGTCTGGAAGATCCCCTGGAGGAGGGCATGGCAAGCCCCTCCAGTATTCTTGCCTGGAGAATCCCATGGACAGAGGAGACTGGTGGGCTACCCTCAATGCTACTGCTGCTGCTGCTAAATCGCTTCAGTCGTGTCCAACTCTTAGCGACCCCATGGACTGCAGCCCACATCCATGGATTTTCCAGGCAAGAGTACTGGAGTGGGGTGCCATTGCCTTCTCCCTGGCTACCCTCCATAGGGTTGCAAATAGTCACACACGACTGAAGCGAATTAGCATGCATGCATGCATGCGTGTTTGCAGTATAAACCAGGCGTAAATGATATATAAACAAATGAGTGGCTGTTTTTGATAAACTTTTAATAACCAAAGCAGGCTGTGAGGTAGTTTTTGTCCATGGGCATTAGTTGTCAATTCCTCTTCTTAGAGAGTAGGGCCTTTGACCATCAGCATCTAGACAATCAGCATCTAGAAGTTGCTCAGTATACAGTGGGAGCTAAATAAAAATTTATTGGAAAGTAAATGAATGATTACAAAAAGGAATAAATAATGAGTGATTACAAGTCAAACATATACCTACAAGAGCCGTTAGGTATAAACTGGGGTATTGATTTAGTCATTCACTTACAAACTGTCCACAAGAGAAAAAGGTATAATCTTCATGCTGTACATAATTAGAGTTTTTCATGAGATAGCTAGTGTGTTTGGTAGGTTCTGGACTAGAGATATAAATCTTGAAAGTAATAGCTGCTGCTGCTGCTGCTGCTGCTGCTAAGTCGCTTCAGTCGTGTCCGACTCTGTGTGACCCCAGAGACAGCAGCACATCAGGCTCCCCTATCCCTGGGATTCTCTAGGCAAGAACACTGGAGTGGGTTGCCATTTCCTTCTCCAATGCATGAAAGTGAAAAGTCAAAGTGAAGTCGCTCAGTCGTGTCCGACTCTAGCGACCCCATGGACTGCAGCCTAACAGGCTCCTCCGTCCATGGGATTTTCCAGGCAAGAGTAGCATAGCAGTGGTATTTAAAGTCACAGCTTTGGGGCAGCTGAGTGAATAGAGAACCAAGGTTATAGGTAGAGATTATCAAGGACACAAGTAAAAAAGGACAACTTTTAAAAAGCTAACAAATGAAATTAGATTCTATACAAAGATGTCTGAGGGATAGCCAAAATGAAACAATTCTGAAAATGATATTTTCATAAGAATCATGGGTGAAAGGGTTTAAAAAGTAAAGAAGTAAGCAACAGTGGTAAATGCCACCAAGATCGCCAATGAAGTTAATTCTTGCAAAGTGCTCATAAACTTATAGTTAAGTCATGAATCACCTTATCAAACTAAAGTAGTGAAGGTGAAAATCAGAAGGTGATGTGTTTAATAGTGGGCCAAAGTTTAAAAAGTGAAAATGATGAGGTTGTAATGACTTAAAAACAACAACAACAACAAACAAACAGAAAAGACCACCGGAGAGCTGTTATAGGGTGTGCTGCATCATGGTTTGTTTGGTATTTATCTTGCTTGAGTTTCTGTGAAATGGAAAGCCCATGTATGTTTAAATGTTTAGAGGGGATCAATATGTAAGAATAAATAGAATATCCAAGAAAAACTTGGGAGAAATGGTGAGCAAAGTCAAAGAATAGGGGAAATAACCGGAGAAGATTTAGCATCAGAGAGTGGCAGAGACCCATCTTCATCAGAAACTATCAGAAGAAGGTTCTGGTAGAAGTAAATAGACATACATTGTGGGCAGATAAGAAACTGAAAGCTTCAAAAAATTAGTCTTGATTTTTCTGTGTGAAATAAAAAATAAGTCTAATATTTGAGAGACAGAATGGAAGAATTTAGAGGTTAAGGAAATACAACTTTCACATAGCTTTTGAGAGAAATAGGTGTTGATCATTAAGTACATGTAATAAGATTGCAGAATAGTATGAAGGGCTCAGCTATGAGTAAATCACAAATCTCTAATGGCTCAATCTGCACTGTTAGATTTCTTTTTGCAATATTCATCAGGAAGGTATAGGTGCTGAGAAATTAGATGTTGAAAATTATCCATGATTGGGTACTTGGAGAGGATGTGAAATCAAAGAGCAATGAGGTAAAGGAATGAGGGTGTTGCCCATACATTAAAATAGGAGTGATGTCCCATAAATGGCCATCGTTACAGTAATGGAATCCAAGCTACAAGGGAGCTGCTAAAATGGGCATTGTAAAGTTAGGCATTGGTCTTATGGAAATGAGTGAGAAAACCAGAAGGATAAGAAATTGTATTCAGAAATAAGCTACTAGAATTTATACTTCAAAAGCAGAGAAGTTCTGGGCAATGCCAAGGACAAAATTGTAGCCACAATCATTGGTGTATGCTGTAAAATGCAAGTGAATGTAAACAGAACTCATGATGTCAGCAAATGTGAGGCTAACATGGTATAACTGCTGTCTACTGTAACTGACCCTGCAAGGCCCTGCCCCACTCCTTCTGCAGGAACGATTGCCGGCCTTACGTATTATAACTGCCAATGCCTGCACCTTTATTTTAGCTTGAGGCTATCCCTATCTTTGGGAGCCTGCTTTGCCATGTGTGAGGTAGGATGGAAGTGCTGGGAAATTAATACCTCCCTTCTCCCATGGGCTTCCCTGGGGGCTCAGATGGTTAAGAATCTGCCTGCAATGTGGGAGACCTGGGTTCAATCCCTGGGTTGGGAAGATCCCCTGGAGAAAGGAATGGCAACCCACTCCAGTATTCTTGCCTGGAGAATTCCATGGACAGACCATATAGTCCATGGGGTCACAAAGAGTTAGACATGACTAAGCAACTAACACTTCTCCCTAAAGCTCTCAACCAGTGAGGCAATAGATCCCTCACCCCTTGGATGGTAAAGTGCTCTGTGTGTGTTTTGTCCTAGTTCATAGAATTCCTCCAGTGGAATTAAGTTTCAGTATTCAAGGATAGCTAGCTTGTAAATATTTCCTTTAGTAATTCCATTCTCTTCTTTGTCTAACTTGCTATTTTAAACTCAAATACTTATCTTAGGATTCTACTTTTCCTCCCTACATTTTGATATTTATACAAATGCTGAAGTTCCTCACAATGATGCCCTGAGTGGGAAGGTAGAAAGTGAAAGTGAAGTTGCTCAGTCGTGTCCGACTCTTTGCGACCCCATGAACTGCAGCCTACCATGCTCCTCTGTTCATGGGATTTTCCAGGCAAGAATACTGGAGTGGGTTGCCATTTCCTTCTCCAGAGGATCTTCCTGACCCAGGGATTGAACCCGGGTCTCCTGCATTGTAGGCAGATGTTTTACTATCTGAGCCACCCAGTAAGTCCCGGGAAGGTAGAAGCAGCAGATAAAGCAAAAGTTAGCAGGTGACTACAATGAGGATGGTTAAATGATACATATTTATATTTTTATTATTTATGCTTATATTTCCATTTCTGTTTATAGATGTGAGTTGAATAGAAGCAAAAGAGGACCTAGAAGACATGGTTGATACAACTTCTTGTCCTAACAACACCAGTGCATGATCAGCCTCCACAGAGAAGAGTCAAGGAAACAAAGCTCAGAGAACAAGCCCACAGTTGTTCAATAGACATTTATTGAATATCTATTATGGGTGAGAAATAGATTAGATGCCAGAGACACAAAAATAAATAAGGTATTATTCATGATCTCAATGTATTTGTCTACTATTATGGTATTAATCCTTTGATCAGAAAATTGTAATGCCATTGAAAGGTGATGACTAAAATATACACAAGGGATTGCTGAACAGTCAGAGAAGGCTCCATGAATAAGATTACCTCTCAACTCAGTATTAAAGTTAAGAAGTTAACAGGCAAAGAAGTTGAGATAAAAAGATAAAAGATTTATCCAACCCTTTAGGAAGAGGGTTGGATAATACGTTTAGGAAATTACAAAGAGCTTAGTGCTTGTGGAGCTTATTAATAGAAGAAAAGTAAAAGTGTGTTGGAGAGCCAGGCAAGGGACAAATCATTCCTGTATGCTGGGTCTTGGGAATCTATTCTTAGCAGTGGAGTGTCACTGAGGAATTCTGAATAAGCAAAGGCATTTACCAGCACCTGTACTAGAGCATAGAACTGTGTGTGTGTTGTGTGTGCTTGAGAGAAGTTAATCAACACAAAAATAAATTTATAAACAAGAAAAAAGCAGAGATTGACAGAGAATTTATATTTAATTGTTTGATAATATATGGACAGTTTCCTTATATATATTGGTATAGTAAACCATCTCTGAAAAAGCAAAATTGAAGGTGAGATGTAAACAATAAGGAGTTGGCTGTATGAAGACAGAGTAGGGCATACAGAGAAACAGCTAGTTTGGAAGGTGGAGGGGCTAGTGTGGATTTTGTTTGTTCTCCCTGAAGAATAGAAAGAAAGACAATGTGACTGGGACAATGGTATAAAGGGAGTAATTTGGACATAGTAAGAAAAGCCTAAATAAAGTAGGAGAAGGGAATGGCAATCCATTCCAGTATTCTTGCCTGGAGACTTCCATGGACAGAGGCGCCTGGAGGGCTATAGTCCATGGGGTCACAAAGGGTTGGATGTGCTGAGCAGCTAACACTTTAGAAGCTAGAGTAAAAAGTTGATATTTTGTTTTAATGTGATGCTGTGTGGGCCAGAATAAGAGGCCTTTGAAGAGTTCCACATCCTAATCTGTGGAAACTGAATATGCTACATACATGGCAAAGGGAAATGAGGTTGCAGATGGAGTTAGGGTTGCTAATCAGCTGACTCCAAGATAAGGAGATAACCCTGCATTTTTGGTATAATCAGGAGCATCCTTGCCAAGAAGAGCAAGGCAGAAGGAGAGAGTCAGAGGAAGATATGGCTGTGAAAAAAGGCACAAGCAGACAAAATGCTGTTGGCTCTGAGGATGGAGGAAGAGACCATGAACCAAGGAATGTGGGTGGTCTTTAGAAGCTACAAAGGACATGGAAACGAATCTCCTTCAGAGCTTCCACAGAAGAAGGGAGACTTGCCAATATTTTGAATTTAGTCCAGGGAGTCTTGTCTTAAGATGTCCCACCCAAAACTGTAAGATGATATATTTGTCTTGCTTTAATCCACTGAATTTGTGATAATTTATTATAACAGAAATACAAACTAATTGATAAAACATTGAGGGTTGGCAAGCAAAAGGATTGCAATAACTACCTGTGATTTTAAAACTCTTTGTGGTTACTGTATGAATAGTGGATTGCAGTGCAAGAATCACAAAATCGAGGAAGTCATTCATGAGTTAACTACAGTAATTTAAATGAAAAATGTTGGTAGATTGGACAAGAGTATTAATGGTAGATATGAAAAGAAGTGAATGAATTTGGGGTAGTTTTTAGAATGATAATTGATGGAAGTGGGTTATTAGTTGGATTTAGGGAGTGAAATAAAAATAACTATCAAGGGAAATGTATAAGTGTTAACCTTGTACGACTGAGCTGATTGTGATTAACACCCAAGAATTAGAGAAGCACCGGGCAAATGCTTTTGATGGGGTAAATGAAGAATTTTGAGACCATAATGCTAGTTTATATCTCGGTGGTTGTGTCAAGTAGTGAGTTGGATATATACATTTTTTAATTTCTGGGGAAAGCTCAGATTTGTAGGTTTTGATTTGGAAATCATAATTATGGAGAACCACTTTAAAGCTGCAGGTCTACATTCAAGCATTAAAAGAAAAAAAACTGTGGGATGTAGCAATGGGACACTGAAAAAGGTAAGGGTGAAAGACAAGAAAATAAAGAACCTAGGAAGAGTGGCCTGGGAGACAAATCAGAGTGACACGATATGATAGAACCAGATGAAAGGACAAAGTGTTTCTAGAAGAACAGGCCTCAGATGCTTTTGAAAGGATAACAAGATGAGTTAAAAACATTACATTTGGCCGTACAGAGATCTTGGCAAACTGTCAACAAAGTGAGGCCAGTGAGAACCCAATAGATGGGAGTTGAGGTTGGACTCAGAAACCAGAAGTATAAGCAGTGATTTCATGGCAATCATTCTAACAAATTTTGCTGTAAACGGAGGCATCAGAATGGAGTAGGAATTATACTTAGGTGCTTTCCTTGTCAATGAAATAACTCTCCAGTAACACAAAGTGAATGATTTTCATATTAAATTTCTTTCTCCCATCTCATTCTAAAACACACCACATAAATTACTTTCCATTTCAGGTATATTTATTCACTCTTTTGTCACTTGTTTATTTACTCATTAATTCCCAATAAAAGTTTATTCAAGACCTACAAAGTAGAAGACACTGAGATGCTATCTAGAGAGGAGTCAGATTTGTAAGTTTAGATTTGGGAGTTACAAGCATAAAGAAGACCTATTAGCTATAAAAGATATAGATGGTATCTGGCGTCTAAGAATTATGATTTAGCATTTTCTTAGATTGCAATTCTTCTTATATTAAAAATATTACTTTCCCAAAACCCTTGTCAGGAGCTGTTAATTTACTTCAGTCGCTCAGTCATGTCCAACAGTTTGCAACCCCATGGACTACAGCATGCCAGGCTTCTCTGTCCATCACCAACTCCCAGAGTTCGTTCAAACTCATGTCCATTGAGTCGGTGATGCCATCCAAATATCTCATCCTGTGTTGTCCCCTTCTCCTCCCGCCTTCCATCTTTCCCAGCATCAGGGTTTTTTCAAATGAGTCAGCTCTTTGCATCAGGTGGCCAAAGTATTGGAGTTTCAGCTTCAGCATCAGTCTTTCCAATGAATATTCAGAACTGATTTCCTTTAGGATGGATTGGTTGGATCTCCTTGCAGTCCAAGGGACTCTCAAGAGTCTTCTCCAACACCACAGTTCAAAAGCATTAATTCTTCAGTGCTCAGCTTTCTTCACAGGTCAACTCTCACATCCATACATGACAACTGGAAAGCCATAGCTTTGACTACACGGACCTTTGTTGGCAAAGTAATATCTCTGCTTTTGAATATGCTGTCTAGATTGGTCATAGCTTTTCTTCCAAGGAGAAAGTGTCTTTTAATTTCTTGGCTGCAGTGATTTTGGGGCCCCAAAATAAAGTCTGTCACTGTTTCCACTGTTTCTCCATCTATTCCCCATGAAGTGATGGGACCAGATGCCATGATCTTTGTTTTCTGAATGTTGAGTTTTAAGCCAACTTTTCCACTCTCCTCTTTCACTTTCATCAAGAGGTTCTTTAGTTCCTTTTCACTTTCTGCCATAAGTGTGGTGTCATCTGCATATCTGAGGTTATTGATGTTTCTCCTGGCAATCTTGATTCTAGCTTGTCCTTCACCCAGCCTAGCATTTCGCATGAGGTATTCTGCACATGTTAAATAAGGAGGGTGACAATATACAGCCTTGATGTACTCCTTTTCCTATTTGGAACCAGTCTATTGTTCCATGTCCAGTTCTAACTGTTGCTTCCTGACCTGCATATAGGTTTCTCAGGAGGCAGGTCAGGTGGTCTGGTATTCCCATCTCTTTAAGAACTTTCCCCAGTTTGTTGTGATCCACACAATCAAAGACTTTGGTGTAGTCAATAAAGCAGAAGTAGATGTTTTTCTGGAACTCTCTTGCCTTTTCAATGATCCAATGGATGTTGGCAATTTGATCTCTAATGGTTCTACTCAAAATGGCTCATGGTCCTTAAAACCATTTCCTTGTAATTGACTATTTGGCCACATTTAAAACCCATACTTCATATTTTAATATCTCAGGCACTCAATATTTTCCTTAAAAACACTTTTGTGTTAGTTTCATTCATAGAAATAGTAGCCACAGAAATTTAAGGCCTTAGTCATCATTTTACTTCTTCCAGAAGTCTTCCAAAAATGCGACTATCCAGCCAAAAGGAAGCTCTCTGTTTTGAATTACTTTAGCAGTTCTAGTATGTACTGGGTGGATGGATTTATCATATTGCTTTATTTTGCCTTACTTTTCATTGTGTTCTTGAAAATATCTGTTCAGAGTGCTTAAACTTAGTAACTTTTAATGAATATATGTTAAATAGATATCCCTCAATGTGTCATGAAACAGTTAGGGAAAAACAACACAAAACTGAGCTCTCAACATGCTAAAATGATTGATTCTGCCCATATTCTAGCTGCAGCATTTATCAGTGGCTACAAACAAACAAATCCCTCCAAATCTAACTTAATAAAACAGGATCCTATAGATTCTCTAAGGCATTTATTATTGATGTGTTATTCTGGTTGAATGTTATCTGCTTCTCTTTAGTATTCATCTGATAGAAGAAATAGTGAGTTCATTTCATAATGAATTCAGATAGTTGCATTCAAACCTTCTGTTAACCTTATTACAGTCAAATGACACTACAGGGACTGCATGCTGAACTTAAACTTTGAGAACTTAAGTTAAATGCTTAGTCAGCAAGGTCTTTTATCAGCAATTGATTATTTTAGGCATTAAAATATAAAAACCACTCTTGAAAGTTAGGGGAAAAGCATAGTACCCCTTCCAAAATGATTTAAATTGAAATAATTCTGTATTTCATTCTGGAGAAAATTGTAAAAGATCATACTTTTCCCATAGGAGTTTTAGTACTTCCAGGTTTGGGTTTAAGTTATAAATATCTCAGAAACTGCCTTACTCATGGTGTTTCAAATTATTCCCAGTTGTGTCTCTTACTGAAACCAAGATGCATGGCTATACCTGTATATAGTGAAGGGAAAAAGCTCTCCAGGTCTTTGAAAAGGTTATATCTAGTTCAAGTTTGCGTATGGCTTTTCTGTGAGCTAAACTAGTTTTTGTGTGCGCTTAGTCTCTCAGTCTGGAGAAGGTGATGGCACCCCACTCCAGTACTCTTGCCTGGAGAATCCCATGGACGGAGGAGCCTCGTGGGCTGCAGTCCATGAGGTCGCTAGGAGTCGGACACGACTGAGCGACTTCACTTTCACTTTTCACTTTTATGCATTGGAGAAGGAAATGGCAACCCACTCCAGTGTTCTTGCCTGGAGAATCCCAAGGACAGGGTAGCCTGGTGGGCTGCCGTCTATGGGGTCGCAAAGAGTTGGACACGACTGAAGCGACTTAGCAGCAGCAGCAGCAGCAGTCTCTCAGTTGTGTCTGAGTCTTTGCAACACCATGGACGGCAGCCCGCCACACTCCTCTGTCCATGAGGAGCTACAGGCAAGAATACTGGAGTGGGTTGCCGTGCACTCCTCCAGGGGATCTTCCCAACCCAGGGATCGAACCCAGGTCTCCCACATTGCAGGCAGATTCTTTATCATCTGAGCCACTAGGGAATCTAACTAGCTTTTGGGTAGTTACAAAAAGAAAAGAATTTGATGTATCCTTGCCTGATGTGTGTATTTTATTTTATGTGAAGCTGATCTGATATGTTCTGGGCTTTTGGGAGGCATTCATCCAAATACAAGAATAGCACACATCCTGCCATTTTTGTATCTGTCAAAACTTACAAACTACATATGTGACATTTTATTAAAGTAAAATTTTCTTTGTATACTGTCACATACTAATAACTTTCTTTTACATTTTAAAATCCTTAAGATATATATAATATATTACATCTATTGTATATTGTATACTAAGTTAACAAAAGCAGGGAGTCACATAAGAGAATGGTAAAATTTAAACAATGAGAGTCATGGCTAAAAAGGAGAGAAATGAGGAATTTCCAGATATTTTTGAAAGAAGAATCAATTCATTACTACAAAGAATCAGAATTTCATAGAAAATAGGCCATATTTCTTTTTTTTTAAGACTGAACCCCACAGATTCCATCTCTGGGCTTTTGGTAGTAAATCATATTGAATCAGAAAAGACAAATTCATCTGCTCAATGAGTAGGTTAATAGACATGGTTAGCAAGCTATCAGAGAAAATAAAACAGTTTTTATTTTTAAGACTTAGGAAATTAAAATTTTAAATATGCAAGCTCCTATAAATTCTTAGCATCCTACTTGTGTAACTATTTGTTATTTTATTTCCTAGATTTACAAGAGGAAAATATTTGTTCCCTCCTCATGACTCCTAAAGTTATAACAAACAACCCAAATGTATTTGATCACAAGTTAAACATCTTGGAATGAGGAATGGAAACCGAACTTTTCTTCTGAGTCCAGCCTGAGAGATGTCAAAATGTGTCAGCTGCTTTCGAACCTGGCCTGTGGTTACATGGCAGTTAGCAGTCGGCCCACTTCCAATTCCACACAAATAACAATTTAAGAACCTAAAGTATAATAGAATAAATTTGAGAAATGAAATTATTCAAAAGACATAGAACAAGCTACGTAGCCTAAAGAGAAATTTTATGTGCTTAATTTATAGACTGATCTGCTCTAACTTCTGGCACTTTCCTCCAGCAGTATTCAAACATGCTTCAACACAGGTGAACCTTGAAAACATAACTGCTGAAAGCTTAGCTAAACTACTCCAGGGTATCGGTGCCCTGGCAGCCATTTTGTGTAACTTATGAAGACCTTAAACTGCTACTAGCCTCTCAGGCCATAGTACATGCTCCGGTAGCAGCCCACAGTCACAGGCAAGTCTAAGTTCCTAATGTGACTCCCCCAGCATTCCTGGTAATTAAGTCTCCCCTGCCTCCAGAGCCTTTACCTTATTCACTTTAGATAAGACCATTAGGGGTTCTTTTGGCTTGAAATGACCAATTTGACCTCAGCCCAAGAACCCAAACACTACACCCATGCAGCCTAATAAAAACATGTACCCAGGTCCTATTCTGTCTCCACTCTGCCTCCACCCCCCTAGGTGGACCCATGAGGCACGGTGGGTACTTCCTCCGGATCTAGGAGTAACACATTTTCCATTTCAATTCTCCTGTGGTCTGCTGTGGACCACGTAGTGGTGACCACTGTTCCCTTCACCATCAGGCACACTGTGCTCTACTTAACAATTATGAATTTGACAGATTCTTAACAATAATGCCAAGTGAAAGAAGCTAGTCACAAAAGAGCAAATATTGTATGATTCCATTTATATGAAATGTCCAGTGGACAATGAGAAATGATTGCTAAGGAGAATATAGTTTTTTTTGGGGGGGGGAGATGAAAATGTTCTAAAAGTAGACAGTGATGATGGTTGTACAATTTTGTGGATATATTAAAAACAGAACAACTAAACTGTACTCTTAAAAAAGGGATTAGTTTTATAATATGCAAATTTTATCTCACTAGAACTGTTGTAAAAATCAGTGTGGTATATTTGGGGAATGCAGGCAATGATTTTAATATTGTCTTTAATTAGCCAACTAAACCACACATATTTAACACTATTGTTTAACAATTTAAAAGTTAAACACTTATATAGTGTTTTATAGAATCTATAGCACTTTTATATATATTATCTTTCTTACACCCATAATATCCTAATTAATTTATTATTAAATTAATTAGTCTCATTCTAAGAAAAATGACTTTCAAAACTTAGAGAATCGAATGATTTGTTCAGTGTTAACAGATCTAGTGAGACACATGTTAAGATGCTACTCAAATCAAGTCTCACAGTCTTTCCTTACATTACAGATGCCTCCTTGAAGATTTATTGAGAGCAACACATAAATGGATAGAAATGCAAAGGAAAGAGTCAAGATTCCAGAGAGGACTGCTTTAGGCATAACTAGTCTCTCTAGAGAAAATGTAGTTGGTGCAGAAGGGGAAGTCAGTAGCAATTTCCTATTTGATTTCTATCTTCCCAAAACTAACATAAAAAGAAACCACTGAGTATGGGGTTATGGTTAGACAGGGAATATTGTACAAGAGCATTGAGAATAGAAATCACTCTGTAAAATTAAAAAGAGAATATAAAAATGCTTGGGAAGAAACAGGACTTTTCTAGAAAATTTATTATCATTAGAGACATGAAAAAATTGTTTGTAATCATAGAATATCCTTATATTTATTTATAAGGGCCATTCGACTCGTTCTGGCAAGAAAAATGTGAACAGAAGTGAAAAAGGGCATTTTTACACAGAGGAAGTGAAAAATGCACATACTTCCTTCATCTCACTCTCTGCTGTGGTGAACTCGGAGCCATCGTGGTCCAGACTGCATCAACATAAGATGGACTCACATAGTGACTCACACTAGATCATGAGAAGAGAGAGGAAAACAAATCTTGTTTTAAGTTTTAAGCTACCATGTTTATAAGGCTTATTTGTTGTTATAGTAAGCCTACCCTGTCCTTGCTAACTTGAAGTTAAATGCTGCTGTACTTTTTATAAATACATGGCATTGGTGTAGCAGTTGGCAAAAGCAGTGGAGAAACCAATTAGAAGCTCAAAAGGTGGCAACCCATTTTATGCCCAGGCGCAACAATAGAACGACTGCCTGGTGCAACGAGGGAGGCACTCTGCTTTGTATGTTGACTACTGTTCACTGTGCTGGGCAAAGTATTAAAAATAGAGAAACATCACTAAAGAAGAATTAAACAACTTGTCAGCAGAACTAGAAAGAAACAGAGAAAGTCTTTCAGAGGCTTGACCAACTGGAAAATATGTTTTTTTAAAGAGATAAAAGAGTATTTCATCAATAAAGATGCAATAGGCTTTCTCGGTTGATTCAAAACAAAGATCCAATGACGGATATGTGTTTTCTTTCAAGCATGAAACCTCAAGGTGTCTACCATTAAGGAGGTGGGGGATATGAGAATGAGAAAGTAAAAGGGATCAAAGAAAGCAGATCTTGAAACAGGGCCTCAAGGGATTGGATCTATATCTTGCTAATTGAGCATGGCAAATATTTATATATTCCTACTTACCTACAGTTCTTTCTTTTTTAATTTTTATTGAAATATAGTTGATCTACAACATTATGTCAGTTTTAGGTACACAGCAAAGTGATTCGGATATAGGTAGAGAGATAGTTTTTTATATTTTTTCATTATAGATTGTTTTTTATTTTGTGATTAAGGTGATATATAGTCATGAAGAACAAAAAATAACACAAAAAGGCTTACATTTTTCTCTGTGTCAACCATCTTTAGATTTGATGTATTATTTTTCCACTCAACATTCCTTCTCTCTATCTTCTGGTAGCAGACCTCTCCTCCATGGCCATATTTGTAGGAGTATCACCCAAACAAAATCAAATATAATGCTTTAACTTCCTTGATCAAATGACTCTTTCTGAGGCTAGCACATATTCCTCAACTTTGCATTTGTATGACTTTAGCCAGTGGTCATAAGTTCATAAGGGAGTAAACCCAGGTTTGGAGGATAATCTTAGCTTGCCTTGAGGATGAAGTTGATTTGATATAATTATGCTAATATAAGAGAAAGTTTCAGATTTTTTAAAAAGTCAGACAGAAAAATTCTGGGTTCCTTTGAATCTACAATTTCTAATACCCTCAGGCCAGTACATTTGCCTTTTATTCTGATAAGTTTATACATTGAAAAAATCACACTCCTCCCTTCAATTAACAGTTTAGCTTAGATTTTCATCACTGTAATTTAAAATGACTTTCAACTCATTTACTTGTAACCATACTTACACATGGCAAATAGTCATAATATTTCCTTAGGTATTGCTCCAGAAATATTCCACATATATATACAGTCACCTTTCTAGATATAGCATACTTTACACACTGTTATTGTGCAACCTAATCTCACTTGCGAGTAAATCTTATTTCCATTAGACTTTTGTTAATGGGTTTTTGTCTCTTTCCATTAGACTGTTTGTTAGTTTGTTTTGTAATTTCATGTGGTGCCAGGCAAATTCACTGCAGCAGTAAAGATAGAAAAAGCCATTCTATTCAAGGAATTTATATTTAGATTTATGATCCACTTTGAGTTATATTTTGTTTAGGATGTAAAGAGGTCCAAATTAATTCTTTCATGTGTGGCTAGCCAGTTGTCCCAGTACCATTTGTTGAAAAGACTATTCTTTTCACATGAATTGTTTTGGCACTCATTAAAAATCATTTGACTGTAAATGTAAGAGTTTATTTCTAAACTCTCAACTCTATTCCATTGATCTATATATCTATCCTCATAATACTACTACATTGTCTTGCTTACTTTAGCTTTGTGTTGAGTTTTGAAATTGAGAAGTGTGTGTCTTTCAAGTTTTTCAAGATTTGTATTGGTTCTTGCTGGCACTTGCATTTTTCAGTCAATTTCAAAAACCCAGCTGAGAATTTGTGTTCGCATTTAATCTGATAAATTTGGGGAATATTACCATCTAAAAGAGTAAGTCTTCCAACCCATGAACATGGGAGTATCTTTCCATTTATTTACATCTTATTTAATTATTTTCAACAACATTTTGTAGTTTCAGAGTATGAGTTTTGGACTTCTTTTAACTTATTCCTAAGTTTTAATCTGCCTATGCTATTTTAAATGAAATTATTTTCTGAATTTTATTTGAAACTATTAGTTACTGGTATATGGAAACACATTTGGTTTTGTATGTTGATCTTATACCCTGAAATATGGCAGAACATGCTTATTCACTCAAATTCATTTTTGTGTGGATCTCTATGGCTTTCTATATATAAATCATGTTATCTAAAATATAAATAGTTTTACTACTTTCTTTCCAATCTCAATGCCTTCTCTCTTCCTTCCTTCCCTCCCTCCTCCTTCTTTCTTTCCTTTCCTTTTCTCTCCTTTCTTTACTTTCTTTCTTTCAATTCTCCCTTCTAGATCCTTCAATGTTAAATGAAAGTAGCTAGAGTGGGCATCTTTGCCTTCCTCCTGACTTTCAGGAAATAGTGTTCAGTCTTCCATTATTAAGTATGATAGCTGCTATTGTTTTATTTATTTATTTTTGGTAGATGCCATTTATTAGACTGAGGCAGTTCTCTTCTGTTCCCAGTATGCTGAAGGTTTTTAACATAACAGGAAGCTATATGTTTTAAAATGCTATTTTGCATCTATTGAGAAGATTACGTGTTATGTTATCCTTTATTCTATTGATATAGTATATTCTATTAATTGATTTGCAAATGTGAAAACAACCTGGAATTCCTGGGATAGATCTCAGCTGGTCATAGTATACAATCCTTGTTATATGTTGAGAATTTGGTTTACTAGTATTTTGCTGAGGCCTAAATTCCCTTTTCCTGTTTTCAATGCACATTTTGAAATGTATCTTTGTTTTGTATATTTCTTAAAATTTCTGCTTATACGCTATGCTCATTTTGAATTGATTTTTCTTATGTAATTCTAACGTATCTCTGTATATTATAGCCATTATAATTTTGTCTACCATAAGATTAGGGCTTCCCTGGTGGCTCAGATGATAAAAGAATCTGCCTACAATACAGGAGATCGGGATTTAATCCCTGGGTCAGGAAAATCCCCTGGAGAAGGAAATGGCAGCCAACTCCCAATATTCTAGTATTCTTGCCTGGAGAATCCCATGGACAGAGGAACCTGGTGGGCTATATAGTTCACTGGGGTCACAAAGAGACGGACACGACTGAGCGACTAACACACACGGAAGATTACATTTTTAATTCAAATATCATTTTTTGAACACCTTTATGTTTTTGTTTCTTACATTTAAAATGTTGACTAGTTCTAATTTAGGGAGGCTGAGGAGGCAGTGAAAACTGAAGCAATGAGCTAGCTCTCTTTGTTTTCCTAGTTGGCTACCGCTTTTCCCAAGTTAAAGCCTGTTTTGTTTCCGACTCTATTCTCAGAGCCTTAATCAACGTAGGCCATATAGAAGGCTCACGATAGAGATGTGTTAAATTAGTAAAAGAAAACAGATTATTGTGTTTTGTATTAGGCTAAACTTTACATACAGACTTAATAAAAACAGCAGTAATAAAAACCTCGTGAAAAATGTACCTAATAGTTATTGACTTTTTGAATGTTTATTAATTTTTGATATTTTTTAACTGAAACTTGTTGCAAATAAATGGTGGCATTTTCAGGCATATGTTATAGAACTAATCAATATATAAGAAAGCTAAGACTGAAGGAACTACAAGGAAACATTGAGTCTTTATTAGCAAAATAGATATCAACTATGGATTGCAGCAAAAATTCTGAATGAAAAGTGTAAGAAGTTATTCATGGAAAGCTTTTACTGCAAGAGTAGATTTTTTAAAAAATAGTTTGAATATGAAATCAAAAAAGGCTTCCAACAAGAAAGCAACAAGGCTTCAACCTGCAAAAATTAAGCAGAGTATATGGGAAAATAAATAGGAGGATCTTGAAGATGATTAAAGGATTGGACATCAAGATCTCAAAGGAATAGATTATGTAATTGTAGGTCTTAAAATGAGAAGAAAAGCATTCCTGGCCTTCTTCCTCAAAGGGCCTTTAATATTATCCCAATCTGAGTGGTTTGAAAAATTTGACAGAATACTCTTTTCTATGTTTTATTTCCTTTGCTTTCCTAGCCTTCAAACATGTTTTAGGATTATAATATATTTAATGGATATGTATAATATTCCACTGAGACTTGAATAATATAGGCTTAACTACACAGGTCCATTATAATCAGGTTTTTTTTTTTTTTTTTCAGTAGTAAATACTATAGTATTTAGTAGTAATATATAGTATGCTGCTGCTGCTGCTGCTAAGTCGCATCAGTCGTGTCTGACTCTCTGCGACCCCATAGACGGCAGCCCACCAGGCTCCCCCGTCCCTGGGATTCTCCAGGCAAGAACACTGGAGTGGGTTGCCATTTCCTTCTCCAATGCATGAAAGTGAAAAGTGAAAGTGAAGTCGCTCAGTTGTGTTCGACTCTTCACGATCCCATGGACTACAGCCTACCTGGCTCCTCCGTCCATGGGATTTGCCAGGCAAGAGTACTGGAGTGGGGTGCCATCACCTTCTCTGAATATACAGTATATAATAGTAAATATGATCCATGAATGAAGACCTGAAGATGTGGCGGGAGGAACTATTTATACAGAGAGCCAACTATAAGTTATACATGGATTTTTGACCTTGTGGAGGGGTGATGTTCTTTACCACTGAAATGTTCAAAGTTAAACAGTTATGTACACTTCTAAAATCCTTCTCTCTCTCTCTCTTTTTTGGAAATTTAAGAGGTAGGAGGAGTAACTAATTCTAGGTCTGAGTCAGAAATTAACTGGTCTTAATTAAATCTATGTCTTTGATACATCAAAATACAATGAAATCAGTAACAGAAAATGAATATAATCCTTTCAGATAATATATATAATCCCTTCCACTTTTCATGAAATAAAGATGGGAGGCCCCCTGGCCATTTACAAACTGTGAACATAACAGCTCTAGCTTTAAAGAATTCCAGTGCTAACCTAGATCATGCTTGTTTTCGAGCATTTGTGTAAAATTTAGGTCATTTGAACTGGCATAATCATTGTTTTTCCAATGGTCATGTATGGATGTGAGAGTTGGACTGTGAAGAAAGCTAAGCGCCGAAGAATTGATGCTTTTGAACTGTGGTGTTGGAGAAGACCCTTGAGAGTCCCTTGGACTGCAAG
>NW_011494835.1:3051691-3072741 GCF_000754665.1 Bison bison bison
AATGGGTCCTGAATGCTAACTGAACTCCAGTACTTTGGCCACCTCATGCGAAGAGTTGACTCATTGGAAAAGACTCTGATGCTGGGAGGGATTGGGGGCAGGAGGAGAAGGGGACAACAGAGGATGAGATGGCTGGATGGCATCACTGACTCAATGGACGTGAGTCTGAGTGAACTCCGGGAGTTGGATGGACAGGGAGGCCTGGTGTGCTGCGATTCATGGGGTCGCAAAGAGTCGGACACAACTGAGCTACTGAACTGAACTGAACTGAATCATTGTGAGATCACCTGTTTGATTATTTGTTTGGTGTACTAGCTATGACATCAAAATTTGTTTGTTATTTTGTTTTATTTGTTTGTGATTGCTTTCAAGTTCAGATAAAGTTGAAATAATGTTAGAAAAAAATATTGGGTTTCTTTCCTTGTTTTCTCTGGTTGGTCTAATGTAATGATTCATAGCTCAGAGGACTCTGGAGTCAGAGTTACGGGCTTGGAAGCTAGGTTTGCTCCTAGTCAGGTGATTTGCACAGGTATAAGTCAATCTACACCACATGTAATTACACTAGCTATTTCATAGGATTACTACAAGGCCAAAGCATGTTAATATTTTCATACAGTTAAAATGGTATCTGAAACATAGCAAGCAAATAACAATCCCTCTGTGTTTATGGAACTCTTCAGAAAATAATGAGTAGACTGTTTTCTAATCATGGAAAAAAATTTATAGAATTAATTGAAAAAACTTGGTACTTTTGATGAATGAATGGTGCCCAGTTAAGCATAATATTTTCAAAATAAAAACAAAGCCAGCCAATATGAGAAAAATGCCTCATTTTTCAAACAAGAGCATCAATAAAATCACACATGCTCAGTGGCTAAGTCGTGTCTGACTCTTTTGCCACCCTGTGGACTATAGTGCACCAGGCTCCTCCATCCATGGGATTTTCCAGGCAAGAATACTGGAGTGGGTTGTCATTCCCTTCTCTAGGAGCTCCTCCCAACCCAGGGATCAAACCCACATCTCCTGTGTCTCCTGCATTGCAGGCAGATTCTTTACCACTGAACTACAAGTTTAAATAAATTGTATATTATTTAATCCTCAGTTTCTTTTGTACACCTAAGTCTGTATCTTTTTTCTTCATCTTATAATGAAGTTTATTTGGTCATTTAAGAAATGGAAAGTTTCAAAGGTCCTCTGCCTTTTTTTCTATCATTTGGGAAATACTGGTTTGTTTTAATTTTCTAAGCATCCCCATGATCTATAATCTTCTCCCTCGCGCTCTCTCCCTCTTTCTCTCTCTCTCTCTCCCACATACTTTTATTCCCTTTCCATTTTTTTCCCACTTCTTGGATACTTTTTCTTGCAAGAATTTAAACAATCTGTTTTCTGAAGCCTTTCTAAATGTTGTCGTTTTAACATTTTCTAGCGACAAAGGCAGAAGGCTCTGGTCTGGTCCCCACCACACTACTCACTTTATTCTTCTCACAGGAATTTTAACAATTTAAAATCAAATCAGTGGCTTAGGTTTCCTTTTCTGTATCCTCTCAAAGCCAAGGCCATATTTCCTATTTTCAATTTTATATACCCCTTCACAAACCTTTCTTGTTCTGGGATTTAAATATCCTGTGTGCAGTTAGATCTCAATGAATTAGAGAAACTTTTGAGCTATCAGGGGAAGACTCTAGCACAGCCTTCCAGATTGAAGCCTAGGAGAGTGAATGTACATTTCCTCCAGTGGGGTCTAAGGCCTCCTGAGAAACAAAGCAATCGCAACTGTCTCTGGACCACGGGAAGCTCATTTCCACACTAATGTAGTCAGTGCTTCACAAGATCGAGGTAGAGAATCTTTGCTGAAATATAGCCACACTACTCACCATACATATATGTGTGTATGTGCATATATTAGCAATTTTATAAGGGGGAGCAGTCTCTGGTTCCTACAGCCTCATGACTACATCTCTGCAGGGGCAGATGGACACACATCATCTCTAGGGAGCCTGTCACTGCTGCCAATTTTACTATTTCATTGTTACATGAATTAACTGCGAAGTACCAGTGAAGACATAGTCACCACACAGGGTTCCTCTTCTTACATACATGGTTTAGTAGGACACAAGCCTAAATTATTGCCCTAACATAAGTGAAAAGGTACAGTTTAAATCTTATTTACAAGAGAAACCATCAATAAAATTAATCTTGGACAATGAGGAAAAATAGTACATAAGAATCACCATCTGTGCTAAGGGGTTTTACACAGGAGAAAGATGCAAGTTACATATGTAGCTTTTATGTAACACACTCAGGGGCTTCCCTAGTAGCTCAGACAGTAAAGAATGTGAAAGTGAAAGTCACTCAGTCATGTCTGACTCTGCGACCCCAGGGACTACACAGTCCATGGAATTCTCCAGGCCAGAATACAGGAGTGGGTTAGCCATTCTCGTGTCCAGGGGATCTTCCCAACCCAGGGATCGAACCCAGGTTTCTCAAATTGCAGGCGATTCTATACCAGCTGAGCCACAAAGGAAGCCCGCTAATACTGGAGTGGGTAGCCTATCCCTTCTTCAGCAGATCTTCCCTACCCAGGAATTGAACCCAGGAATTGAGGCGGATTCTTTACCTACTAAGCTATTAGTGAAGCCCAGACAGTAAAGAATGACTGCAATGCAGAAGCCCCCGGTTCCATCCCTGAGTCAGGAAGATGCCCTGGAGAAAGGAATGGCTACCCACTCCAGTATTACTGCCTAGAGAATTCCGAGAACAGAGGAGCCTGGTGGGCTACAGTCTCTGGGGTCACGAAGAGTTGGACATGGCTGTGCAACTAACACACACACACACACACACACGCACGCACACATGGGACTTCCCATGTGATGCCAGTGGTAAAGAACCCACCTGCCAATTAAGGAAATATAAGAGACAGACAAGGGCTCAATCCCAGGGGTCAGGGAGGATTCCCTGGAGAAAGGGCATGGCAACCCACTCCAGTGTTCTTGCTTGGAGAATCCTGTAGACAGAGGAGCCTGGCAGGCTACTGTCCATGGAGTCGCAGAGTCAGATAGGACTAAATAACAATACACATTTATTTATTATTTTATGTATATATGTAGTTGTGCTGAAGTCCACAGCCACAGGCTACTCTGCTGACTCCAAGTCATGTTTTGGAAGGTTTTGAAAAGTGAAAGTGAAGTTGCTCAGTCGTGTCCGACTCTTTGTGACCCCATGGACTGTAGCCTATCAGGCTCCTCCATCCATGGGATTCTCCAGGCAAGTATACAGGAGTGGGTTGCCATTTCCTTCTCCAGGGAAAACAGAATCCAAATACGCTCCTTTGGTAACTGCTGCTTTTGAAAAAATTTTGTCATATGGCTTGGGACAAGCTCCTTAAATCATCTGTGATTTTGCTTGGTTCATTGTATAACGTTGCCCCTGTAATAGCACTACACTCAACTGTTTTTTCATAAGAACTTATAAAACCAGTCTTGGATTGAACAATTAAAAAGATAAGTGAAGAAGTGACTTGTAAAGACCTGAAAGAAATAGATGCAAGAAAGAAAAGGGCTTGAAAGAAATAGCATGAAAATCAAAGTACTTTTCTTCCAAAATCTTGTGGGGTTTTTTGGTTTTCTTTTCAAATCTGTAATTGTCTTTACCAGCTCAAGAATTAAGGCTATATATCTGCAGAGGAATTGTTAGTTGAAAATAAAGTGCCTAGGTATGATAACTGTATTTTTTTTTTAATATAAGAATACTACAGTGAAGGACCACCACAAAATGTTAAAGTGAGACCCTTGGTATATTTGGGACAAAATGAATAATTTTAAACTCAAAATCCAAAAGCAGTTACTAATATTATGGCTGGAAAGTAATGACACTGACGTGCTTTTTTTTTTTTTTTTAACTTTCAAAGCAGCCACTATTTAACAACAGAATGATTTCTTTGATGCTTTAATTTGGAGAACATAAAGCTGCAAATCATACTCTCATCTCTGGCATTCAATATGGCAATTTCTATGATTAATCACTCCAGAACAATCTAGCAAAAAGAATCTGCTCTAAATAAGATAATGTCCAAAATACCCTATTGAAGGTAACTTTTTAAAGCTCTGGTTCAGTTAGCTTGACATTTAAGTGTTTTGACTGTATTGGTTTTACCAAGACAAATATTTCAATTAGTAGAAAAACATGGTATTTAGTAAGAGTTTAATCATTTCACGTTACAAACTTGATTTTTCTTATGGGAAAAAGATGTTTATTCACGATTGTCATTTTTGTGCAGTTAATAATATGAAAGAAATAGAATGATGAGGTGTAACAGGCATTGAACTCACATTCAAGTAATAAAAAGTCATGGTGAGAATAAAATATTAATAGAGACTAGATGGAATATAGCTAGATTTTTCATTTTCCTAATAAAATATTCTAAAATCTGGTATATTTTAGAAAAGTCCTTGATTGAAGCATTCAAAATTACAAAGGACATCCTTTTTTTAACCTTGTTCCATAATAAAATGAGGACAAGGAGATACTTGAAAAAAATAAGAGGCAGTAAATTCAGAACAAATTGAGGTAAATAATGCCTTATAAACGTGTATAGTCAACCTGTGAAATTCATTGACCGCAAAGGTCACTGAGTCAAATACTATGGTTGAATTTAAAAAACAGCTGGGTAATTTTATGACCACTAATAGCTTTGGGAGCTCTGCTCAGCAAGCAGAGATAATGATAAGGGTAATCAAATCTCTTGTTTTGGGATGTAAGTTACCAACGGGGGTTGTCCAATTCCATGCCTTACTTTTGTCCTCTGGATACCTTCTGGGAGGTACAACGATGGACATTGGTCTTGTTATTCAGCACTTTTAAGCTGAAGTTTATAGATGGGCTGTGTATTCTTTCACCTTCATCTAAAGTATCTGCCTCTGTAACACAGCAACAATGAAATCTAGTTTGGGAAATAGCATGCTCCCTAGTGATAGTCAAGATAATCAATGATTTTAGAAGGTGCCTTAGAATATTGCTCTCATGATTCTTGAACTTATCTACTTAAAATAGTTTGAAAGTTGAAAATCATTGCATTTTAGAGGAATAAAACTTGATGGTACCATTATGCATACATTTTGTAAAGTAGTATTAGTAAATTACCACCCCTTTAACACTGCATTCTACATGTGCTGTAATTTTTTAAACAGCAGCCATTGAGTTTTAAAATGTGTTCCTCTTTAGAAATACTGTTAATTGTATTGTGCTACCTCATCTTTAATCAGTGTTGCATGCTTATTAATTTTTATTTATTTGAGGTCAAAATTCAAGTTTTACTGTTTGAATCAATTTTTTCCAAAGCAGAAAACTTGGACAGAAAGCAAAACATAAACCATCTACAATTTTTAAATCCAGAGTAATCATTACTATTTGTATACAACTATACCTTTGCAAACATATAATCATTTATATATTTTTTTCTAATAGGTTATACAAAATTAAGAGCATGCTATATATTTTCCTTCAATAGTTCCAGGTCAATTAATAAAGTATTACTTTTTTGCCCACTGATTTAAAAGTCATATCTTCATTGTATATAAAATTAATGTAAATAGTTAAATCAATTATGAGGTTTCTATTGATTTTAATAATTATTCCAGAACTTCTCATAATTTAATTTTATTCTATATTTAAATATATTTAAGAATAAAATTATCTAATTTTTCCCTAAAATGCTTGCATTAATCTTTTTATTTTCTGATGATGTAGTAAATGATTTTATTTTGAAGAATTAATAAATAAACATAAACATTTTATTTTAATGTTCCTTAAAATGTCATCATGCTAATTTCTAAGTGTACACATTGACAGCTTTTATCTTATAAAATTTAGTAAATTATGTAGCTGTATCATTTTTAAATACATTTTTATAGGTTTAGTACTAAAAAATTATATTTTTTCATCTACTATGAATAAAATATTCTTTTGACAATATTTTCTAACTAGATATTGGTAGTATATAGAGAACATCTTGATTTTGGTTTTGTTGTTTTTCTCTATTTTCTACAATTTCATTGATTTCTGCTCTAATTTTAATATTTATTTTCTTCTGCTTTGAATTTCATTCACTCTTCTTTTTTCCTAGTTTTCTAAGATGGAAATTTAGATTATTGGTTTTAGGTCTTTCTTCTTTCTAATATATGTTAATATATTGTTCTAATCAATATTTTCTATTCTAATATATGTTAATATTTTCTTCTAAGTACTGCTTTCACTGCACTTCACACATTTTGATAGTTTTATTTTCATTTTAATTTAGTTCAAGATATTTAGAATTTCTCTTGAGATTTCTGCTTTAACCTCTGTTTTATTTAGACATGTATTGCTTAATCTCCATATATTTTAAGGTTTTCCAGCTATTACTGATTTCTATTTTAGTTCCATTCAAGTCTGACAGCCTACATTATATGATTTCTAGCCTTTTAAATTTGTTAAGGTATATTTTATGGTCCAATTAATTATATATTTTTAAATTCCGTTTTGAACATAAATTGCTTTCTTTTTTCTTCCTTTTTTTCCCCAAATTCTTTCAGTTTAAATTATTTCTTTTTTTCTTCCACATTTTCTTTTTTGTATTTACTTATTTATTTGTCAAGTCTAACCACGTTAAGCATCATCTCCAAATGTTGGGTTTTGTTTCTAAAATATTCTAATATTTAACAGTTATTTAAGTCTGAGGAAAAGAGTTTTATTCCAAATTGCTTCATAAACGAAAATGTATTGCTTTAGTTCTTTCTTAACTTACTGGAGGACTTTGAGCAGATTTAAATTCAATTTTCATAGTATTGTGACTTTTGTATTAAAATGCTGATAGATTTTCTTCAAGAAATGGACAAAGATTTAGATCAATGAGCACAGGTTCTACTATCTTATGTCAGATTTTATGGTACTTTATGAATTTCATGCTCATTTTCTAGAGTCAAAAGGAGCCAGATCATAAAAACACATGATGGGAACTTAGCTATGTTTCCCCACAATTCACGGGACTTCTAGCCTTTAACACGACCATCAGTGTGTAGGTCTGAGAACTTCAATAACGTGTGGGTATGCAAAGACTGAATTCCATACACCATTCTTCAAGGAACCTTTTACCTTTGAGAGATGTTCATTTGGGAACTTTTATTTGGATGTGCAAAGTAAATTTGTTTTTTTTTAATATAAATTTATTTATTTTAATTGGAGGCTAGTTACTTTACAATACTGTAGTGGTTTTGCCATACATTGACATGGATCCGCCACGGGTGTACATGTGTTCTCCATTCTGAACTCCCCTCCCACCTCCCTCCCCATCCCATCCCTCTGGGTCATTTCAGTGCACCAGCCCCGAGCTGGTGTTTTAAAGACACTGCTTCTCTGGCAGAAATGGAATTATCTACCTTGGTAAGAGAATGGAAGGAGAGAATGGAAGGCCCTTTCCTCCCTGTCTGCAGCATGTGTGCATGCTAAGTAACTTCAGTTGTGTCTTGACTCTTTGTTACCCAATGGACTGTACCCTGCCAGGCTTCTCTATCCATGGGATTCTCCAGGCAAGAATACTGGAGAGGGCTGCCATGCTGTTCTCCAGGGGATCTTCCTGACTCACAGATGGAACCCATGTCTCTAATGTCTCCTGCACTGGCAGGCAGGTTTTGTTCTCAATATGAGGAAAACTACTGTTGCTCAGTAGATATTAATCATTTACACATAAAGGTGTAAATAAGAAATAAAGTTAATATAACTATTATCTTAGGGTTGGACTGTCCAAGGCAAAATTGGATGTCATTTTGTTTCTGCCCCTCTTTAAATAAGATTGTACTAGTCACCTTGAAAGTCACTTTATCAGTTCTACCCAAAATTTCCTTGAATTTCCTAGAACAATAATAAGTTAGCTTCTGTTCTCTTCTGTAGAAATTTTCCAGAGAGTTATCATGAGGAACTGTGGTAGAACTATGAAATAATTTAGTTGAACTGTATCTAATATGAGTCTCTTTCAAGGATCCAGTTTCCAGTTTCTTGGTAATCTTCACTGTGGGCGTTGGGGTGGGGGGGTGGAAGAACCCAGGCTCAGTGGTAAAGAATCTGCTTGCCAATGCAGGTGATGCAAGTTTGATCCCTGGGTCAGGAAGATCCCCTGGAGAAGGAAATGGCAACCCACTCCAGTATTCTTGCCTGGAGAATCACATGGATAGTGGAGCCTGGCAGACTACAGTCCATGGGGTCACAAAAGAGTCAGATATGACTTAGTGACTAAACCACAGCTCTGTATTTTATCAATTTTCTGACGTATGTTACATTATAAAAACTTGAACTTGTTTCTCCTGAAGGAAAAGTTAATTTTCATGTTAAGGTGAAAATTACACACTAAGCTTGAGTGACAACATGCTCTTTGAGTGCATGCTGTGTTCCAGGTACTGTGATGATTACTATTCAAGTGTTAACTCAATTCATCATCACAGGACCCCCATGTATAGGTACTAATATATCTAAGAATAGTTGAAAGGATATGTAGACTGTAGCCATGTGGATCCTGCATATTTAATAAACAAGCAGTGAACAATATACAATTAAAAATGAAAATAGACTCAATTTCTAACTGGAAGTAGGATCTGGCTGCTTGCTGCTCAAAAGCCATTAAAGAGGCCAAGTTGGTGAAAGGAAAATTTCCTTTATTTTGGTTGCTGGCAACAAAGGATAGGACTGAAAAAGGTCAGTTTTCACTCCAACCCCAAAGAAAGGCAATGCCAAAGCATGTTCAAACTACTGCACAATTGCACTCATCTCACACTCTAGCAAAGCAGTGCTCAAAATTCTCCAAGCTAGGCTTCAACAGTACATGAACTGTGAACTTCCAGATGTTCAAGCTGGATTTAGAAAAGGCAGAGGAACCAGAGATCAAACTGCCAACATCCATTGGATCACTGAAAGCAAAAGAGTTCCAGGAAAACATCTATTTCTGCTTTATTGACTATGCCAAAGCCTTTGACTGTGTGGATCAGAATAAACTGTGGAAAATTCTTCAAGAGATGGGAATACCAGATCATCTGACCTGCCTCTTGAGAAATCTGTATGTAGATCAGGAAGCAACAATTAGAACTGGACATGGAACAACAGACTGGTTCCAAATCAGAAAAGGAGTATGTCAAAGCTGTATATTGTCATCCTGCTTATTGAACTTATATGCAGAGTACATCATGAGAAATGCTGGGCTGGAAGAAGCACAAGTGGGAATCAAGATTGCCAGGAGAAATATCAATAACCTTAGAGATGCAGATGACACCACCCTTATGGCAGAAAGTGAAGAGGAACTAAAGAGCCTCTTGATGAAAGTGAAAGAGGTACGTGAAAAAGTTGGCTTAAAACTCAACATTCAGAAAACTAAGATCATAGCATCCAGTCCCATCACTTTATGGCAAATAGATGGGGAAACAATGGAAACAGTGACAGACTTTATTTTCTTGGGCTGCAAAGTCACTGCAGATGATGATTGCAGCCATGAATTAAAAGACTCTTGCTCCTTGGAAGGAAAGTTATGACCAACCTAGACAGCATATGGAAATGCAGAGACATTACTTTGCCAACAAAAGTCTGTCAAGTCAAGACTACAGTTTTTCCAGTAGTCATGTATGGATGTAAGATTTGGACTACAAAGAAAGCTGAGTGCCAAAGAATTGATGCTCTTGAACTGTGGTGTTGGAGAAGACTCTTGAGAGTCCTTTGGACTGCAAGGAGATCCAACCAACCCATCCTAAAAGAAATCGGTCCTGAATATTCATTGGAAGGACTGATGCTGAAGTTGAAACTCCAATACTTGGGCCACCTGATATGAAGAGCTGACTCATTTGAAAAGACCTTGATGCTGGGAAAGATTGAAGACGGAAGGAGAAGGGGATGACAGAGGAATGAGATGGTTGGATGGCATCACTGACTCAGTGGACAAGAGTTTGAACAAACTCCAGGAGTTGGTGATAGACAGAGAAGCCTGGTGTGCTGCAGTCCATGGGGTCACAAAGAGTCAGACATGTCCAAGAGACTGAACTGAATTGAACTGAACAAGGGGTAGGTGGGAGGCAATAGGGAGTGTGGATGCCTGTCCAATGGCAGACTCCCTCCCACTGACAATCAGTGGGCAAGAGACTTTATAGGCAGAGGGAGGGAGCTACATGCAGCAACAGCACAGTCAGCTCTGACAGTCATCTTGAAATTGATCTTCGGTTGTCTGACCAGCATCATCTTGATTTTTTAAGTACAGTTATCTACAGTTATCAATCTGGGGTTGATTTGTTTCCATTTCTTTGAGTTCAGTTCTTGGAATTGTGGTTGCTTATGTCAAGGCTACAGACTGTTTATCATGTAATTCTTCCATCTCGTGGGGATTTCAGCATCTATAAGACAGCTCATAGGATATGGCTCCAAATATTATCTATAGCCCTTGAGAAGGAACTAAAAGTCTTTGATATTGCTTAATGACTAAGATATTATTATTCTGTCTCCTTTGACTATTTTCCTTTGTTTCTGCATTTTCTCACTTCTCTGATTACATTTATTCTTTGGCTAAAATTTGTCCATAGACAATAGGCAGGATCATAGGGTCCTGCTCCATTTCAATCTTGTCTTTCAAACAGTAGTAGAGGAGAAACAAGAAAACAACTTCTTGATTCTGCAGCATAGTTATGTTGGGATGATTTAAAATCAGAACCTAAAAAGCACTTGGAGACTAAACACTATTATTGGATCTGATAGTTTTACTAATATCTGTACATATATATATTTTCCAAGGAGTAATTACCTTCCCTTCAGCACTGTCAGACTATGGGATTTTTCTGTAGTAATTATATAGTTCTTCTCACTGTTGGTTAGAAAGAGAGAGATTTTGGAGTAGTCAATTTAGGCATGGGAGCCATGCAGAGCCAGGAAAGCAGACTCTGGGAGTCAGACTATGGAAAGGCCTTTGGTGGCTGTAGAACACACAGTCTTGAGGGAAGAGGGAAAGAGGGGATCACAATGAGAACAGTGAACCTACATGCAGCATTGTAATGAAGAAACTCCATGAAATGAGAGATGCCCAAAAGTCTGTTTGTGCAAAGAATAGCAGCAGCCGTGCCTAGACTGACCTGAAAGAGTGAGATAACTGGAGAGAGAAATTGCAAAAGAATTTTTAAAATAATGAGTGTAAGGAAAAGAGATGACTGCATAAAATTTTGTGGCAAGGACATAAAACTAAAATCCACAGCATGTGCAATAAGCATAGCTAATACTTAGCACTTAATACCTGTAAGGCACTATGCTGAAGATTTCACACGATGCTGCTGCTGCTGCAAAGTCGCTTCAGTCGTGTCCGACTCCCTGCGACCCCATAGACGGCAGCCCGCCAGGCTTCTCCGTTCATGGGATTCTCCAGGCAAGAACACTGGAGTGGGTTGCCATTTCCTTCTCCAACGCAGGAAAGTGAAAAGTGAAAGTGAAGTCGCTCGGTCGTGTCTGACTCTTAGCGACCCCATGGACTGTAGCCCACCAGGCTCCTCCGTCCATGGGATTTTCCAGGCAACAGTACTGGAGTGGGTTGCCATTGCCTTCTCCCGAAGATTTCATAGATGACCTTATTTTGTTCTGTGAAGTAGGTACTGGAAAAGTGAAAGAGTCGTGTCCGACTCTTTGTGACACCATGACCGTAGCCCACCAGGCTCCTCTATCCATGGAGTTCTCCAGGCAAGAATACTGAAGTGGTTAGCCGTTCCCTTCTCCAGGGGATCTTTCAGACCCAAGGATCATACACAAGTCTCCTGCATTGCAAGCAGATTCTTTACATCTGAGCCACCAGGGAAGCCTCTTAGTGATCAAATAAGGCAGACAACACACACAGTGGTAATTTGCTCAACGCCAAACTTCTTGAAAAGAGATTGCCCAGAACTGAATCTGGCACAGACCATATTTGTAACTAATAGGCAGAAACTTCACTATATACACAGTAAGAGGAGGGAACCAGAAGACAATAGCATGAAATGTGTCATGACAGCAAGACTTAGCCAGGGCCTTATCTACCTCTAACCAAGGAACATGCATTAATTCCTGCTTGTCATTACTCACTTATAACAATCTTTTTCCAAAAAGCTCTTAGTTTGAATGTCAGGAGGGACAACAATAAACTCATGTAGAATTTCATTATTGACAATACTCTCCATACAGTAAGTTTAATGATTTAGTTATTCGATGTGACTCAGGCAAATATTCTTTATTGCATATTCAAGCTTGAGAAGCCTATGTTAAAAATCTCTATACAAAAAGTAGAGGTGGGAAAAATTTGTTCCTAGGAATGGAGCCCACCCAAGGATGCACAGCCCCATTTGTTATCTGCTCCCCAACCCCCATCCACCCTAACACTGAAGAAATAAAAGCAGTTACATTCAGACAATTAAAGCAACACAGAAGAGTTGTGTCGGCCAGATATTTGAAGCTCACACATCAGATAAACACTTTTTTTCTGATAATCAGAGATATGAAAGCTCTCATTTAGATGGTGAAATTTATAATCATTAGACAAATAACTAGAAATCTCTTCAAGAAGACTGAAGATATTAAGGGAAAATTTCATGCAAGAATGGGCATAATAAAGGACAAAAACAGTAAGGACCTAACAGAAGCAGAAGAGATTAAGAAGAGGTGGCAAGAATACACAGAAGAACAATATAGGAAAGGTCTTAATGACCTGGATAATCATGATAGTCTGGTCACTCACGTAGAGTCAGACATCCTGGAGTATGAAGTCAAGTGACTTTAGGAAACATTACTATGAACAAAGCTAGTGGAGGTCACAGAATTCCTGCTAAGCTATTTAAAATCCTAAATTAGCTATACTTCAAATACAAAAAAAATCTTACCAATCAGGAAGAGCTTTACAGACATAAGTGTCCCCCCATAAGTAAGAAAAATTATTCTTAGTGTATTTCCTGGCTCAAAATTATGTTAAGTTACCCACAGAATGTTATTGCCATTTAAGTGATAATTCCCCCATTTTGAATCTAAGCAAACAAAGGTTTTTTTTGTTTGTTTTTTTGCTTGCTTTTTTTGGGGTGATTATTTTTCTTTTTTGCCTCGTTTATCTTGTTCATTTTAAGATAGAAAATAAAAGTCTCTGCAAGACTTTTATGTTGTCTTTGCAGAAATAAGAGGTATTTTTGTTTGTTTGTTTAAATATCAGCAGATGATAGGAGGAATGGATGGTCCATTGCCTGACTTTTCACTGGGAAATAATCAGTTTAATGATACACTGTCTCCATTCACTCAAGAAAATTTTATTGAGGGCTTTTTCTTTGCTAGGCCTTGGGGATACAAATGTAAGTAAGGCAAATATATTCTCTTCACTCATTGAGTTTAGGTTTTACCCAGGAATATATCTTAAGCAAGTGTGTAAACAAATTATTTTTATTTCAATTGTATTACATATCTTAAAGGAGAAGGACAGCATGTTTTCAGCGCTGGAAATTAATCTAGGCTGATCAGTGGAGTGGGGAATAATATAAGTTAGGCAAGGCTTTTCTGAGGAAGAAAGTAATGGGATGCAGGGGCGTCCCTGGGAGCTCAAATGGTAAAGAATCCGCCTGCTCATGCAGGAGTTACGAGTTCAATCCCTGGGTTGGGAAGGTCCCCTGAGAAGGAAATGGCAACCCATCCTAGGATTCTTGCCTGGGAAATCCAATGGACAGAGGAGCCTGGTGGGCTCCAGCTCATGGAGCTGCAAATGAGTCGGCCATGACTGAGCTACTAAATGACAGCAACAGCGATGGAGGGTAAGTGTTTTAAGTGCAGAAAGGAAAGAGCACAGGCAAAGTCCATGAAGCCTGGCAGGAAGTCGCAGAGGTCAACCTGCTGAAGCAGAAAATGGGAGAAAGTGCTGGTGGACGAGACTGGCAGACAAGCAGCATCATACAGTAGTGACATAGAGTGACCAGTAATGCAAAAGTAGAAAAGGGGTTAATCTTTGACTTAAACAGCCCTGCTGACCACAGTGATCTTAAAAGCATAAGTGCTATATTGTTAATAATTGATTGACTAATTAAAGAAAAAATTATTTTCCTTCTAGCCCCACTTCCATTTTACTGGTAATCAATGTTTAACTTGGATAAGAAAAAATAAACTTAGTTGATAAATATGTTTTGGGGGGAATTAATTTATAGAAAGTACTTAAGAAACCTTCAAAAGGATGCACTTTTCATGTTGTAGAGTTGTAGATAGATTTCTTATAGCCAAGTAGATTAAAATTAAAGGACTAAAACCTGAAATGAGGACAAGCTTACCAGAATGCCAGTTGCTTGGGTTTAGAAATAGCACCACTAAGTACAGAGCAGCTCGAAGAAATGCAATTACTTAAATTAGTATACACCAGTAGACTTTAAGAGTTTTGTATTTTTTTCCATAAAATTATATTTAAAAGATGAAGGTAGAATGTGAGTCTTACCACAAACTAGCTTTAATTTGACTTTCATCCTAAGAGCTCAACAGCCAATTGCCCTAGTCTGTCCTGCCAACCAACATGTGCTTGAGTTTTAATCCATCATAGTTAGATATTGTTCCAGGAAAATCCAAAAGCTCTCTATGCTGGCACTAAGACAAGGAACATTTAAAAGCAATGATTCACTCAGAAAATATGTTGAATACCCAATCATGTATTGATCATTTATTGTTGATACGGAAGACAGATAAGAGATACAGTTTCTACCACCAAGACATTTTGGGAGAACTTTGCTTTCCTACATGTAAAGTATAAGAGATGGCAGGATATAACAGATGTCATGTAAAAATGCTATATTATGATAGAAGAAGGAACACTAAATTGAAATGGAAAATGAGATCAAAAAGCCTCACAGAGAAGGTAGCATTTGAATTCCATTAAAGAATGAACTCAAATATTAATAATAATACCAAGACAGTACAACAGAAGCTGCCTTTGTTGACTGCCATGTACTAAATGCTTTATACACATTTTTTCATTCATTCCTCACAAGGATTTTTGAATTAACATTGTTATTCCCATTTTACTGGTGAAGAAACTAAGGGCGGAGAGACAAAGTTATTTGTCCTAGGTCATAACCAGTACATTTGAATTCAGGCACAGTTTGCAATAAAGCTTGCCTTATTATTTACCTTGCATCTCAGGTGAAGAGTCTAGCAAGGAATAAAGACATAAAAAGTCAAAACATATTCTGAAATACCAGGTGTCCTGCTCGTCAAGGGAGCATATGGATAGGAAAGCAAATCCTGGAAGACCAAGAGTCCTATTTGGCAATGTAGGGGACCTTACAGCTAGAAAATCAAGCTTAAGCTAAATTTTACAGGGCCTTGAATATCAAGCACAGGAATGTGAACTCTATCTGATAAAGCATGAAGAAGAGTTTATACTCTTTGATTAGAAGAGTGTTGTGAGGAGCATAGCATTTACCAGGATTTGTTTAGCTGTGGTAAGAAAGGTATATTAGAGAGAAACAGAGTGAAGCGAACACTTCAATAGACCAGAGAAAGATACTCAGAGCCTGAGTTTGGGGAAGCAGCAGAGGAATAAAAAGAGGAAAATATATACAAGAGATAGAAAAAAAAAAAAAAAGGAGAGAATGGCAGTGAGGAGCTTTGAAAGGTTTTTAATTCAGGAACCTATTATTTTTTAATGTTTTGGGAGATATAAAAGGTCTCTAAGCAAAAAAAAAAAAATTCTTCCAGGGCTTTTCCTTTCCATCTAAAGATTCTCAGTCTACAGAGTAGTCCACTTTTATTTGGGGGGGAATGTCCACTGCTGTGCATGCCAGGCCTGTGCTGGGCTCCCTCATTATTGCTCCAGGCTTTGTGCCTCGAATCTTGAGATGGATGGCTTTTTCCATCATATATCATCACCATGACAGCGCAGAGATGATCTACTACAGCAGGCGCGGTAACTCTGATGATGTGGATGGTAGTAATAACACAGTCTACTCAGGGGAGCCAACGGCAGTGTGTTTTTTTCTTAAAGGTAAACTGGAAAGGTGGAGAGGGGGAAATCGAACTAAAAAATTAAATACTGCCTTTTCAAAGATTCAAAATTACTACTGCAGTGTTGGCAAGAGGCAATGTGATAAGGCAGAGAGCATGGAGAAATAGAATGCTGTGGCTAATACTGAAAGTCACTCTGGGAATCACAGATGGGGAAATCAATTTTAAGATTAAAAAATTGAATTGGTAATTTTGGGCCCACGCTGGGATTGAATTACGTGGATCGTGAATCTTAGAGTTGTATACCCATCGAGTAAAACTCTCAGGTGTATGTGAAGCAAAAATAGTATTTAAATGTTTTTTTTTTTTAATAAATAAAAGACCTTAAATATGATGTGGAAAAATTATTTTCTTAAGAATTATTCTACTTTCAGTTTTCTTTCTGATCATGAGAAAATTCTAAATTCTGATTGATAAATTAAAATATTGTTGCAGCATACCAGTTAAATACCAACCAGGAAAATTAATAATGCCATAGGTCTCAGTGTTTCCATTTGGAACACTGACAAAAGTCAGATTAATGTTTTAGGGTAAAGGCTACACTCTTTAATTTAGTCTCCCTGCACATCTCCTAAACAGCTTCAGTTTCTCCCTTAGCTAAACATCTTGGATTACTTAATTTTCAGATTTACAGCTGTGGCTTGTAAAGTTTCTCTTCCCTTCCTTATACACAGATCAATTCCCCTTGAGTGCTGGTATCTTAATCATATAATCATTTGAGTTGGAAGGACCTATGCTAGGACACTAATCTATCCCAGTGAATCACAGTGGGATTGATTTTATTATTACTAAGTCATTTTTGATCAATGGATATGGGGTTTCAGCCTTGAATCTCTCCAATGATGGTGATTCCACAGCCTCCCCTGGCAGCTGGTGCCATTCCCAACTATTCATATTGTTATAAAGTTAGTACTTATATTTAACCTAAATTTTCCCTTGCGGAATTGAAGCCTATTACTTCTTGTTCTGTCCTCATTGACTAATGAGAATTGGTCCCAATCCTCTTTATAACATCCCTAAATGAATCTGCAGACAGTATGTTTCCCTCCAGTCTCCTCTCCACACAGAACATGCCCACTTCCCTGAACCTTTCACATGGGTCTTATTTTCCAAACCCTTTATCATCTTTGTAGCTCTCCTCTGAACTCTCTATTCTATATCTCTTTTGAAATGTGATGCTACAACCTAATTGCAGTGTTTCACTGGAGGCCAAAACAACAGAGAGACAGTGGAATAGTAGCTTTTTGTTGAGTATGACAATTTATATTAACTGCTTTACTGCCATTCAGTAGATCTAGTAGAAATGCAGTATACATAAGTAGGATCTCATCCAAGTCCTACTAAATGCATAAGTTAAGGTAGCGGCAAACACATTTTGAATTTGCTTGTATGGTCCTTTGAAGAGGTCACTGATTGCAGATGTGTTATTCCACGGAAGAAGCATCCTTGAGATTCTCTGAACTTGGATTCTTTTCAATGTCTGACTGACCTCCACTGCCAACATCAGCAACAAGCAAAAGAAACAAAATAAAATATTCAACAAATTAAAGTCTTAATTATCATTCACTTTTAGCCTATTTATTACTTCTGCCTTTGTCTACACATGATAAAAGAATCAAAAAAGAAGCCATGCAAGGAAATGGGCAAAATATATATGTATTTTTTAAAAGACAAAATAGTTTTAAGTTTTCCTTTTTATGTATTATTTAAATGGAAACTTATAAACAATTTGCAGTGTAAAACAGTGGTAATTTCCTCTCCCCAACGTCACTGCATTCAACAATAGCAGAACTCACAGAATCCTAGAATGCTAGATCTGGAAGATGTTTTAAAAATATTAAGTTTAATAAAACCTAAAACCCAATGAGACTAAATGATTGCTTAAGATCCACTCTTAAGGTTGATTCATTAATTATTTTTTAAACAAAAGTATAATTGTATACTTATTAAGTGCCAGTCAAGGATCTTAGCATGTGAAATATAAGGTCAAATATGAAGTATGTCTTACGCTAAGTAGTTGAGGTTGCAGGTCCAGAAACCATGTCTCTTGAAGCTCATCATTTATTTTATGTGACAAAAGCCCGCTTTCCATTCTTTTCAAAATCCTAGAGCATTGGAATGTCAAAGCTCAACTTCCAAATAAAGACATCCTCAATTCTGTCTGAAAAGGATCAATTGAAAAAGCTAGTAGGACTTGAAGAGTTGTCAATGATCAGGCACTTCCAGTGTGACAGGAAGACAAAATTTCATTTTAGGGAACATAGTCGAGTCTTCCCATAGACTTAGGGCTGTGTATTTAGAACAATGTGATTTGGCTCACGTCTCCATTGTCCAGTGTATGCTATGTAGTTTATGCTCAATGATCATTTGTTTCATTAGAAAGCTCTGTATTTATTTAAATGAAGCAGGAATGAGAAGGAAAATCCATACTATAGCTTTTATTGTATATACACAGCTTCCAGGGATCTTGTTAAAATGAAGGTGATGGTTGAGTACATCTGGGATGGGACCTAAAATTCCACAGTTCTGAAAAGATTCTAGGTCATAACAGTGCTGCTTGTCCTTAGGCCACAGTTAAAATATAAAGGTTCTAAAGGAATTAAGATCTGTGTTAGCTTGGCAGGATTTCAACCAGTGAAAATATCAATGCCCTGAGAAAAAGCACCTAAGGACACAGAACCTTCCCACACCATTCAAAGGTGGTCACGTGATATCTTCTCTTGTTTAAATATGCTATTTCAAAAAGTAGCAAAATACGCAGGATAAGTAAAATGTGACTTTACTATATCTGCCTTAAGAGAAAATTAAAATAGCTAAATATCCTTTCATTACCCAAGGACAATAAGCAAGGCACAGCAGTATTTGTCTAATTTAATTATTGGCTTCTTACGACATCATTATGGTCATTTTAATATATCCCACATAGAGGCTATTCATTGATTTACAATTTAAATGTGTTAATTTCTAAATCACATGTCTTGCAATTCTTGTCCTTGTCACTTTTAATTTTATTGGTTTCCTCCATGTGAAAATCACTTCATGATTTTATGCCATTGGTTATTCTGGATGTTTTCACAGGATGAAAAAACAAAACTAAAAGCTAGGCAATTAATTTGATCAATATAGTCAACAAAATCACCTAATTGAGTCAAAAATATTAATATAATGATAATTTTGCTCAGTTTCCAGGGTGTCTTTCTAAATTTACAAGTTGTTTAGTTAAATTAGATTACTACTCACTCAGTAGCCTCTGACACAATGGAATGTGCTGTTCTCTGGAGCAAGATATTCATGTAAAGACTGGATAAAGTTCACCAAAAAAGACTTCCTAAAATGCTTCATTTTTTCTCAATCACCCACTTACTCATCCTGTATAATAATTCATCCTGTATAATGATAAGATATCTATTGAGTAAGAGATTTATTTTAGTTTTAGTAATGGAAACTGCTATTTAATTTGTTCAGTGGAGATTTGAAGTTACTTTGGAGAATATCTTTTTATGATGGGAAATCATTGGAATTTTAAAGAGAGTGCGTTTGACTTTACAATGACCAAGGGCTTTGTACAACTAGGAAGATGGAATCCTGGCCGTCTCCTTATATACCCCATCGTTGGTGTACAGAAACATTTGCAAAAGAGCTAAGTAACTAAATGATAGACAAGAATCTCTAATGCCTACTGCTCATTTCATGGGCTCTGTTAGACAGTTTTTAAAATTAATAATCATGAAATAGTTTTCTAGACATAATCAAATTCTATGCAATAAGCATACTTTAGTAATCCTGAAATTTCTTCCTAAACACCCAAGAATAGTTTTTAAGCCTGGATTGAATTTCATATATTTGAGACTCATCTCCCAAAGATCATACACCCTAAGAAGCAGGTCCATGTCTTCCTTGTTTAATACAGTGTCGTGGTCCTAATGCATCCAGATATACAAAATAAGTAATTGTCGAAAAGATTATTAATTACAACACAATCTCTCTTGTCAATTTTATTGCCAACTAAAAGGTTCAGGCTTGCCACAGAAGGTATTTGTGGTTCTGTTTGAATATAGTAAGTCCAGAATATTTAGGTACCAAAGAAAGTAGATCCAGGATTTCTAGGCCAACATTCCAAAAGTTGCAAAGAACAAAACCCAGTTGGCATACTGGGGAACTGGACAAACAGCTTTTTTTTTTTTTTTTCCCAATTACAACATTAGGTATAAGAAGCCTTGATTCATATTCTTAGATTCATGACAGATATCAAGAAGCCATTTTGGCACATTTACTTCTTTTCTCATTATTTTTAGCAGACTGTCATAAGAACTTTTCATGAGGAGGAAACCGTCTCGTGTGGCATCCAGTTGTTTTTCAGCCTCCACAGTGTCCAGCCCTCCACCACTACTCTGGAGACGATTGAATCTCCACCTACCAGCTTAATCTGATCCCATTCGAAACTTGGGTAGAAAATACGTTCGTTATCAAAATTAACACCATTACTGTTAGCACTAAGGCATTCTTGCTGTTTTCACACAACAGCTATGAATCATCAGTCCTAATGATTCTGTTTTTGCCTTGCTTTGAAACATAATTTAATTTTTTGTACCTCAGAGCATTTGTTCAAACATTTTCTTAAATTCACATTCATCAGTTCAGTTCAGTCGCTCAGTCATGTCCGACTCTTTGCAACCCCATGAATATCAGCACGCCAGGCCTCCCTGTCCATCACCAACTCCTGGAGTTCACTCAAACTCACGTCCTTCGAGTCAGTGATGCCATCCAGCCATCTCATCCTCTGGCGTCCCCTTCTCCTCCTGCTCCCAATCCCTCCCAGCATCAGAGTCTTTTCCAGTGAGTCAACTCTTCCCATGAGGTGGCCAAAGTACTGGAGTTTCAGCTTTAGCATCATTCCCTCTAAAGAAATCCCAGGGCTGATCTCCTTCAGAATGGACTGGTTGGATCTCCTTGCAGTCCAAGGGACTCTCAAGAGTCTTCTCCAACACCACAATTCAAAAGCATCAATTCTTTGGTGCTCA
>NW_011494835.1:3072841-3079159 GCF_000754665.1 Bison bison bison
CAAGGGACTCTCAAGAGTCTTCTCCAACACCACAATTCAAAAGCATCAATTCTTTGGTGCTCAGCTTTCTTGACAGTCCAACTCTCACATCCATACATGAGCACTGGAAAAACCATAGCCTTGGCTAGACGGACCTTTGTTGGCAAAGTAATGTCTCTGCTTTTCAATATGCTATCTAGGTTGGTCATAACTTTCCTTCCAAGGAGTAAGCGTCTTTTAATTTCATGGCTGCAATCACCATCTGTAGTAATTTTGGAGCCCCCCAAAATAAAGTCTGACACTGTTTCCACTGTACATATATGTTAATTATGTAAAATACAGATCAATTCAGTCACTCAGTCATGTCTGACTCTTTGTGACCCTATGGACTGCAGCACACCAGATCTCCCTGTCCATGGCCAACTCCTGGAGTTTACTCAAACTCATGCCGATTGAGTCTGTGGTGCCATCCAACCATCTCATCCTCTATCATCCCCTTCTTATCCCACCTTCCATCTTTTCCAGCACCAGGGTCTGGGACTCTTAAGAGTCTTCTCCAACACCACAGTTCAAAAGCATTAATTCTTTGGCGTTCAGCTTTCTTTATAGTCCAACTCTCACATCAATACATGACTACTGGAAAAACCATAGGCTTGTCTAGATGGACCTTTGTTGGCAAAGTAATGTCTCTACTTTTCAATATGCTGTCTAGGTTGGTCATAACTTTCCTTCCAAGGAATAAGCGTCTTTTAATTTCATGGCTACAATCACCATCTGCAGTGACTTTGGAGCCCAAAAAAATAAAGTCTGACACTGTTTCCACTGTTTTTCCATCTATTTGCATGGAAGTGATGGGACCAGATGCCATGATCTTTGTTTCCTGAATGTTGAGTTTAAGCCAACTTTTTCATGCTCCTCTTTCACTTTCATCAAGAGGCTCTTTACTTCCTCTTCACTTTCTGCCATAAGGGTGGTGTCATCTTCATATCTGAGGTTATTGATATTTCTCCCGGCAATCTTGATTCCAGCTTGTGCTTCATCCAGCCCAGCATTTTTCATGATGTACTCTGCATATAAGTTAAATAAGCTGGGTGGCAATACATAAGCTTGATGTACTCCTTTTCCTATTTAGAACGAGTCTAATTAGTTCCATGTCCAGTTCTAACTGTTGCTTTCTGATCTGCACACAGATTTCTCAGGAGGTAGGTCAGGTGGTCTGGTATTCCCATCTCTTTAAGAATTTTCCACAGTTTACTGTGATCCACACGATCAAAGGCTTTGGCATAGTCAATAAAGCAGAAATAGATGTTTTTCTGGAACTCTCTTGCTTTTTCGATGATCCAATGGATGTTTGCAATTTGATTTCTGGTTCCTCTGCCTTTTCTAAAACCAGCTTGAACATCTGGAAGTTCACGGTTTATGTATTGCTGAAGCCTGGCTTGGAGAATTTTGAACATTACTTTACTAGTGTGTGAGATGAATGCAATTGTGTGGTAGTTTGAGCATTCTTTGGCATTGCCTTTCTTTGGGATTGGAATGAAAACTGACCTTTTCCAGTTCTGTGGCCACTGCTGAGTTTTCCAAATTTGCTGGCATATTGAGTGCAGCACTTTCAAATCCTTTAGGATTTGAAATAGCTCAACTGGAATTCCATCACCTCCACTTGCTTTGTTCATAGTGATGCTTTCTAAGGCCCACTTGACTTCACATTCCAGGATGTCTGGCTCTAGGTTAGTGATCACACCATTGAGATTACCTGGGTCATGAAGATCTTTTTTTTTTACAGTTCTTCTGTGTCTTCTTGCCACCTCTTCTTAATATCTTCTGCTTCTGTCAGGTCCATACCTTTTCTGTCATTTATTGAACCTATCTTTGCAGGAAATGCTCCCTTGGTATCTCTAATATTCTTGAAGAGATCTCTAGTCTTTCCCATTCTATTGTTTTCCTCTATTTCTTTGCACTGATCACTGAGGAAGGCTTTCTTATCTCTCCTTGTTATTCTTTGGATCTCTGCATTCAGTTGGGTATATGTTTTCTTTTCTTCTTTGCTTTTTGGTTCTCTTCTTTTCAGAGCTATTTGTAAGGCCTCCTCAGACAGCCATTTTGCTTTTTTGCATTTCTTTTTCTTGGTAATAGTCTTGATCCCTGTCTCCTGTACAGTGTCACAAGCCTCTGTCCATAGTTCATCAGGCACTCTGTTTATCAGATCTAGTACCTTAAAAATATTTCTCACTTCCACTGTATAATCGTTAAGGGATTTGATTTAGGTCATACTTGAATGGTCTAGTGGTTTCCCCTACTTTCTTCAATTTAAGTCTGAATTTGGCAATAAGGAATTCCTGATCTGAGCCACAGTCAGCTCCTGGTCTTGTATTTGCTGACTGTATAGAGCTTCTCCATCTTTGGCTGCCAAAGATGTAAAATATGAAAAATATACAAATGTATGTATAGAAACCAAATATTTCTGGTAATTCTAGCAGTTGTACCTGGAACTTTCCCCTTGTGCTTCAGTGTTTCCTGATAACTTGCCTTATTCTCCAGTCATGTGAAGAATGGAAACACTGCCTATTCTCAGTGATTCAGAATAGCTCTGTATTTAATCCAGTTATTTGATCCCTAATCTCCAATAAAAAACTTCTCTGAAGTTTCCTTTTGTCTCTGAATATAAAGTTTTAGAATCTGAATTTATAGGTTAAGTTTGCTTTATTTCTCAATTCTTACAACTTCTTAAAATTGCCATCCTAGAATTTTCTAATCATGTTGCTTATTAACATAGTCTTCTTCCTTCTGAGTTCTGTAAACCAGAATGGACAACCCTCTTCCTAGAGCTTGTCCCACTTCACTAGTGGTGCTCCCATCTGAATTACTCAGGGTCTTATTAGGAGACAGAATTTATGCCTTAATTTAAAACAAGGGACTGGAGCTTTGGATTAGCTACAAAGCATATCCTACAGAATACAGGAACAGCGGCTCCATGAAGTAGTCACTAGCCCTAGCACTGATGCAAACACCCAAACTAGGAATACATCTGAAAGTGGCAGGACCCCAGAGCTGAGAATCAGACCTCCTTGTAGAGGGCAGAGCTGTGGCCTCCTGGAAGGTGGAGAAGTTAGTGAAGTGCTACATCTTCAGTACTTGCTGGAAAGCTGCCCCTGGGGAAGTGTCACACTTCAGAACTCATTGTTAAGCCACCTAAGCAGGTGCCAAACAACCATCCATGGGGCAATACCATTTAGGAGTGAAGCTTACTGGGGACCCACCCTCTCCGTGACAGAGGAAGCTGCCCACAGGGAGGTGGGGAAGCCTGCCAAGAATATCACACATCAGAGTGCCCACTAATGGTGAAGCTTAACACCATGCTAGCTGGCGAGGGAGAACTATTCCAGTATCACAGGCCGACAATTAAGTGTGTATCTGGAACTAAGAAAATGGAGTGGTAACAAATCATTTGCTCTTTACTTTTTATAAGAATTTTTTAATGGGGATCATTTATGAAGTCTGTATTGAACTTGTACAACATTGCTTCTGTTTGGATGCGAGGCATGTGGGATCTTAGCTCTTCAACTAGGGATCGACCCTACACTCCCTGCATTGGAAAGTAAAGTCATAACCACTGGACACCAGGAAAGTCCTCTGATACATCATTTAAACACTTACTCTCCCAATCTGTCCCTTTTTGCTATTTCTTAAAGGTATAAAAAAGATAGAAGAATAATGAAAGGCAGAAATCTTAGAACAATTAAGCAATATTAGATATTGCTATAAATCTAATATAATTTTATTAATAAAGTATTTTGTGGGTTTTTATTTGTTTTAAATGTGCCTTACTTCTAGCTTTTAACTTATATATGCATTATATATATTATATATATCATATATATTAATATAGCTTTTATATTATATTTGTTTTATATTATGTTACTTCTAGCTTTAGTTTATCTCCTTTAATTTTCTTTTCTCTTTGCATGTTTTGATTTGTCATGTTTTAAAATGTTTTCTTAAATATAAAGGGATTGAAATACATATCATAAATTATTTAAATTAGATCTAAATGGAAATGAGTGAGTGAATGCTTAGTCACCCAGTTGTATCCAACTCTTTTCAACTCCACCCATGGGCTGTAGCCAATGAGGCCCCTTTATCCATGGGATTTTCCAGGCAAGAATACTAGAGTGGGTTGCCTTTTCCTCCTCCAGGGCATCCTCCCCACCCAGGGATCAAATCCACATCTCCTGTGTTTCCTGAATTGCACACAGATTATCTACCACTGAGATACTTTCCAATTAATATAGAATATAATTTCTCTAAAATATCTATAACATTAAATATAAAAATTAAGAAATCAATTTTCCACATGTAAAGTTGGGAAATCATGCATGTTCTTTTCAATTCAGCTTGATGTTTGTTCAAAAATTTGTAATAAATATGAGAAACAACAGATTTTTTTCCAGCACATAAACATTTCTTATAATAAATCAAGTATATAAAACAAGCAGGAATTTAGGGAAGATGGTGGTAGTACAAGACTAGATTTTTAATGTCTTTATATATTCTAATAAAACTAGGCAAAACAACTATATAAGAAAACAAACAAACAAAAAAACCATGGACACGATTCTGCTCTGAGTTAGAATTTTTAAAAAATCAAATGGAACTGTTGTTCCACTTGTGCTCATCCTAACAATGAGAAGAAACTGAAGACAAAAATCATTTAGCTTTTTTTTTTCTTTTTCAAATCATTACTGAGCAGAATAAGCAGAGTCTAAAATAACTACCTTTCGGAAGATGCAGAAAGTTGTCTTTCCTAGAGGAAAAGATATCCATAACTGCTTTCAGGCAGATATAGGAAGGATTACCTTAAAATGGGGTAAGGAAGAGATTTCCCAGGCAAGGATACTCGAGTGGGTTGCCTTTCCTTCTCCAGGAGATCTCCCCGACCCAGGGATTGAACCCAGGTTTCCTACATTGTAGGTGGATTGTTTACCGACTGAGTCACTAGGGAAGCCCGTGGAAAAACCAGCCACCCTTTTAGCTCTGTGTCCAGAGCTTAGTGTCAACATGTAGCATGTCTTCAGGGATTAGCCTCTAAAGGAGCCCAAGTAATGATGTCTGCATCCATAGCTTCCCACAGGCCTTCACTGGATGAACAGAGTTTAGTGAATTTAAACCTGCAAAAAGGCAAGAGAGCTGAAATAAATTCCTTCTCTTCGATGTATTTCCCCATGTCTGTACACAGGACAGGTCAGAAGATGAAGGAAATCTCTCTAGGCACACAGCACTGAGTAAAATATAGCATACCTCAGAAGGCTAGGTACTGATCAGGAGTGCTGAAAGCAATTCCTCTGAGGCCACCAAGACCTCACCAAGGACATAAAAATGGCCCAACAAAGGCTAGGAGCAAGGCAGCAGGGTGAAGAGAGTTCTCCTAAAAAAAAAAAAAGCCCAGAGGAAGTCTAGCAAACAAAGATAATTCCCTGGTCGGGGGGGGGGGGGTAGGGAAGAAAGCTAATGGATAGGCTGTAATGTAGAGAAAGGTCTCCCACAAGTTGGAAAGTTAGCTGCTGAGCTGTCAATTATAAAGAGATATGCAAGGTCTCATAAGTGCTGAGACTCAAAGCTGTACTGAAAATAAAACCCTGATCCTACCATCAAAATATCTGAAGCATGTGGTGAAGTGAGTCTAACTATGGATGTAATAGGGCTCAGACCCAGCTCAGCAGCAGCTTAGACTGGCTTGGCCTTTGGTACTAGCCAATCAGGAACATGGCATGTCCTTTTCTGGAGTGTATATTATTTTCTTCAGCCATTTTTTTACAGATACAGCTCAGCATAATATCAAGTTATAATACAATAATATTATATACATAATATATATATACAATATACTATTATATATATAACATCAAGTTAATAGAATATAATATCAAGTTAATACAATATAATACATAATACTTGGAAGGAAAGTTATGACCAACCTAGGTAGCACATTCAAAAGCAGAGACATTACTTTGCCAACAGAGGTCCAGCTATTCAAGGCTATAGTTTTTCCAGTGGTCATGTATGGATGTGAGAGTTGGACTGTGAAGAAAGCTGAGTGCCGAAAAATTGATGCTTCTGAACTGTGGTGTTGGAGAAGACTCTTGAGAGTCCCCTGGACTGCAAGGAAATCCAACCAGTCCATTCTGAAAGAGATCAGCCCTGGGATTTCTATGGAAGGACTGATGCTAAAGCTGGAACTCCAGTACTTTGGCCACCTCATGCGAAGAGCTGACTCATTGGAAAAGACTCTGATGCTGGGAGGGATTGGAGGCAGGAGGAGAAGGGGGTGACAGAGGATGA
>NW_011494835.1:3079259-3082506 GCF_000754665.1 Bison bison bison
CTCTGATGCTGGGAGGGATTGGAGGCAGGAGGAGAAGGGGGTGACAGAGGATGAGATGGCTGGATGGCATCACTGACTCAATGGACGTGAGTCTGAGTGAACTCCGGGAGTTGGTGATGGACAGGGAGGCCTGGCATGCTGTGATTCATGGGGTCGCAAAGAGTCGGACACAACTGAGCAACTGAACAGAACTGAATTGAACCGAATACATAATATCGAGTTATAATGCATGCAAAGAAGAAAGAATATATAACATGTAAATAACAGAGAAGAAAGAGTTAATAGAAAGAGACCCAGAGATCTGCAGGCATTAAGATAAACTGACAAAGCTTCTACTATGACTAGGTCTTGCCTGGTGGCTCAGAGGGTAAAGAATCTGCCTGCAATGCAGGAGACCCAGATTTGATCCCTGGGTCAGGAAGATCCCCTGGAGAAGGGAATGGCAAACCACTCTAGTATTCTTGCCTGGAGAATTCCATGGACAGAGGAGCCTGGCAGGTTACGATCCATGGGGTCACAAAGAGTCAGATGTGACTGAGTGACTAACACTTTACTATAAACTAAGACATATATATTGAAGGATCTTGTGGAAAATTGGGCAATGTGTCTGAATTGATGAGGAATTCTAACAGATAAATAGAAACCATGGCACAAGTGGAGAAAGATAGTCCTGTTTTTGTCTTAGGATGATGATCTGCTTAAAAAATATTGACCCTTCCATAGATAACAATAGTAACTCTGGCAAAACAATAATGTCAATTACTGAAGGGCTCTGGAAAGTGATCAAGGCATGCAGACTTTGGAAAAGAGTTGAAAATGGAGTAAGTAAGAAGTACATCATGAGTTATTTGTTTCTGTGGCCCTACAATTGTGGCGAGGACAGTGGGAAGCCGAGAAGTCAATTTATTTCTAAGTGAAAGATTTATGGAAAAATGTCAGATACTGGGTGAACATAGGGAATGGAGAAAGCCAAAAAAGAGAAGTTCTAATTCTGTGTATAAACAATGTTCATGTCTCAGACTGACTCCTGAAACAGAGTGGGACAGACTGAAGCATTCTTAATAGACATATGAACCAGTGAGAAGCATGACAGACCACGAAGTTCAAGCATAGACAAATTAATTGCCTGCTAAGACCTTAATGACCCAGATAACCACAATGGTGTGATCACCCACCTAGAACCAGACATCCTGGAATGCGAAGTCAAGTGGGCATTAGGAAGCATCACTACAAACAAAGCTAGTAGAGGTGATGGAATTCCAGCTGACCTATTTCAAATCCTAACAGATGATGCTGTGAAAGTTCTGCACTCAGTATGCCAGCAAATTTGGAAAACTCAGCAGTGGCCACAGGACTGGAAAAGGTCAGTTTTCATTCCAGTCCCAAAGAAAGGCAATACCAAAGAATGCTCAAACTGCTGCACAATTGCACTCATCTCACATGCTAGCAAAGTAATGCTCAAAATTCTCCAAGCTAGGCTGCAACAGAATGTGAACTGAGAGCTTTCAGATGTTTAAGCTGGATTTAGAGGAGGCAGAGGAATCAGAGATCAAATTGCCAATATCTGTTGGATCATAGAAAGCAAGAGAATTCCAGAAAAACATCTACTTCTGCTTTACTGACTATGTCAAAGCCTTTGATTGTGTGGATCACAACAAACTGTAAACATTCTTAAAGAAATGGGAATACCAGACCACCTGACCTGCCTCCTGAGAAACCCGTATGCAGGTCAAGAAGCAACAGTTAGAACTGGACATGGAACAATGGACTGGCTCAAAATTGTCAAAGGAGTATGTCAAGGGTGTATATTGTCACCCTGCTTATAGAATTTTTATGCAGAATACATCATGTGAAATGCTGGGCTAGATGAAGCATAAGCTGGAATCAAGATTGCTGGGAGAAATATCAATAACCTCAGATATGCAGATGACATCACCCTTATGGCAGAAAGTGAAGAGGAACTAAAGAGCCTCTTGATTAAGTTGAAAAAGAAGATGGAAAAAGCTGGCTTAAAACTCAGCATTCAGAAAACTAAGATCATGGCATCCAGTCACATCACTTCATGGCAAATATATAGGGAAACAATGGAAACAGTGACAGACTCACTGCAGATGGTGACTGCAGCCATGAAATTAAAAGATGCTTGCTCCTAGGAAGAAAAGCTATGACCAACCTAGACAGCATATTGAAAAGCAGAGACATTACTTTGCCAACAAAGGTCCGTCTAGTCAAGGCTATGGTTTTTCCAGTGGTCGTGTATGGATGTGAGAGTTGGACTATAAAGAAAGCTGAGCGCCAAAGAATTGATGCTTTTAAACTGTGGTGTTGGAGAAGACTCTTGAGAGTCCTTTGGACAGAAAGGAGACCAAGCAGTCCATCCTAAAGGAGATAAGTCCTGAATGTTCATTGGAAGGACTGATGCTGAAGCTCCAGTACTTTGGCCACCTGATGCAAAGAATTGATTTCTTGGAAAAGACCCTGATGCTATGAAACACTGAAGGTAGGAGGAGAAGGGGATGACAGAGGATGAGATGGTTGGATGGCATCACCGACTCAATAGACATGAGTTAGAGCAGGCTTTAAGAGTTGATGATGGACAAAGATGCCTGGCCATGGGGTTGCAAAGAGTCAAACACGACTGAGGGACAGAACTGAAGATAAAAATATCAATGCATACTGAAAATTACTATAAAATCCAGAGTCCACAAAACTCAAATTAAATATTGCCTGGGCATATCATATCAATCTCCGGATCGTCAATAATAAAGCATACACTTGAAGGCATCCAGAGAAAAATGACACACTGTGCACAGGGAGACAATGATTCAAATAAATGAAAAGTCCTCATTCGACTTGTAAAGGCCAGAAATCAGTGGAAGACTAATTTTAAATTCTGAAGAACTTTAATATTTGTCATTACCTGTTCAGCTCAGTTCAGTCACTCAGTTGTGTCCGACTCTTTGCAACCCCATGAATCGCAGCGCGCCAGGCCTCCCTGTCCATCACCAACTCCCGGACTTCACTCAAACGCACGTCCATCGAGTCAGTGATGCCATCCAGCCATCTCATCCTCTGTCGTCCCCTTCTCCTCCTGCCCCCAATCCCTCCCAGCATCAGGGTCTTTTCCAATGAGTCAGCTCTTCGCATGAGGTGGCCAAAGTACTGGAGTTTCAGCTTCAGCATCATTCCCTCCAAAGAAATCCCAGGGCTGACCTCCTTCAGAATGGACTGGTTGGATCTCCTTGCA
>NW_011494835.1:3082606-3083180 GCF_000754665.1 Bison bison bison
AAAGCATCAATTCTTCGGCACTCAGCCTTCTTCACAGTCCAACTCTCACATCCATACATGACCACAGGAAAAACCATAGCCTTGACTAGACAAACCTTTGTTGGCAAAATAATCTCTCTGCTTTCTAGGTTGGACATAACTTTCCTTCCAAGGAGTAAGCATCTTTTAATTTCGTGGCTGCAGTCACCATCTGCAGTGATTCTGGAGCCCAAAAAAATAAAGTCTGACACTGTTTCCACTGTTTCCCCATCTATTTCCCATGAAGTGATGGGCCCAGATGCCATGATCTTCGTTTTCTGAATGTTGAGCTTTAAGCCAACTTTTTCACTCTTCACTTTCACTTTCATCAAGAGGCTTTTTAGTTCCTCTTCACTTTCTGCCATAGGGTGGTGTCATCTGCATCTCTGAGGTTATTGATATTTCTCCCGGCAATCTTGATTCCAGCTTGTGTTTCTTCCAGTCCAGCGTTTCTCATGATGTCCTCTGCATAGAAGTTAAATAACCTGGGTGACAATATACAGCCTTGACGTACTCCTTTTCCTATTTGGAACCAGTCTGTTGTTCCATGTCCAGT
>NW_011494835.1:3083529-3089917 GCF_000754665.1 Bison bison bison
CTTGAAGAATTTTCCACAGTTTATTGTGATCCACACAGTCAAAGGCTTTGGCATAGTCAATAAAGCAGAAGTAGATGTTTTTCTGGAACTCTCTTGCTTTTTCGATGATCCAGTGGATGTTGGCAATTTGATCTCTGGTTCCTCTGCCTTTTCTAAAACCAGCTTGAACATCAGGAAGTTCGTGGTTCATGTATTGCTGAAGCCTGGCTTGGAGAATTTTGAGCATTACTTTACTAGCGTGTGAGATGAGTGCAATTGTGCAGTAGTTTGAGCATTCTTTGGCATTGCCTTTCTTTGGGATTGGAATGAAAACTGACCTTTTCCAGTCCTCTGGCCACTGCTAAGTTTTCCAAATTTGCTGGCATAATGAGTGCAGCACTTTCATAGCATCATCTTTTAGGTTTTGAAATAGATTAAGGGGAATTCCATCACCTCCACTACCTTTGTTCATAGTCATGCTTCCTAAGGTTCATCACATTCCAGGATGTCTGGCTCTAGGTGAGTGATCATACCATCGTGATTATCTGGGTTGGGAAGCTCTATTTTGTACAGTTCTTCTGTGTATTCCTGCCACCTCTTCTTAATATCTTCTGCTTCTGTTAGGTCCATACCATTTCTGTCCTTTATCGAGCCCATCTTTGCATGAAATGTTCCTTTGGTACCTCTGATTTTCTTGAAGAGATCTCTAGTCTTTCCCATTCTGTTGTTTTCCTCTATTTCTTTGCATCGATCACTGAGGAAGGCTTTCCTATCTCTTCTTGCCGTTCTTTGGAGCTCTGCATTCAGATGCTTATATTTTTCCTTTTCTCCTTTGCTTTTCACTTCTCTTATTTTCACAGCTATTTGTAAGGCCTCCCCAGACAGCCATTTTGCTTTTCTGCATTTCTTTTCCATGGGGATATCTTGATCCCTGTCTCTTGTACAATGTCACGAACCTCATTCCATAGTTCATCAGGCACTCTATCTATCAAATCTAAGCCCTTAAATCTATTTCTCACTTCCACTGTATAATCATAAGGGATTTGATTTAGGTCATACCTGAACGGTCTAGTGATTTTCCCTACTTTCTTCAATTTAAGTCTGAATTTGGTAATAAGGAGTTTATGATCTGAGCCACAGTCAGCTCCCAGTCTTGTTTTTGTTGACGGTATAGAGCTTCTCCATCTTTGGCTACTAAGAACATAATCAATCTGATTTCGGTGTTGACCATCTGGTGATGTCCATGTGTAGAGTCTTCTCTTGTGTTGTTGAAAGAGGGTGTTTGCTATGACCGGTGCACTTTCTTGGCAAAACTCTATTAGTCTTTGCCCTGCTTCATTCCGTATTCCAAGGCCAAATTTGCCTGTTGCTCCAGGTGTTTCTTGACTTCCTACTTTTACATTCCAGTCCCCTATAATGAAAAGGACATCTTTCTTGGGTGTTAGTTCTAAAAGGTCTTGTAGGTCTTCATAGAACCATTCAGCTTCAGCTTCTTCAGTGTTACTGGTTGGGGCATAGACTTGGATTACTGTGATATTGAATGGTTTGCCTTGGAAAAGAACAGAGACCATTCTGTTGTTTTTGAGATTGCATCCAAGTACTGCATTTCAGACTCTTTTGTTGACCATGATGGCTACTCCATTTCTTCTGAGGGATTCCTGCCCACAGTAGTAGATATAATGGTCATCTGAGTTAAATTCACCCATTCCAGTCCATTTCAGTTCACTGATTCCTAGAATGTCGACATTCACTCTTGCCATCTCTTGTTTGACCACTTCCAATTTGCCTTGATTCATGGACCTGACATTCCAGGTTCCTATGCAATATTGCTCTTTACAGCATCGGACCTTGCTTCTATCACCAGTCACATCCACAGCTGGGTATTCTTTTTGCTTTGGCTCCATCCCTTCATTCTTTCTGGAGTTATTTCTCCAGTAGCATATTGGGCACCTACTGACTTGGGGAGTTCCTCTTTCAGTATCCTATCATTTTGCCTTTTCATACTGTTCATGGAGTTCTCAAGGCAAGAATACTGAAGTGGTTTGCCATTCCCCTCTCCAGTGGACCACATTCTGTCAGATCTCTCCACCATGGCCCACCCGTCTTGGGTTGCCCACGGGCATGGCTTAGTTTCATTGAGTTAGACAAGGCCGTGTCCTAGTGTGATTAGATTGACTAGTTTTCTGTGAGTATGGTTTCAGTGTGTCTGCCCTCTGATGCCCTATTGCAACACCTACCATCTTATTTGGGTTTCTCTTACCTTGGACGTGGGGTATTTCTTCACAGCTGCTCCAGCAAAGCGCAGCAGCCGCTGCTCCTTACCTTGGATGAGGGGTATCTCCTCACCAGCGCCCTTCCTGACCTTCAACGTTGGGTAGCTGCTCTAGGCCCTCCTTGCGCAGCCACCACTCCTTGGACGTGGGGTTGGTCCTCCCGGCAGCTGCCCCTGGCCTCCGGTGTGGGGTAGCTCCTCCCGGCCGCTGCCCCTGGCCTCCAGCGTGGGGGCGTGGGGTACCTCCTCCCAGCCGCTGCCCCTGACCTCAGACTTCGGTAGCTCTTCTCTGCCGTTCCTGCGCTGTTGCAGCCTGGCACTCTTGGCCGCTGCCCTTGACCTCGGACGTGGGGTAGCTCCTCTCGGCCGTGCTTAGTGCACCGGTAATGGAGCCAAGCAACGAACACACTCCCAGTTTTGTTCAGTCCAAGATCAAGATGTGGATAGCACAGTGTCCTCCAGCACACAGCGACATACAGGTCTTACTTGGCAGGGGGAGTTAGGAATAACTCTGAACGTCGCCGTTAAAAATGTAGAGAACAGAAAAGGAGCGAAACAATGGTGGCTGGCTGGCTGGCTGGCTGGATTTCCATGACAGTCTGATTATGGAACACATGGACAGAAAAGCATCCGATTCACTTTTGTAAAGAATCTCTCTTGCCTTCTCGGCCTGGTGTCTTTCCTATTTCTGGATGATTCCCCTCCTCCACCCCACTCCCAGCTTGAAGATCAGCCTCCAAAACGAAGCCCTTTGTGCTCTCCAGGTCATTACCTGTAAGAGTGCAAAAAAGCCCTCACTCTACCGCTGTGAGTGTCAGAGGTGTTTGGCTTAGCATTTTATACACCTTGTGTGCTAAGCTTCAGAATATAATAAATGAATTAAGGTAAACTTTCTCGATAACTGGAATCAAGTTCCCAGAACTTCTCATGTTTTGTGTCTGAATTTCCCACCATTCTGGTTTCACGAGACTTACTGTCTACTGCTCATTTCTTTGTTATTTTTTATTAGCTGTCTTCCTGGATTTCTCATAAAATGTTGGCTCAACTCAAACTCACAGTTCTTTTTTAAAATTTGTTCCCTTGATCCTTGGTTTCTTGGTAGCACTCCGATGTCTTCAAAATATTTTTAACTTATTTCAACCACTTTTTAAATTGTTCTCAGTGAGGACATTGGACTTCTCAAGTTACTACATCATTCTTAGAATGTTATAAAATCATAAAATTTTATTGAATGAAATTTAAGAAAAGCTAAATGAATTAATATGTATACCATAACCATAGACTGAAACATTAAATACTGTAAAGATATCAGCTTTCCCCAAATTCATATTTGCATTTCTAAAATATATGTAGATGTTCAAAAGGTAAGATACTATTGATGAAATAGGAAAAGATCTTAGCATGTATCAAGACAGGGCATAATATGAACTAGTTATGAAAACAGTATAATATTTGGAACTAGGTCCATGAAATTAAATATCAACTATAAAACTCTCTTATACATGTATGGAAACTTCATTTATGACAATGAATTGCAAGATAAGTCAGAAAGAGGGGACTCTTCAATTAATACTGCTGACAAAAATGAATACCTGTATGCAAATTAATGAGATTGAAATCTTGCATCTACCATACATAAAAAAACCAAGACCAGGTAAATTATAGTCCTAATATGAAAGTCAAAACTAGTTAACTTTTAGAAAATAATATGGAATAATATCTTAATGACCACTGCATTTGTATATTTAATTAAAAAAGTGAACATGCAAAAGTCCCAAATTAAGATTTTTTTATATGCATATTGAGAGATAAAAGGCAAGCTACAATTAGAAAATATTTGAGACACATACAAGACTAGCACCTACAAGTCTGTGAAAAAAGACAACTCATTGAAAAATTCAGCAAAATATTCCAGAAGATATATATAGAAGAAATTCAAATGCTTCATAAACATGTGAAAAGGTAAGTACTCAATCTTATCAGAAATCCAGGCAATGCCTATTAAAGTTATAGTAGAATTTATTTCACATTTATGAAGATGGCATATATAGCCACACAACTCGAGGGGCCATGTGGTGAGGTCAAGGCAGAGTGTAAAGAGAAAGACAGGACCTGGGGCACAGGCCTTCATTACAGTCTGTGACAGCACTTTGGGGCTCCTGGCTAAGGCCAATCTGGTGAATTCAAGCCAGATAGAGTGAGATTTTGATAAGCTTCACAGGGGTCCTACCTAAGGGGCACACAAAGAAAAACCCTGGGAGGTAGGGGAGAGAGCTTACCACAAGGATGGTTGGGGCGGGCGATGGTGTCATATCAGGAATTTATATTTATTTATGATTCTGCAGGCTGTTTTCTAGGGTATGTGCTCAGGGCAGGGGCTACTGTAAACTCAAGAACCCTGTCGGCTTCCTGGCCACACAAAGGGGAATAGTTTAGCTAAACTCTTAACAGTTCATCCTGTGATGACTTATTGTCAAAAATAGCAATCCCTTGTGTAGCGAGTATGTTAAAGGACACAGGTATTGTTTTTCAAAACCAGTTTAAAGCACATTTAATCAAAGCAATAAGGATAATGCCTCTGATGAAAAGACTCTACTGTTTGAATACCTCTCAGTCATTTCTCCCTGGCAGATGGTAAGAGCCATGGGAACAAATCAAGGACTGCAGAGTGTGAGGCAGGGTTATGATGTACAGTAGGGATTATGAGTACGCTGTGGGGAGGAGGGGAGATGGCAGTCTGGGTATCTGCAGTACCCACTAGCAGAGTCGGCCCATGTTACATCAGGTCCTGGGGGAAGTGATGGCACTCCCTGACTGGGCATAGAGATGCAGCATCCCCTCATCCCAGCTTTACTAAATAACTGCCTCCTTTGTGCCTCAACAAAATTCTGGAAGGCTCCCTGGTGGGGATATAGGACATGTGTCCCAGGGAGACAGACCATATCAGCGATGGCAAGCATGAAAGCATTAGCGATGGTTTCACGTGGCCACTGCCATCCTCTGCTGGAGCTGATAGGTATATACAACCACCATCATGCTTTTCCTGCTTCCTGCTGGTAGCTCCTTCCAGTAATGCTGTTGGCCATCATGTAATCCTTCTCTTAACCAGGTATGTCCTCCTCCCCTTTGGCCTACCAGCCATTATAGACTCAAATCAAAGTACCAATTTCACCTCCCAAACTATTCAATCTTGGGCTCTAGAACATGAGATCTTGTGGAATTTCTGTCTGGTTTACTTGCCCCAAGCAGTTGGATTTATAGAGAGGCACAATGGCTTACGCAAAGACACATTCCTCAAGCTTTGAAGCAGTAGAAGGTCCCCTAAATGAGCAGAAGTTTTACCCCAGGCTGTAAGACTGCTTAATTCACTGGTCCCCAGTTCTCCAACCCCCACACACTGACTAGTGGTCTTCTCCAAAGATTCTCCCGTTAATCCTGTGAATCCCCGCTCCTTTGATATTAGAGAACACCATTCACATCTGCTCACCAGATAAATGATCCCTCTACCATCTTGATTTTTTGATGGTCTCACCATCTTCCACGCAGTTGCAACCTGAGAGCAGGTTGTGCAATAACAGAGGGTGCAAGGGGACAAACCCTTATCAAACAGCTTAGCAAGCAGCATTATATAGATTTTACTGACCCATATCAGATATGCTTTAGAAATACAGTACCAATAGACATATTGTGGCTTCATTTGTACTTCCTTTAAATTTTTACCTGCTTTACCTTGTCAGCGGTATGAGGTTCCTCTGGGGGAACTCAGTGGAGTTATCTGAAAGTACCATGACTTGGCCTCTTTTGTCCAAAAGAGCCAGAAATATCTGGTTATTACTTTTGACTCACTGAACCTCCAGGGTGGTAAATGTGTAATTGTCCTTGGAAGGTGGTATAAGCTCTACGAAGCTGTCAATCCCTGGGGTAATGCTCTGGGGGTCTTTTAACAGGTTATCCATTTGGGGGTCCTTGGACGTGCTGGCAACTTATCTTATTCCTGTGGCAGTCAGCAGTAGCTCAGAGCCAGTATTAAACACTCTCAACAGCCAGTCAACACCTTTTTCTCCCTTCTGCTCCATAAAATCTTTAGAAATATCTCAACTCTTGAAACTCACAAGGTTTTAAGTTTCAGTTTCTTTC
>NW_011494835.1:3090017-3109353 GCF_000754665.1 Bison bison bison
ACCCTTGGATCAGTTTCTAATTGTCTGTTATCCCCCACTTATTTGACTTTAAGAATTGGCACTGGAAAGCTCTGCAGTGGATGTCCCCAGTGGCTGGACTTGTAAGTAGCCATTTCCCTATCCAGGGTGTCCCAGTTGGCCTCACTGGGATTGGGAACAGCCTCCACTAGTATGATGATGGCAGGATCATTAAGGCTGGCTCCTGGACCCTGAGAGCATGGAATTAGTGCCTTGGCATGTTGGACCTGTGCAACACAGAACAACCCCTGGCCCACTTCCATGAGTATCTTTCATTTAGGGAGGAAGCTAACTTCCACACAAAAAGGATTTCAGAGCAGTGATATTATGGAGTAAAATTAGCTAAACTCTGAACAAGCCAACATCTAACATCATCAGGTACCAGTAAGAACAGAAAAATAGAAATACGTCAACATTGATGGAAGAACATAAATTATAGAAGTCTTAGAAAAATGGCTTGTCATCACATAATCAATTGAAAATCTGCATACTTCTCCCAGAGAAATGACTCGGAAAAAATCTGGTCCCTGTTCTTTTGTTTACATATGCAATGTTATTCACATTAGCATGTTTTAGAACAGAAAAAAGAAAACTGTAAAAAGCCCACATATTCACCAACAGTAGGATGACTACATCAATTATGGCACAGAAAATGCTGTACAACAAAAATAACTGAGTCATAACTAAATGTACAACATGGAAGATTCTCACCCACAAGTTGAGTAAAAGGGAACATTTAAAAAGACAACAAAACTATGATTACATTTATATGAAGTTAAAACATATATAAATACAATTATCAGTAACTGTAAAGAAATAGCTATCACAAAAATGGAGATGGCAGTTAGCCTTTATGGGGATTGCAGAAGGGTCAAGGAATGCTTCTTGAGTCCTAGCAGTTTTCTCTTTATTGATATGAGTATTGATTAAATAAATGTCAGCTTAGAGTTGTACATGGGCTTCCCAGGTGGCACTAGTGGTAAAGAATCCATCTGCCAGTGCAGGTGATGTAAGAGACACGTGTTCAATTCCTGGGTCTGGTAATTTAGTCTATAGATTTTCACAAGAGTGGAAAATGTATATACAAGCATTGCAGCATTTTTGTTAATAAAAAATGATTGGAAACAATCTAAAACATCTACAAAGAATGAATTATGTTGACTATTTCATGGTACAGCTGCATTTAGGTTGACATTGGAAGGGAAAGTCTATTTATCCTGATATAGAAAGATTTCTAGATACAAAAATATCATGGTGTAGATATAAGTGTGAAGGTGTATATGTATACGGTATGTTTCATTGCTATTTTTCTGGAAGGATATATCATAATCTGCTTTTTCTCTTCTTTATTTTTCTCTCTCCCCTAGGAGGCTGGTCAGAATAGATTAAATCAATGAGCTTCCTTGCCCTTTGGCTTTTTATTGAATTTGATCGAAGGGGATCCTGGTTGGGGATCCAAGAAATGAAGGAGAGTGAATTCAAATTCTGTGTTCCCAGGGTTATTCCTCAGCTCAGGTTCCCTGAGTTTCAGGAACTGCCACCTCTCCCCTTCAGATTTCTGTGTTGCTTTTCTGGTTTCCTTACACTTCAGCTAGACTTGTAAATAGACCCTTTATTAAGCCCTTCTCAAATTATCATCATTCATTTGTGTCATTTTTTTTCATGTTGCAGCTATAATGAGAATTTAGTACAATTATACTAAGTACCATGCATGCATGCCAAGTCACTTCAGTTGTGTCCGACTCTCTGTAACCCCATTGACTGCAGCCCACCAGGTTCTTCTGTTCATGGGATTCTCCAGGCAAGAACACTGGAGTGGGTTGCCATGCCCTTCTCCAGGACTAAGTACCATGGTGTTGTTCAAAAGAGTAAGCAAAGTTCTTTGATTCTGTTAAAGAACACTTTTCAAGGTACATTGTTGGTGAGGAAAAAAAGCAAGTGAGGATTGGTTTAATTTCAGTTATATTAAAATACTATATATCAGACCTAACTAGAAAATATAATAATGCTTTGATATATTACCTGGTAGGTTTTGTTGTTTCTGTCATTTTGTGCCATATCAATCAGTCTTGTTTAATTCTTCCCTTAATGGTGGCCAGGAACTTGTGCTTCTTCATTCACTCAAAATGCTCCACATAACAGAGTTTTTCTGAGTAAATGAGTCAATCTTGGCTTTTGAATTTGAAAAGACTGAGTCCTACACTCTCATGACCAAAAGAACTCAGACTTCCACCATCCCCCATCTCTGAAAATATTCTAGGAGTTGGGAAAGCATTGAAAGTTAGGAGAATTTGAACGGTAAAAGTCTCCTGAAATAGAGCTCTATGGTTTCATCTTTTTCAAAATGATGTAACTATCAGGCATGTTTAGTGAGTCTTAGGATAAAAGTGATGTTTAGTCATTTCCAGGGAAGTTCCCACTAAAAACAAGATCTTAACTGACTTCTACTCAATATAGTATGAAAGTAATGAAAATACTTATATAGTAAGTGTAAATATTACAGTAATGAAAATAATTATGTAGTAAAACAAGCAAAACAAATCTGAGACAACTTTGGAGCATTTTCTAGAACCACTGCATAGGGTAAGAGCAGTAATAAGTTTCCCATGATTCATTTGTTATTTCAAAGGCATTACTGAAGTCATTCCATATGCCAGTGCATGCTCAGTTGCTCAGTCATGTCCAACTCTTTGCAACCCCATGGATTGTAGCCCACCAGGCTTCTCTGTCCATGGGAATTTTCCAGGCAAGAATACTGGAGTGGGTTGCCATTTCCTCCTCCAGGGCATCTTCCCAATCTGAGTCTCTTACATCTCCTGCATAGGCTGGCAGATTCTTTAGCACTGAGCCACATGGAAAGTAAACCTGGAAAACTCAACAGTGGCCACAGGACTGGAAAAGGTCAGTTTTCATTCCCATCCCAAAGAAAGGCAATACCAAAGAATGCTCAAACTACCGCACAATTGTACTCATCTCACACACTAGTAAAGTAATGATCAAAATTCTCCAAGCCAAGCTTCAACAGTTCATGAACCATTAAATTCCATGTTCAAGCTGGATTTAGAAAAGGGAGAGGAACCAGAGATCAAATTGCCAACATTGCTGGATCATTGAAAAAGCAAGAGAGTACCAGAAAAACATCTACTGCCGTTTTATTGACTATATCAAAACCTTTGACTGTGTGGATCACAGTAAACTGTGGAAAATTCTTAGAGATGGGAATACCAGACCACCTGACCTACCTCCTGAGAAATCTGTATGCAGGTCAGGAAGCCACAGTTAGAACCAGACATGGAACAACAGAGTGGTTCCAAATGGGGAAAGGAGTACTTCAAAGCTGTATACTGTCACCCTGCTTATTTAACTTATATGCAGAGTACATCATGAGAAACACTGGGCTAGATGAAGCACAAGCTGGAATCAAGATTGCCAGGAAAAATATCAATAACCTCAGATATGCAGATGACACCATCCTTATGACAGAAAGCAAAGAACTAAAGAGCCTCTTGATGAAAGTGAAGGAGGAGAGTGAAAAGTTGGCTTAAAACTCAACATTCAGAAAACGAAGATCATGGCATCTGGTTCTATCACTTTATGGGAAATAGATGGGGAAACAGTGGAAACAGTGTCAGACTTTATTCTTCTGGGCTCCAAAATCACTGCAGATGGTGATTGCAGCCATGAAATTAAAAGACACTTTCTCCTTGGAAGGAAAGTTATGACCAACCTAGATAGCATATTGAAAAGCAGAGATATTATTTTGCCAACAAAGGTCCGTCTGGTCTAGGCTATGGTTTTTCCAGTAGTCATGTATGGATGTGAGAGTTGGACTATAAAGAAAGCTGAGTGCCGAAGAATTGATGCTTTTGAACTGTGGTGTTGGAGAAGACTCTTGAGAGTCCCTTGCACTGCAAGGAGATCCAACCAGTCCATCCTAAAAGAAATCAGTCCTGAATATTCATTGGAAGGACTAATGCTGAAGTGAAACTCCAATACTTTGGCCACCTGATGGGAAGAACTGATTGATTTGAAAAGACCCTGATGCTGGGAAAGATTGAAGGCAGGAGGAGAAGGGGATGACAGAGGATGAGATGGTTGGATGGCATCACCAACTCAATGGGCATGAGTTTGAGTAAACTCCGGGAGCAATGGACAGGGAGGCCTGGAGTGCTGCAGTCCATGGGGTCGCAGAGAGTCAGACAACTGAGCGACTGAACTGAACTGAATTGAACCTGGGAAGCCCTCCATATTTCAGGCACATTACTAAAGCCTTAGAATATAGTAATGAATGAGATTACTTGCCTCACATTTTACATTGTAGAGTTGGAAACATATAATAAGCACAGTAGAAAATAAAAAGCATTATATTAGTAAGAACTTCTAAGGGATGTATGAAGAATTAGCTGTAGAAGAACACATTTTTAGGTCTAGCAGCTATGGAGCACCTCCGTGGAAAAGGTGACCCTTGAATGAATGCTTTAAGGATATCTGTGTGAGGAGCATTGTGAGCAGAAAAAATTAAGAGATTATAGAAAGGCCTTAAGGTGGAGGCTCACCTGGTGGGTTCACTGAACCAGGAAGAGACTAGTGTGTCTGGAGCAGTGTGATCGAGTGGAGAGTGGAAGAGGGTGAGCCAAGTGGGTAGAGAGACCAGATCACAAGAGCTTTGTGGATCACACAAGAGATTAAGCTGAAATCAGGGTATGGGGATTTCCCTGGTGGCTCAGACAGTAAAGCGTCTGCCTACAATGTGGAAGACCCAGGTTCAATCCCTGAGTCAGGAAGATTCCCTGCAGAATGAAATGGCAACCCACTCCAGTACTGTTGCCTGGCTGGATGGAAGAGCCTGGTGGGTTACAGTCCATGGGGTCGCAAAGAGTTGAATACAACTGAGCGACTTCACTTTCACTTTCTTTTACTTTTCAGGATGAGGGGAGGAATCTTTTGGAAGGATTTAACCAGAGAATTCACATGATTTGGCTCCTACTTTAACAATTACCCTCAATATTGAGTAAAACAGACTGTAGGGAAAAGGAAGTTAGAAGGAGAATGGCTGAGATCATTGCATTTATTTAGGTGAGATATGTACCCCAAACCAGAAGGGATATGACATAGAAAACAGGTAGAAGTGGAGAGAACTTGAAAATGAAAATGAGGGATTGTCTGGGAAAGATCTCAGTGAAATGAAGGCTTCTTTGTGGACACAGGCTGGCTCAGATGACAGCACTCAGGTCCGCTCTTGATACCTTGATAATACACAGATTCCCGAGACCTATGACATAGCCCCAGATGAAGGGATGAGGAATTTAAAACCAATAGAGATTAGGTTCCTAACTGGGGCACCTTAAATAATTTTATCCAATTTTAGAAAATAAGTTATTTTTCTTTTACACCTAAATTTATGAATGAAGATTTATATCTGATATGTGTGTGTATTTTTAGTCTGTGTCTAAGACTTCAAAAGGAAAAAAAGTCTAGAAGTATTCTAAATTTTCAATAATGGTTACTGGAGGATTAGACCATGGAATTGTTCAGGGAATGAAAAGATCTGAACAAAGTTGAAAAATGAAGAAAATTTTTTATTTTTTACTAGACTTTAAAAAGGCTCCTGTAAGGGCTTTATAATTTAAAAGGAAAAAAAGTTCGTAAAAATTAACTGTAATGTTCTAGTAGGTGTTGTAATGATTCTAATTGTTAGGTTTACCTTCTTCAAAAATTAGTATTCTATAGTGGATATCCTATACTCTGCGAATTTGAATACTTTCCAAGTTACTGAGATATTTTTTCAACTAAGTAGGATTCAAATTTCGCCCAGTTACATGTTTTTCTCATTAACTCTTATTGCCCTGAGCATCCTGTTCCTCCTGTAATTGTTGTCGATGAGTGAGGTAAAGTAGCTATTAAGAAACTCAGCCCTCACCTTGACACATTCTGCTTTTTCTCCCGTCCCTGAAAAGTATGAGCCCACTCTTCCAACCATGTGCTTCGACTTCGTAATCACTTCTAATCTCTCAGTGTGCTTCCCTTTATATCCTTTGCTAATGGTAAACTGTTATAGCTTTGCTGTTTTATATGTCCCCTGGATGCCCTTACTAATTTTTTTTTCCTGATCATCATTTTTTTTAAACTCACATTTATTCTCATCAGATGATTGCCTTTCTTCTTTTACTCTTTCTTTTTTTTTTCTCTGCTCTTTAAGTAGAGAGGAAATCTAAAAAAGAATAAAAATAAGACATTTTCTGAGGTAAATTTCTTTCTTCTTTGTTTCTTGGGTTAAAAAAAAAAAAAGTAAGTCTATTTGGTTTCCTTGAAAGGGTAGGTTACCTTTGCTACGCATTGCCTTTCAAGTCAGCAAGACAAACTTTTCTCATTTCATATCCTGTACCATTCTTGTGACTTAAAACATCGATAGAAAATATTCATACAGTGGTCAGGGGAAAGATAATTTTGTTTTGAGTGAAAATAATAATAATAAAGCCATGGGGGAGAAACAGGTTTTTTGAACCACTTGTAGGTTAGTACAGTGTGAAGTTTGGATTCCCACTCAAAATGCCTTCTGAGCCCTTCCAATCTTTTGGAGGAATGGAAAAAGGGCTAAAAAAAATGAACCTGGAAGAGGCTGGAATTAAAAGAGCATCCTGTTATCTAGCCACAGTGAACAAAACATAAGTAACAGTGTAAGGAACTGGACGAATCCAAGCAACTTCCATAGACTAAAAACAGGAGGGGTGGTATTGAGACTTGACCTATGTAACTGACTATGTATGTAATCTTATCCACATAAAATTGTCTGCTTGTGATTATATTATATACCATACTTTTACCTCTCTATGGTCACTTACTTTCATTTGAGAGCTTCTGAAATAGCTATGCTTTAACTTAGATAAATAATATTTAATAATTTGCACATAACATAGAAGGCCAAGTAGGAAGATACTTTCATGGAAGGGATATACGTGTCTTTGCTGCTGCTGCTGCTAAGTCGCTTCAGTTGTGTCTGACTCTGTGCGACCCCATACGTGTCTTGAATGGATATTAATTTTTAGAGTAGTTTTAGGTTAACAGCATGTTTGAAGGAAAGTTCCCTGGTGACTCAGATGGTAAAGAATCTGCCTGCAATGTGGGAGACCTGTGTTTGATCCCTGGGTTGTAAGATCCCCTGGAGGAGGGCATGGCAACCCACTCCAGTATTCTTGCCTGAAGAATTCCATGAACAGAGGAGCTTGGCAGGCTACAGTCCATGGTGGTGCAAAGGGTCAGACACAACTGAGTGACTAAGCACACACGCGCACACACACACATACACACACACACACACACAATCCCCACACATTCCTGTTCCCCACATGCACAACTTCCCCACTATCAACACCCCCCACCTAGAGTGGTACACTTTTTGTAACTGTTAAACCTACATTACCATATCACTATTACATATAGTCTGAGTTCCATTGTGGTTCACTGTTGGCATCGTACATTCTGTGTTTGAACAAATATTTCATGACATCTATCCATCATTACAGTATCCTAGAGCATAATTTCACTGCCCTAAAACTCTTCTGTGCTTGGCCTTTTCTTCACTCCCTCATCCCTAAACTCTGGCAACCATTGAACTTTTTTACTGAATCCATTATTTTGCCTTTTTTTCCAGAACATCTTATAGTTGGAATTGTACAATCAGTAGCCTTTTCAGACATGTTGCTTTTACTTAGCAATATGTATTTAAGATTCCTCTATGTTTTTTTGTGACTTGTTAGCTTATTTCATTTTAGAACTGAATTCTATTGTCTGGATGTACCAGTTTACTCATCCATTCACCTACCTAGAGACATCTTGATTGCTTCAGTGCAGTTCAGTTCAGTCGCTCAGTCGTGTCTGACTCTTTGCGACCCCATGAATCACAGCACACCAGGCCTCCCTGTCCATCACAAACTCCCGGAGTTCACTCAAACTCGTGTCCATCAAGTCGGTGATGCCATCCAACCCTCTCATCCTCTGTCGTCCCCTTCTCCTCCTGCCCCCAATCCCTCCCAGCAACAGAGTCTTTTCCAATGAGTCAACTCTTCATGTCAGGTGACCAAAGTATTGGAATTTCAGCTTTAGCGTCAGTCCTTCCTATGAACACCCAGGACTGACCTCCTTTAGAATGGACTGGTTGGATCTCCTTGCAGTCCAAGGGACTCTCAAGAGTCTTCTCCAACAACACAGTTCAAAAGCATCAATTCTTCGTAACTCAGCTTTCTTCACAGTCCAACTCTCACATCCATACATGACCACGGGAAAAGCCATGGCCTTGAATAGACGGACTACAAAGTTTTGTCAATTATAAGTGAAACTGTTATAAATATCTGTGTGCAGGTTTTTGTGTGAACATAAGTTTTCAACTCATTTGGGTAAATACCACAGAGCATGACTTCTGGATCATATGGTAAGACTATGTTTAGTTTTGCAAGAAACTGCCAAACTGTCTTTCAAAGTGTCATACCACTTTACACTCCCATCAGTAATGAATGAGAGTTCCTGTTGCTCCACATTCTTGCCAACACTTGGTGTTGTCAGGATTTTTTTTAAAGCTTCTTAAGCACAACAGAACAGAATACATTTTTCTTTCCTTCGTGTTAAGTGTGCCCCTTTAGTGAACAGATGTTTCTTTGTGTGTGTGTGTGTGTGTATTTCCCATCCTAAAACTAAGTCCCTGAACCCCACATGCCATTTCAGGTACTCAGGTCCTTTGCAGCAAATTGTTAAGAGAATTGTTAATAGTAGTCGTCAGTCAGTCTTCAATTCCCCTTTTTTCATTCTGTCTTGAAACTGTCCCAGTTCAAGTTTCTAACTTTATAGCTTCATGAAAAATGTTCTTATCAGAGTCAATGACCTCCACAATAGCAAATTCAATGGTCAAATTTCAACCCTCATTTTGTGTAAGCTATATTTAACATGACACAATCTCACTTTCTTGAAATACTTTCTGTGTTTGGCTTTTGTTTGTTTGTCTTACCTCTTTCTTGGTTTACTTCTTACCTTAATGGCCACTCTTTTTTGGTCTCTTTCATTGCTTCCCCATATCTATCAGACCTCTAAACATTTGAGTTCCTAGATCTATACTGTCTTCCTTTCAGTACTCAGTTGTTTGGTTACCCCTCCTCACTACCTTCATATTTCTACCAAATTGTCATCAGATTATCAGAGAGGTTGTCCTGGACCATACTATCTAAAAGAGACTTCTATCCCAATCCCATCACGCTCTGTCCTCTTACTATCTTCAGTTGCCTTTTTTTTTTTTTGTAATCTCTTTATTCTTCATTTTAACTCTCTCACCACCATCTTGTGAGTCATTCTAGAATATAAATTCATAGACAGCTGTTATCTACTATTGAGTTTTTTCATTTTTTATTATTCCCTGGCCTATAGTTGTCATAAAATATGTATTTCTTTAATAATAATTACAGTATTTGCTAAAACATCTTCCCAGTCTCCTCTTTGAGTCTTCTTTGGGAATAAGAGTCCATGCAGTCCAGAAAAGGTTGTCCTTTCTTCTACTTACTCAAAATTTCCTTTTTCAGAAGAAGACAATTGTGCACAGTTGTTACGATAACCATCTTTAGTGAAGATGGTCATTGGAATGGGCATCAGCTTGGTCTCTCACAATTCTCCTTTCACAACTACAAGACGTTACAAATGAAGGGCAGAACAAATGATATGGAGACATGATGACCCAGATGATAATGTGAGACTCAAAGAGCTGTACGCTTGCAAGCACACATTTTATTAGCATATTGGTAAGGACGCATGTGAACTACTTCCCTAGACCAAAGAGACGAGCTTATATTTGGCATAAGCTATATTATGAGAAGTTCAGTACTTGGACAGTTCATTGTTAGGGTTGGAGGAACACTGAAGAGGGCAATGTAACCAGCCAGATGTGGGTATTGAAGATGGCTAGAAAAGTTTGACTCAAACCTAACACATGACCTCATAGATAGTCAAATGGTTGATTCTCTAGTAGTAGTGTCTTCAGGAGACAGAGCTCACAAAGGACAGCATAGTCATGTATGTATTCATCACTCTAACAAAGTGACTAAGATGAAGATGAAATCTAGTGGAAAATGACTCAAGAGCTACAGATCAGTTTCAAGTAGTGTCCTTGAACTTTTTGGACTGCATGGACTCTTATTCCCAAAGAAGACTCAAAGAGGAGACTGGGAAGATGTTTTAGCAAATACTGTATCTATTATTCAATAAATACATACTTTATGACAACTATAGGCCAGGGGATAATAAAAAATAAAGTAGGCACAGTTGAAGAGTCCTGGGAAGTTTCTTTACTAACTCCAATATTTGTTTACTCATTCACTCAACACATAGTTATTTTTCATCTATTATATGCCTGGCATTATTAAGGCATTGTGAATAGAGAAACAAAATAAAACAAAATCTTCTGATTTTATGAAACTTACTATTAGGAAGAAAAACAATTAAATATAATTACGTATTATTCTAGATGATAATACACACCAAGGAATAAATCAAAACAGAGGTAGATGGATGAATGTAGATGGAAATGTGTGAGGAAAAACCTTATTTCAGCTAAGGTTTGAATGGAGACCTAAAGAAAAAGGGAGAGCGAGTCATGTGTGAATAGGATTATCACGTGCTATAAGACAGCTTAGGGTAATTTCTCACTGACTTGTATTTTTCCTATCTCTAATCACACAGCAAGTCCTATACTGAGATAGTTCATTAATGATAAAAATGTGCCGAGAAAAATGGTAGTAGAAGTTTTACTTTTATTCTTAAATCTTTAGATCACTACCTGTAGAAAATATTGGTTTCTGGAGACTCTTTAGATGCATAAAGCCATGGTATAAAGTAATATATCCATGAATTATTTTCTTTGTTACTTTTCCATAAAATGAGCTCCTAATCATTGTCAAGATGAAATAAGGCATGTTTCACCACTGACATATGACAGAATTCAGGAATGTATATTTTCTGTAATGTATATTTTTTCTAGTCATGAAATAAAAGTCAACATTTAGGGAATATATTGAAAACACTGAAGAATTTGTTTCCATAAGCCTACATACAGAGATCCAAAGGTTTAAATTTCATCATCAAGTCTGCTCCCTAGCACTGTCTCAACTTCACTTTCTTATGCGGTGGCTCTATTCTCAAGCAGCCTCTTTCTCATGGTGACAAAATAGTTGCCATCAGCTCTAGCTTTATATTTTACTTCTCAGCATGTTCAGTAAAATAAAAAGAATGCTTCCTCCTGTTAACTCCAACAAATATCTTAGAATTAAGTCTCAGGCTCTGATTGCTCTGGTTTAAGTTTTGTACCCATCTCTGAAACAATTACTATGGCAAAGAGAGGTAGTGCTTCAATTGGCTGGAAAAGTATGTACTTAAGATACATCAAAATTCTTGGACTGAGAATGAATTACTTTGGGTCCCAAGGGAAACCAGGTGCTTTTACCAGAAGGGGTAATACATGCAAGTAAGCAGCTGCTTATACACTTATCCTTGATATATTATATACAGAACACTATTTTCCAGAATCAAATGGGGCCAATAGATGTCTCTCTCTCCCTCTCTTTCTTCTTCTCCTTTCTCTCTCTCTCTCTCTCACACACACAGAAACCACCTCCCTACCAGCATCCCTTTACTATCTCCCCATTTGTTTCTATGAATATAAACACCTGATTACATGTCAAAATACATCTAATGCAAGGGTGAGAATGGGAAAGAGAAAGAATTACCACAGTGAGTCCCTTAGTATCTCAGCCCTCAAGCAGTAAAGGAAACATGGCCATAATTTGTGTTAGTTACAATTCTACCTGAATTAAGAATATATCATGAGGAACTAAATGTTTTTATAATTATTTTAATAAAAATGTAGGTAATGGACATTTATTCTGAACCACGGATTGATACTACACGCCAACTGATTTTAACCATTGCCGTGTACGTCTAACAGCAAACTGATAGTAAAAGCCTTGTTGTTGTTCAGTCACTAAGTCGTGTCTGAGTCCTTGTGACCCCATGGACTGCAGCACAACAGGCTTCTACATCCTTCACTATCTCCTAGATTTTGCTCAAATTCATGTCCATTGGGTCGGTGATGCCACCCAACCATCTCATCCTCTGTCGTCCCCTTCTCCTCCTGCCCTCAATCTTTCCCAGCATCAGGGTCTTTTCCAATGAGTTAGTCAGCTCTTTGCATCAGGTGGCCAAAGTAAAAACCTTACTAAAGTATATTTGTCCCCCTTCCTCTGCCTTTTCTTCAGATTCCACTGATTAGGGATTCATTCCTATAAGACTACTCTCCCTCCAACTTCAGAGAATAGTCACCAACCCAGACTATCACCTGTGCTTCTGACCAACTGACTATAGACTGAAGGTTGCAACAATTTGCCCCATCCCCTCATCTTGGAATTCAGATACCAATCACAAGTGAAGGTTGTTACCTACCCTTGTGACCAACTGGCTGTAGATGAGAGGTACCCACAACCTCCTCTTTGGGTAGAGGTTTGATTACTCCTCTTTGCTTACAGGAAACCATTCTCCAGCCTCACAGCTTAGGGTATTTACTGCTGTAAGCTTCCCCAGTCGACTTATCTCTCTTCTAAAATACATAAATTTCACAGAGGCATAAACTGGAATTAAGATGTTCACATAAATATTACCTTAATTGTTCACCTCAGGAGCTTAGTCAAAACTAGTGAATAAATATTTATTATAAATAAATACTAAAAACTAATAAATTCAATACACAAACATGACAATTCTTCTTCTTTATCACAGACTCCCTCACAGCTTCAACACTCTAAGGGTCATTTTTGCTGGATCAGTGGTATTGAGCAACATCAAACCCCAAGGCTATTCCAAAGTGCTGTGGCAACTGGATGGCAAACTCTAAGGCAGACTTAGTATCTGCAGCTGCAATTCCAGGCAATGGGGAGATAAAGTGACTGTAGAGACACAGAAAGTAGGGGCAGTATTGTGCACAGGCCACCCTAGTCGATGTGGAAAGTAGATTTGACATGGTACATGGACTTAATCCTGAGCAGATGTGTGATGCTTGCAAAACACTCACTTCATAATTCGAAAGTAATTTGAAAGAATTGGAATAACTGAGTACATAGAAGAAAACAAACTTTGCTTGAATCATTAGTTACTTGGTTCAATTGCTCAGTCATGTCTCACTCTTTGCCACCCCAAGGACTGAGTATGCCAGGCCTCCCTGTCCATCACCAACTCCCAGAGCTTACTCAAACTCATGTCCATCAAGTCGGTGATGCCATCAAACCATCTCATCCTCTGTCATCCCCTTCTACTCCTGCCTTCAATATTTCACAGCATCAGGGTCTTTTTCAATGAGTCAGTTCTTCGAACTAGATGGCCAAAGTATTGGAGTTTCAACTTCAGCATCAGTCCTTCCAGTGAATATTCAGGACTGATTTCCTTTAGGATGGACTGGTTGGATCTCCTTGCAGTCCAACGTACTCTTAAAAGTCTTCTCCAACACCACAGTTCAAAAGTGGATGGGGAGCACGTGTATACCTGTGGCAGATTCATCTTGATATTTGGCAAAACTAATACAATTATGTAAAGTTTAAAAATAAAATAAAATTTAAAAAAAAACAACAAAAAAGAATACTAAAAAAAAAAAGTGTCAATTCTTCAGTGCTCGGGTTTCTTTAGAGTCCAACTCTCACATCCATACATGACTACTGGAAAAACCATTGCTTTGACTTGACAGACCTTTGTTGGCAAAGTAATGTCTCTGCTTTTAATATGCTGTCTAGGTTGATCATAGTTTTTCTTCCAAGGAGCAAGTGTCTTTTAATTTCTTGGCTGCAGTCACCATCTGCAGTGATTATAGAGCCCAAGAAAATAAAGTTTCTCACTATTTCCACTGTTTCCCCCATCTATTTGCCATGGAGTGATGGGACCAGAAGCCATGATTTTAGTTTTCTGAATGCTGAGTTTTAAGCCAACTTTTTCACTCTCCTCCTTCACTTTCATCAAGAGGCTCTTTAGTTCTTTGCTTTCTGTCATAAGGGTGGTGTCATCTGCATATCTGAGGTTATTGATATTTCTCCTGGCAATCTTGATTCTAGTTTGTGCTTCAACCAGCCTGGCATTTCGCACAATGTACTCTGCATATAAGTTAAATAAGCAGGGTGACAATATACAGCTTTGACGTATTCCTTTCCCGATTTGGAACCAGTCTGTTGTTCCATGTCCAGTTCTGACTGTTGCTTCTTGACCTGCATACAGATTTCTCAGGAGGCAGGTAAGGTGGTCTGGTATTCCCATCGCTTTCAGAATTTTCCACAGTTTGTTGCGATCCACACAATCAAAGGCTTTGGTGTAGTCAATAAAGCAGGAGTAGATGTTTCTCTGGAACTCTCTTGCTTTCGATGATCCAATGGATGTTGGCAATTTGATCTCTTGTTCCTCTGCCTTTTCTAAATCCAGCTTGAACATCTGGTAGTTCACGGTTCACGTACTGTTGAAGCCTGGCTTGGAGAATTTTGAGCATTATTTTGAGTTATTACTCATAATATAACTCCTTGTGAGGCCAGAACAAATTTGAATTGCAGTTTTCTTTGATTTCAGTACTATGAACTGGGGAGAGCCAATTTCATTCTAATCCCTTTCTCCTTATATCTATCATAAATCAAAAGGAAATTTCTCCAATATTCTGAAAATAAATGGGCTTTAGTTTTCAGGGTGTGTTTTTTTTTTTTTTTTTAATTTTCCTATCATTCTATTTTGAGTGAAAGTTAGGTGAAATTGCATTTGCCAAACAATTGTTATTGTTTTTATTTTCCTCATTATATAAGTATCATAAGCTCACCGTAGAAATTTTAGGAATTAAGTAAGTAAAGGTCTTCCCTGATAGCTCAGTTGGTAAAGAATCCACCTGCAATGCTGGAGACCCCAGTTTGATTCCTGGGTCAGGAAGATTCCCTGGAGGAGGGATAGGCTACCCACTCCAGTATTCTTGGGCTTCCCTTGTGGCTCAGCTGGTAAAGAATCCGCCTGCAATGTGGGAAACCTGGGTTCGATCCCTGGGTTGGGAAGGTCCCCTGGAAAAGAGGAAGGAACCCACTCCAGTATTCTGGCCTGGAGAATTCCGTGGACTGTATAGTACAAACTATACAAACTATAAGTGAATGTGAAAAGACACTCAACATCATTTGTCATTCAATTCAGTTCAGTTCAGTTCAGTTGCTCAGTTGTGTCCGACTCTTTGCAGCCCAATGAATCGCAGCACGCCAGGCCTCCCTGTCCATCACCATCTCCTGGAGTTCACTCAAACTCACGTCCATTGAGTCATCAATGCCATCCAGCCATCTCATCCTTTGTCGTCCCCTTCTCCTCCTGCCCCCAAAACCTCCCAGCATCAGAGTCTTTTCCAATGAGTCAACTCTTCACATGAGGTGGCCAAAGTACTGGAGCTTCAGCTTTAGTATCATTCCTTCCAAAGAACACCCAGGGCTGATCTCCTTTAGAATGGACTTGTTGGATCTCTTTGCATTAGAGAATTACAAATTAAACTAATAATGAGATACAACTTCATACTTATTAGAATGACCAAAATCCAAAGCACTGACATTGATGTATGCAGGCAAGGATGTGGAACAACAGGAACTCTCATTAATTACTGGTAGGAGTGCAAAATAGTACAACCATTTTAGAAGATAGCTTAGCATTTTCTTGCAAAACTAAACTTTTTCTTACAATGCAATCCAGGCATCACACTCCTTGGTAATGAAACTGAACAGAACCCTGTGGGGCTCCTGAACATGGAATCCTTTCTGTTCCCCATTTCCTGATTCTAGCTTCCATGATTTTCTTTGAGTTCCAAAGGACAGATTCTAACAGTTATTATTTTGAGAAGGGAAGGGGTGCAAAGACAAGGAAGGGACAACCAGAAACAATAATGCAGCCTTGGGTTCCATCTCAACGTATGCACATAACAATGTCTTTAAACTCTTTGTTGTTGTTCAGTCACTCAGTCGTGTCCGACTCTGTGACTCCATGGACTGCAGCACGTCAGGCTTCCCTATCCTTGGCCGTCTCCCAGAGTTTGCTCAAACTCATGTCAATTGAATCAGTAATGCCATCCAATCATCTCATCCTCTGTTGTCCCCTTCTCCTCCTGCCTGAAATTTTTCCCAGCATTAGCATCAAGGTCTTTTCTAATGAGTTGGCTCTTCTCATCAGGTGGCCAAAGCATTGGAGCTTCAACTTCAGCATCAGTCCTTTTAATAAATATTCAGGGTTGAGTTCCTTTAGGATTGACTGGTTTGATCTCCTTAAAGCCAAGGGACTCTCGAGAGTCTTCTCCAACACCACAGTTCAAAAGCATCAATTCTTCAGTACTCAGCCTTCTTTAAACTCTTTAGGACGTCAGCATTCTTCACACCAGAGAAAGACCACCTGTATATATAATATATATTATATATATTAGAAAGACCACCTGCTATATTAAAGGAACCAGAGAAGCTCATCAAGAGATTACCTGAGACCAGATTAAAGGACTGCAGGCCCTGCACACACCCTAATCTTTTGCAACCTCACCTTTAAATCTTTGCTATAAAATTCCTCATCAAATCCTCCCAGCTGAGACATAGATTTCAAGGGCAGGAGCCCAATCTGTCTCCCCTTTCCTGGTAAAGCAATAAAACTATTCTTTCCTACATCACCTAAAACTCTGTCTCTGAGATTCAACTCAGCACCAGTGCACAGTGGGGCTTCCTAGGTGGTGGTAGTGGTAAAATAACCCACCTGCCAATGGAGAAGATGCAAAAGACGTGTGGGTTTGATTCCTGGGTTGAGAAGATGCCCTGGAGGTGGACATGATAACCCATTCCAGTATTCTTGCCTGGAGAATCCCAAGGACAGAGGAGACTGGTGGGCTACAGTTCATAGAATCGCAAAGAATCAGACACAGCTGAAACACTGAATATGCACACACAGTGACTGAACTTTCAGCATCAGTATTACCCAAGTAAATTGAGAATGTATGTTCAAAGAAAAACTATCAAATGGATGTTTAGAGCGGTTTTATTCATAATTGTCAATACTTGGAAACATCCAAGATGTCTTTCCATAGGTGAGTGGATGTGTTTACTGCATATACCTATTGTGTATTTATTTTATATATATCTATGGTAATCCTGACAGTGGAATATTACTAAAGCTTAAAAGAAATGAACTGTTAAGCCATGAAAGCACATGGAGAAAACACAGATGAGTATTACTCAGTGGAATAAGTCAATCTGAAAAGGCTGCTAACTATGTGATTCCAACCATACAACACTCCGGGAAAGACAAAAACAATAGAGACAGTAAAGAATGCAGTGTTTGTAATGGGTTAGAGCGGAGGGGGAGATGGATAGTTGGACAGAAGGTTTTTATAACAGTGAAACTATTCTGTATGCTACTGTAAAAAATTTAATAAACAGAAACTTCAATTAAATAGAGTTGAGAGGCCAGAAGAATAGATGGCATGCCCTGCAAGTACAGCAGATCCCAACAGGAAGAATAAAGACTCCTGTACTTTCCTTGCAAGGGCTTGGCCAAAGAAAGCCATGGGCTCTGTTTACTAGCTCTATCCCCACTTCTTTGTGTCTCTAAAAGTTGTTATTCTCTTGCCGTGGGGGAACTTGCCACCTGGTTGCAGACCCTGAATTGCAATTATCTGCTGATCCCCAATAAGCCCATCTTTGTTATTTAAGTCAACATTATTATAATTGTGAATATATGTTATTTCACATTTGTCCAAACCCAAAGAATGTATACCACCAAGAGTGAACCATAACATGAACTATGGGCTTTGGGTGATAATGACATGTTAATGTGGGTTCATCAATTATAACAAATTTATCACTGTGTTGTGGGATGGTGATAATGGGGGAGGCTGTGCATGTGTCAGGGCAGTGGGTGTATGGAAAATCTCTGTACTTTCCATTCAATTTTCTTGCAAACCTAAACCTGCTCTAAAAAAGTAAGGTCTGTTGAAAAGAGAAGAAAATATGCTATCTGCTACAGCATGAATGAAACCTGAAAACACTATAGTGAGGGAATAAAAACAGACAAGAGGACAAATATTATATGATTCTGCTTGCATAAAATATATAGAATAAACAAATTCATAGTGACAGAAAGTAGATTAGAGTTTACCAGGGACTGAGGAGAGAAAGGAATGGAAAGTTATCATTTAAGGTATACAGAGATTCTGTTTGCAGTGATGGAAAAATTTGAAAATAGACAATGATGATGGTCATACAACATCAAAATATATCTAATGCCTCTATACTGTATACTTAAAAATGGTTAAAACAGCAAGTTTTGTGTTATGTACATTTAACCAAAAGAAAAATGTTTTAAATTGTTTAAAAAGTCCACGATAGGTACAGCTCAGCCTCCAACATGCATATCTATTAGTATTTGGCAAGATAGTAATATAAGCAGCCCATGAGGTCACAGAGTCGGACACGACTGAGCAACTGAACTGAACCGAACTGAATATAAGGAAAGATAATGTTCTCCTTAGGATTTTTTTTCTTTTTTTTGGCCACCAATCAGCATGCAGGATCTTAGCTCCTAACAAGTTCAGTCACTCAGTCGTGTCCGACTCTTTGCGACCCCATGAATCGCAGCATGCCAGGCCTCTCTGTTCATCACCAACTCCCGGAGTTAACTCAAACTCACGTCCATTGAGTCGGTGATGCCATAGAGCAATCTCACCCTCTGTCGTCCCCTTCTCCTCCTGCCCCCAAAACCTTCCAGCATGAGAGTCTTTTCCAATGAGTCAACTTTTCTCATGAGGTGGCAAAAGTACTGGAGTTTCAGCTTTAGTATCATTCCTTCCAAAGAACACCCAGGGCTGATCTCTTTTAGAATGGACTGGTTGGATCTCCTTTCAGTCCAAGGGACTCTCAAGAGTCTTCTCCAACACCAACTTCAAAAGCATCAATTCTTCAGCACTCAGCTTTCTTCACTGTTCAACTCTCACATCCATACATGACCACTGGAAAAACCATAGCCTTGACTAGATGAACCTTTGTTGGCAAAGTAATGTCTCTGCTTTTGAATATGCTATTTAGGTTGGTCATAACTTTCCTTCCAAGGAGTAAGCGTCTTTTAATTTCATGGCTGCAGTCACCATCTGCAGTGATTTTGGAGCCCAAAAAAATAAAGACTGACACTGTTTCCCCATGTATTTGCCATGAAGTGATGGGACCAGATGCCATGATCTTTATTTTCTGAATGTTGAGGGTTTTTTTTTTTTAATTTT
>NW_011494835.1:3109453-3109725 GCF_000754665.1 Bison bison bison
ATATTATACATGTTTCAATGCCATTCTCCCAAATCTCCCCATCCTCTCCCTCTCCCACAGAGTCCATAAGACTGATCTATACATCAGTGTCTCTTTCGCTGTCTCGTACATAGGGTTATTGTTACCATCTTTCTAAATTCCATATATATGCGTTAGTATACTGTATTGGTGTTTTTCTTTCTGGCTTACTTCACTCTGTATAATAGGTTCCAGTTTCATCCATCTCATTAGAACTGATTCAAATGTATTCTTTTTAATGGCTGAGTAATACT
>NW_011494835.1:3110701-3111035 GCF_000754665.1 Bison bison bison
TTAGGTCCCATTTGTTATTTTTGCTTTTATTTCCAATATTTTGGGAGGTGGGTCATAGAGGATCCTGCTGTGATCTATGTCGGAGAGTGTTTTGCCTATGTTCTCCTCTAGGAGTTTTATAGTTTCTGGTCTTACGTTTAGATCTTTAATCCATTTTGAGTTTATTTTTGTGTATGGTGTTAGAAAGTGTTTTAGTTTTATTCTTTTACAAGTGGTTGACCAGTTTTCCCAGCACCACTTGTTAAAGAGATTGTCTTTAATCCATTGTATATTCTTGCCTCCTTTGTCAAAGATAAGGTGTCCATATGTGTGTGGATTTATCTCTGGGCTTTCT
>NW_011494835.1:3111135-3111497 GCF_000754665.1 Bison bison bison
CATTGATCAATATTTCTGTCTTTGTGCCAGTACCATACTGTCTTGATGACTGTGGCTTTGTAATAGAGCCTGAAGTCAGGTAGGTTGATTCCTCCAGTTCCATTCTTCTTTCTCAAGATAGCTTTGGCTATTCGAGGTTTTTTGTATTTCCATACAAATTGTGAAATTATTTGTTCTAGCTCTGTGAAGAATACCCTTGGTAGCTTGATAGGGTTTGCATTGAATCTATAAATTGCTTTGGGTAGTATATTCATTTTCACTATATTGATTCTTCCAATCCATGAACATGGTATATTTCTCTATCTATTAGTGTCCTCTTTGATTTCTTTCACCAGTGTTTTATAGTTTTCTATATATAGGCT
>NW_011494835.1:3112084-3113205 GCF_000754665.1 Bison bison bison
TCCTTCTATTCCTGCTTTCTGGAGAGTTCTTATCATAAATGGATGTTGAATTTTGTCAAAGGCTTTCTCTGCATCTATTGAGATAATCATATGGCTTTTATTTTTCAATTTGTTAATGTGGTGTATTACATTGATTGATTTGCAGATATTGAAGAATCCTTGCATCCCTGGGATAAAGCCCACTTGGTCATGGTGTATGATCTTTTTAATGTGTTGTTGGATTCTGATTGCTAGAATTTTGTTACGGATTTTTGCATCTATGTTCATCAGTGATATTGGCGTGTAGTTTTCTTTTTTTGTAGGATCTTTGTCAGGTTTTGGTATTAGGGTGATGGTGGCCTCATAGAATGAGTTTGGAAGTTTACCTTCCTCTGCAATTTTCTGGAAGAGTTTGAGCAGGATAGGTGTTAGCTCTTCTCTAAATTTTTGGTAGAATTCAGCTGTGAAGCCATCTGGACCGGGGCTTTTGTTTGCTGGAAGATTTTTGATTACAGTTTCAATTTCCGTGCTTGTGATGGGTCTGTTAAGATTTTCTATTTCTTCCTGGTCCAGTTTTGAAAAGTTGTACTTTTCTAAGAATTTGTCCATTTCTTCCTCGTTGTCCATTTTATTGGCATATAATTGTTGATAGTAGTCTCTTATGATCCTTTGTATTTCTGTGTTGTCTGTTGTGATCTCTCCATTTTCATTTCTAATTTTATTGATTTGATTTTTCTCCCTTTGTTTCTTGATGAGTCTGGCTAATGGTTTGTCAATTTTATTTCTCCTTTCAAAGAACCAGCTTTTGGCTTTGTTGATTTTTGCTATGGTCTCTTTTGTTTCTTTTGCATTTATTTCTGCCCTAATTTTTAAGATTTCTTTCCATCTACTAACCCTGGGGTTCTTCATTTCTTCCTTTTCTAGTTGCTTTAGGTGTAGGGTTAGGTTATTTATTTGACTTTTTTCTTGTTTCTTTAGGTATGCCTGTATTGCTATGAACTTTCCCCTTAGGACTGCTTTTAAAGTGTCCCACAGGTTTTGGGTGTTTGTTTTCATTTTCATTAGTTTCTATGTAAATTTTGATTTCTGTTTTGATTTCTTCTGTGATTTGTTGGTTATTCAGCAGCGTGTTGTTCAGCCTC
>NW_011494835.1:3113305-3114290 GCF_000754665.1 Bison bison bison
ATCATTAGGTAGTGACCATCTTTGTCTCTTTTCACAGCCTTTGTTTTAAAGTCTATTTTATCTGATATAAGTATTGCTACTCCTGCTTTCTTTTGGTCCCTATTTGCATGGAAAATCTTTTTCCAGCCCTTCACTTTCAGTCTGTATGTGTCCCCTGTTTTGAGGTGGGTCTCTTGTAGACAACATATGTAGGGGTCTTGTTTTTGTATCCATTCACCCAGTTTTTGTCTTTTGGTTGGGGCATTCAACCCATTTACGTTTAAGGTAATTACTGATAAGTATGATCCCGTTGCCATTTACTTTATTGTTTTGGGTTTGAGTTTATACACCGTTTTTGTGTTTCCTGTCTAGAGAATATCCTTTAGTATTTGTTGGAGAGCTGGTTTGGTGGTGCTGAATTCTTTCAGCTTTTGCTTGTCTGAGAAGCTTTTGATTTCTCCTTCATATTTGAATGAGATCCTTGCTGGGTACAATAATCTAGGCTGTAGGTTATTTTCTTTCATCACTTTAAGTATGTCTTGCCATTCCCTCCTGGCTTGAAAAGTTTCTATTGAAAGGTCAGCTGTTATCCTTATGGGAATTCCCTTGTGTGTTATTTGTTGTTTTTCCCTTGCTGCTTTTAATGTTTGTTCTTTGTGTTTGATCTTTGTTAATTTGATTAATATGTGTCTTGGGGTGTTTTGCCTTGGGTTTATCCTGTTTGGGACTCTCTGGGTTTCTTGGACTTGGGCGATTATTTCCTACCCCATTTTAGGGAAGTTTTCAACTATTATCTCCTCAAGTATTTTCTCATGGTCTTTCTTTTTGTCTTCTTCTTCTGGAACCCCTATGATTCGAATGTTGTAGCGTTTAATATTGTCCTGGAGGTCTCTGAGATTGTCCTCATTTCTTTTAATTCGTTTTTCTTTTATCCTCTCTGATTCATTTATTTCTACCATTCTATCTTCTAATTCACTAATCCTATCTTCTGCCTCTGTTATTGTAC
>NW_011494835.1:3114390-3115811 GCF_000754665.1 Bison bison bison
TGCATCTTCTCAATCTTTGTCTCCAAGCTATTTATCTGTGATTCCATTTTGATTTCAAGATTTTGGATCAATTTCACTATCATTATTTGGAATTCTTTATCAGGTAGATTCCCTATCTCTTCCTCTTTAGTTTGGTTAGGTGGGCATTTATCCTGTTCCTTTATCTGCTGGGTATTCCTCTGTCTCTTCATCTTGTTTAAATTGCTGAGTTTGGGGTGTCCTTTCTGTATTCTGGCAGTTTGTGGAGTTCTCTTTATTGTCGCATTTCCTCGCTCTGTGTGGGTTTGTACAGGTGGCTTGTCAAGGTTTCTTGGTTACGGAAGCTTGTGTCGGTGTTCTGGTGGGTGGAGCTGTATTTCTTCTTTCTGGAGTGCAATGAAATGTCCAGTAATGAGTTATGGGATGTCTATGGTTTTGGGGTGACTTTGGGCTGCCTGTATCTTGGAGCTCAGGGCTGTGTTCCTTGCTGCTGGAGAATTTGCTTGGTATGTCTTGCCCTGAAACTTGTTTCACTCAGAGAGGTTTACAGTGTTATATGGAGAAGAGAAGAGTGAGGAGGGAGTTTGAGGTAACCCGAATGAGATGAGGTGGAATCAATAGAGGAGAGAGTGGGCTATTCAGTAATCTCTTCCTTATGTGCACTCCACAACTGGACCACTCAGAGTTGTTCACAGAGTTATACAGAGAAGAGAAGAAGGAGGAGGGTGGCAGAGGTGGCCAGGAGGATAAATGGGGGGAATGAAAAGGAGGGAGACAGATCCGGCCAGTGACCAGTTCCCTAAGTGTTTTCCAGTGTCTGGAACACACAGAAATTCACAGAGTTGGGTAGAGTAGAGAGGGGTTAGGGAGGAGACACAGGCGACCTGGTGGAGAAAAAGGAGAGTCCAAAGGGAGAGAGAGCAGTTAAGCCAGTAATCTCGCTCCCTAGTGAAAAATGGGTACTGAAGATTGGGTTCTTAAAGGTACAAAATTGGTAACAAATACATAAAAGCAAAAATTAAAATCTAGAGTAGAGTTTGGAATTTCAAAAATACGATGTTAAAGAAAAGAAGAAGGAAAAGAAAGAGAGAAAAAACGAACAAACAAAAACAAACAAGGTCATGAAAATTATAAAGAAAATATAGGTACAAAATTGATAACTAATACCAAAAAGCAAAAGTTAAAAATCTAGAGTAGAGTTTGGAATTTCAGATATACAATGTAATTTAAAAGGAGAGGAGAAAGAAACAGAGAAAAAGAAAAAGAAAAAAGAAAAAAGGGTCACAGAAATTATATTAAAAAAATAAAAACTATAGGTACAAAATTGATAACAAATATCAAAAAGCTAAAATTAAAAATCTAGAGTAGAGTTTGGAATTTCAAAAATACAATGTTAAAGAAAAGAAGGAAAAAAAAAGGTCAAAAAATATAAAAAAATATAT
>NW_011494835.1:3116736-3117721 GCF_000754665.1 Bison bison bison
TCTAGGTTGCTCCGCCGGGAACCATCCATGGCCGGCCCTGGGCTGCCTGTACTTCCCAGGTCCAAGCCGCTCAGGTTCAGGCACTCAGGTAGTCCTCAGAGGCGCAGACTCTCGGTTGGGCCTGCGTTTTGTGCCCTTCCCAGATCCGAGCAGCTCAGGTGATGAGGTGTTCGGCGCGCGCGATTGCTGTGACTTATCGCCTCCCCGCCACTTGGTTATCTAGGTGTGCACTGGCACACCTTTTCAGGCAGATGTTGACCGTCCAGACCCCCAAGAAGTTTTAGTTAGCAAAGCAGCCTGCTTACAGTTTTATAGATAATGTCTCTCTGGGGCTGCGATTGTCCCCTTCCGGCTCTGGCTGCCTATCACCGGAGGGGGATGGTCTGCCACCGGCTATCTCTGTTCAGTCCTTTGTTCTGTGTGCGAACCTGGTGGCGTCTTAGGTTAGGGCTGGCTTTTCGCGTGGTAGATATCCCACAGTCTGGTTTGCTAGACCAAATTATTTCGCTCAGATAGTGCTCGGGGTATTCAGGCCAGATCCTTGCAATGCAGCCCGCGCTGCGCCTCCCTGCCCAGCCCCCGCTTGCTAATGGCGGATGTAGGCATCTGCGCTGCTTCTCTGCTGGGGGAGTTACAGTAGGGCTCGCAATGTGCGGGTTTTAATTGTTTATTTATTTTTCCTCCCTGTTATGTTGCCCTCTGTGCTTCCAAGGCTCGGCACAGATTCGGCAGTGAGAAGGTTTCCTGGTGTTTGGAAACTTCTCTCTTTTTAAGACTCCCTTCCCAGGATGGAACTCCGTCCCTCCCTCTTTTGTCCCTTTTTTTGTCTTTTATATTTTTTCCTACCTCATTTCGAAGACTTGGGTTGCTTTTCTGGGTGCCTGATGTCTTCTGCCGGCATTCAGAAGTTGTTTTGTGGAATTTACTCTGCGTTTAAATGTTCTTTTGATGAATTTGTGGGGGAGAAAGTGTTCTCCCTGTCCTA
>NW_011494835.1:3117821-3134903 GCF_000754665.1 Bison bison bison
GATTCTAGCTTGTGCTTCTTCCAGCCCAGCGTTTCTCTTGATGTACTCTGCATAGAAGTTAAATAAAGCAGGGTGAAAATATACAGCCTTGATGTACTCCTTTTCCTATTTGGAGCCAGTCTGTTGTTCCATGTCCAGTTCTAACTGTTGCTTCCTGACCTGCACATAGATTTCTCAAGAGGCAGGTCAGATGGTCTGGTATAACCAGGGATCAAACCCATGCCCCCTGCAGTAGAAGCACAGATTCTTCACCACTGGATGGTGAAGAAAGTCCCTTTCATATAATTTTTAATTCTCTTTTTCTTCTATGTATTTTTTATTATGGTTACAGCTTGCTGAGTTTTGACAAACATATAGACTCTGTAACAATCACCTGGACAAACTATGTAATATACATATTAAAAATTTCTATTAAAAATTTCCTTTCTGAAATTTTCCAAACACCACCATCATCAGAAGCCACTGCTGTTATCACAGTTGCTTTAAATTTCCTTTAAGCATCCTTATTAGCATATCAGCAACAAGCTGGATTTGAGGATGGTTACAGCAATGTTGAATCAGAAGGGAAAAAGATAAACTGTAAACAAGTAAAAGAAAAGCCCTTCTACTGTTAATGGTCCAGGGGCAATATCAACCTGAGATGTAGCACATTGAAAGAAATGTTGTGCATGACTGAGGCCAAAAAGATGAAAGCACTGAAACCATCCCCCTAATCTACTGTAATATATGACTACATGTCATATACAGGATCCAGAAATAGCTCCATTTGGGTGGCTTGCTAAATATAAGATAATGGAGTAGAGTATGTCTATACAAATGGGTACAAGGACTGCCAAAGCCAGGATAAAAATGGGAATGATACTTGACCTAAGGGGATCTATTGTGCTACCTGGAGCCAATGTGAAGCCTGAAGAGCTAAGGAGCACTAGGGAAGACATTCAAGCCAAGAAAACAAAAACACAGTTGTAGAGTCACAGAGTTCAACAACAAGTGGCATTAGAGCAGACTGGCCCCTGTGAGCAGGAGCCATTTGTCCTTGAGAAGAGCAGATACTGTAGCCAACACGCACCAGAGAAGAGCATGGGGACTGGGAAGCGGATGCTCCTACTTTGTGCTTCAAACCCACCTAAGTATTTCTCTCCTTCTGATCACCCAAGTGTCATTTCAGGGAAGAAATAGACAAAACGATACTCATCTGAGACACTGTCTAAAGGCTTGTTTAACAGAAAACAAACTTATGGGGAATTTCCGGGTGGTCTAGTGGTTAGGATTCTGGACTTTCACTTCCATGGCCTGGGTTTAATCCCTGGTCAGGGGACTGACCTTCAAGACAGCAAGATCCTACTAGCCAGCAAGGCTAACATAACAAAAACAAATGTATGGTCCCCAAAGCGGTAAGGAGGATGGCGAGAGGGATAAATTAGGAGGTTGGTATTAACAGATACACACTACTCTGTATAAAGTAGATAACCAACAAGGGCTTACTGTATAGCATAAGGAACTATTCTCAATACTTTAAAATAATTTATAATGGAACAGACTCTAAAAAAGAATACATATATGTATATAAAACCATACTCAAGCACACACACACACACATATATCTGAATCACTAATGCTGCACACCTGAAACTAACATACCTTATAAATCAGCTATACTTAAATAAAAAAAGAAAATAAAGTAGGAAATATTTATTTTTAAAAGTCAAAAACAATAATAAAGACTTGTTTAAATCATTGGCTACAGATGAGACACTTAATTATCTCCCCTGCTAACCAGTGAGATGGGAGATTGGAAGGAAGGCCAGATTAGTTATTGACAAAAAATAAAATTGTTATATTTTCTGTGAACATCTGAGTAACTGTGTGAGTTAAATTTGTGGCTTGCTGCTATTGCATTTAAGGGATAAGTTGAATAAAAAGTGTGAATTCTATCTTTAAAAATTGGAGTTGTATCTAGCAAAGATGACATCACAAAACTACTTAAATTGTTTCTTCACTCTTTCCTGAACTAGTGTTTGTAGTAGAAATTTTGAGCATTCACGCCATTCTTAGGCTTATACCCTGGATATTTTCACTTCACGTTATGCAACGAAAATTTTATGTGTTTAAATATTCTCTAAAAATATATTTTTAATATCTATACAATATTCAAATGGATTTACTGGAATGTGTTTACATATTCTACTATATTTGGACATGAAATCAAGTTTTGCAACTATAGGTATAATACAAATGTAAAGCCAATTTGTACTATATCTCTAAATACTAATTTAGTAAATTTTTCCTAAAATTGGAATTTGTGAGTCAAAATAGATGAAGATTTTAAAAGTTAACATATACTGCCAAATTGCTTTCCAAAATCTCTGTGTAAATTTATACAGCTACTAGTAGGAAAGAAAATGCCAATCATGAAGAGTACCCTTGCCAGGATTATATCACTATGAATCTTCTCTAATTTGACAGGTCAAGCATTGTATCATCTTTAATCAGAACTTTGAGCAGTAAGATGATTGCTGGCTATTGGAAAATTAAAGTGGCTCAGTCGTGTCCAACTCTTTGCAACCCCATGGACTGTAGCCTGCCAGGCTCCTCTGTCCATGGAATTCTTCAGGCAAGAATACTGGAGTGGGTAGCTGTTCCCTTCTCCAGAGGATATTCCCAATGCAGGGATCAAACCCAGGTCTCCCACATTGCAGGCAGATTCTTTACTATCTGAGCCACCAGGGAAGCCAGTAACCAGGAATGAGTAAAGATCTACTTTCTGGACCTGGAGACCCTAAAGATGCCATTTTAAAATGGACCACAGGTTCTAGACTTTAGTGTACTATTGATCCAGGGCTTTATTTATTTAGAAGAAAATGCCATGGTCAAATTTTGTTAAAGACTATTTTTCTTTTTCAAAGTCTAACATTCATTGCCCCAGATTCTATGTCATTTAATGATATATTTTTAATGGGACTTGATTTATTTGAATTACGTATCTTTTGAAGTAGCTTGAATATTACTATTCTATCATTCAGGGAACATTTCTTTTTCCTCAGGCACTGTTATATACTGATATGTCATAATGGCCTCTGATTTCAAGAAATTCATAATCTTGGTGGGGTAGGTAGCAGAAAGCAAGAGATCTGTGACTATATAGTCAACTATAATTTTCTGAATACCCATCAAAAGTAAAAATAGTTATGGATTTATAATAGAACAATAAACTTTGAATCTCAAGAAGGCAGTTTACCTTTATGTTCCACTGAGAAAATCCAAACACGATTTTTTAAGAGACAATTTAAGTTTATCAGCTTTTTAGGGCTATTCACATGGAGGGAGACTTTAAGATTCACAAATTACAAAAATTATATCTTTACTGACAAATACAATGTTACTTTTTTCCTCTTTTATATTTACAAAACAAGTTTATTTCCCTCTTTACAAGTTATCTTTGACATTAATGTATTTTTAATTACCAAAGCCATGTTAGTGATATATTACCTGCAACACTTTGCCTTGCTTCTATTTGCCTGGATGCTCTTTGAATTTGTTTGTACTTTGGTTGCTGGAAACTACTCTTTTGTTGTTGTTCAGTCATTCATTCGTGTCCTACTCTTTGTGACCCCATACACTGAAGCATGCCAGGATTTTCTGTCTGTCACTATTTCCTGGAGTTTGCTCAAACTCATGTCCATTGAGTCAGTGATAATATCCAACCATCTCCTCCTCTATCATCCCCTTCTCCTCCTGCCTTCAGTCTTTCCCAGCATCAGGGTCTTTTCCAATGAATCGGCTCTTCACATCAGGTGGCCAAAGTATTGGAGCTTCAGCTTCGGCATCAGTTCTTCCAGCTAATATTCAGGGTGGATTTCCTTTAGTATTGAATGGCTTGATCTCATTGCAATCCAAGGACTCTCAAGACTCTTTTCCAGCACCACAGGTCAAAGGCATCAGTTCTTCAGTGCTCAGCCTTTTTTATCGTCCAGCTCTGACATCCGTACATGACAACCATAAAAACCATAGCTATGACAATACAGACCTTTGTCGGCAAAGTAATGTCTCTGCTTTTTAATACACCGTCTGTGCTTGTCATTGCTTTTCTTCTAAGGAGCAAGTGTCTTTTAATTTCATGGCTGCAATCACTGTCCACAGTGATTTTGGAGCCCAAGAAAATAAAGTCTGTCACTTTTTTCATTGTTTCCCAATCTATTTGCCATAAAGTGGTGGGACCTGATGCTGAGATCTTAGTTTTTTGAATATTGAGTTTTAAGCCAGCTTCTTCACTCTCCCCTTTCACCTTCATCAAGAGGCTCTTTAGTTTCTCTTTGCTTTCTGCCATAAAGATGGTGTTGTCTGCATATCTGAGGTTATTAATATTTCTCCCAGCAATCTTGCTTCCGCATTGTGCTTCATCCAGCCCAGCATTTTGCATGATGATGTCAAGTCACAGGTATCCATTCTCATAGTTTTTGAGCATTTATCCTGTAGGTGTGTATTTGTGATTCCTGAAACTTGATCATTCAGTGTATCATTTATTTCACCTTTTTAAAAAAATGTATCAAAGTATCATGATTTCAAGCCATATCTCAAGAATAAAATGAATAATAACTAAATTCACATTAAATGTCTTTTCTTCTCTCTCCCTTTCTCTTTATTCAAATTTCCATAATGGAGACTCTGTAACCATCCAACACTGTTTTTGACTGAACAATTTTCAAGTGAAGCTGTTGTCAATAAGTAAGATTTTAGTTTTAAAATAAAGAAAAAATGAGAGTACCCTGTACACTAAAGACTTCATAAGGATTTTAGTAGCAGATTTCCTTTTTACATCAAAGTGATTTGAAGAAAGTTTACCTTACATCAAAATTTAGAATAATTTTCTGCTTGGAGGAGATGAAAATTGAAATTGGCCTTAAAGTGTAGATTAAGCAGGAATTTTTTTTCACATAGGTAATAGGCAGTGCAGGAACAGATGTCTATAAGTTCTTATTCTATTAAGGTGCTAGAATTATTCAGAGAGGAGCCATGGGCACTACATTGAACCTGAAGTGCTGTTAGGGACAGTGAGAAGGGTTTTCAAGTTGATAACTGTTGACTAGAATTTCCCATTGGAGAAGGAAATGGCAACCCACTCCATTGTTCTTGCCTAGAGAATCCCAGGGACGGGGGAGCCTGGTGGGCTGCCATCTATGGGGTTGCATAGAGTGGGACACAACTGAAGAGACTTAGCAGCAGCAGCAGCAGCATTTCCCAACATTTTCAAAGTATGAAAAATAGAAATTATGTACAATATCTTGTTGCAAACTCTAGAGAGTAAACTCCTTAAAAGAATCCCTTAAAAGAAGGGATTAACAAAGGGGAATAACAAGATATTATTGTTTCCTCATTTTTTGTTGACAAAGTTATAAGTATTAAATACACATATTTTCCCAAAACTTTAAACTTCTTACCCTCACAACAGTGGAAACTGAAAGTGCATGCTCAATATATTCTTCTATCTTAAAATCTTTAAGCCTATAACCTGTGTGCTCAATCAATGATGTTAATTGCATAAGAATAGGAAAATGGCATTTTCCAGAGCTGATATTCCATTAGATCTTCATGAGAGTGAATGGAAAAGATAGAGAATGACCTAAAAATGTAGATTAGATTTGTCTGAAAAGGTAATGAACTTCTAAGTGAACAGAAGCTAAATTCGGATTCCTAATAAAATGGAAAGGAGCCAGTTCTTAGCAATCATTACCAAAATTTTGTATAGCTTCAATCATTACTCATTTATGCTGAAAAATGTCTATTCTGACATACCTTGGCATCTTCTCATTTAAAAAACATATTTAAGTCCTCTAAATTTTATATATTCTTCCATGGGAAATTCAGAAACGAATACCTTCATCATCCAACCAGTCCATTCTGAAGGAGATCAGCCCTGGGATTTCTTTGGAAGGAATGATGCTAAAGCTGAAACTCCAGTACTTTGGCCACCTCATGTGAAGAGTTGACTCATTGGAAAAGACTCTGATGCTGGGAGGGATTGGGGGCAGGAGGAGAAGGGGACGACAGAGGATGAGATGGCTGGATGGCATCACTGACCTGATGGACATGAGTCTGAGTGAACTCTGGGAGTTGGTGATGGACAGGGAGGCCTGGTGTGCTGCGATTCATGGGGTCGCAAAGAGTTGGACACGACTGAGTGACTGACCTGACTGACCTTCATCATATCTTAATTATGTTTAATTTGTGTTTATATTACCAATGCCTAATTTATAACAGATACAATGTGTGATGAATGTACCTATTTTGGAAAAAAAGAATGAATGATTATGATTTTGATATGTACAATATTATTCTAATCAATGTAAAAATGGATTAATATTTTTAAATATCTACGGACAGAGGGATGGTATGGGGAGGGAGGAGGGAGGAGGGTTCAGGATGGGGAACACATGTATACCTGTGGTGGATTCATTTTGATATATGGCAAAACCAATACAATATTGTAAAGTTAAAAAATAAAATAAAATTTTAAAAAAGAAAAAAAACAAAAAAAATGACACTATTAAAAACAAAACTTGATTAGAAGTTTAGATTAGTGTTGGTAAGCTCTAAAACTACCCTTGTAAATGGATAATAATAGACCTTTATATATTAATATCTTTGAAGAACATAAAAATGATATAATATATGCTAATAAAAAGAGTATTTTAGTAGAGCTATAGTTAACACCTTATATTATTCAAGAAATACTTAACACAGGATGCAATAAAATACTAGTGCAATCATATATTATAATTTGGACAATCCTACAGAGCTTATTTTTCATGAAAATTAAAATTATTTCACAGAAGAGACTTAGAGGTCAAGATCAAGGCATATTTTATAATAATTGATTTGGTAATTAGGATGATTTTCCTTCAAGTCTCCACTGGTTTTTGAAGAAAATGGGATATTAACATAGACTTCATTAGAGGGGATGGTGAAGGTGTACTTTTGTCCATTCCATACGAGTGTGACCTCTCACTTTGATGGGAATAGAAAGGATGTACTCACCAGGTCAGTAATCCTGGAAGTCATAATAGAGTTCCACTGAATGTAAGATTCCACATATTTCCTGGTCTTTGGACTACTTTACTTTGCCAAGAAAGGTCCATCTAGTCAAGGCTATGGTTTTTCCAGTGGTCATGTATGGATGTAAGAGTTGGACTGTGAAGAAGGCTGAGCACCGAAGAATTGATGCTTTTGAACTGTGGTGTTGGAGAAGACTCTTGAGAGTCCTTTGGACTGCAAGGAGATCCAACCAGTCCATTCTGAAGGAGATCAGCCCTGGGATTTCTTTGGAAAGAATGATGCTAAAGCTGAAACTCCAGTACTTTGGCCACCTCATGCGAAGAGTTGACTCCTTGTAAAACACTCTGATGCTGGGAGGGATTGGGAGCAGGAGGAGAAGGGGACGCCAGAGGATGAGATGGCTGGATGGCATCACCGACTCAATGCACGTGAGTTTGAGTGAACTCCGGGTTTACTCTGTCCAGTTGGTGATGGACAGACAGGCCTGGCGTGCTGCGATTCATGGGGTCGCAAGGAGTTGGACACGACTGAGCGACTGAACTGAACCGACTTGGACTACTCAGAAAAAGTGTTTGAATCTCACTTCATATGAATCTAGGATTGCTGCTAGAGAATGATGATAGAGAGGAGTATGTCTTGGACTGTGGGAATTCACAGGAGCCTCTCTTTCTGCTTCCATGCTTAGTGATTAACATAAGAAGGCTAGTTAAAGCAAGTGTGGCCTGAGAAGGTCAAGACAATCAAAAGCTCACACTTTCATGAATGAAATCTGATTCTTTCAGCCATGAAAGCAACGTAGACCAGCTGAAGAGCTGGCCAAGTGTTTAGGAAATCTGATTGTATGGTTATGAGTCGGTGGTGGAACAGAGAGATGCAGGTGTGATAAATGTCAATTACGGCCTCAAGACCTGTTGCTATAATAAAAAGTATAACTTACCTAACAACCTTCCTGTCATAAGTCTTTCTCTTTTCTCAGATAACTCAACTAGCCTTCACTTGAAGTGTCAATATTAAAGTGGTTTTTAGGTCCAGCATGAGTTGATCTGAGTAGTGCATGAAGTTCCCTAACAAATACATGTTATTTTAAAAGGAAGGAAATGTCTTCCCTCCTAAAATGTACATTCTAGCAGAGAAAGGCATAATTATTATTGACTGTTTATCTTCATCTGAATATGTAAGATTCACAAAGAAGACTTTTTTTTTTCCTACTAGATCTAAGCATGGGCTTCCCCAATGGCTCAGCGTGTAAAGAATCTGCCTGCCATGCAGGAGCCACAGGAGATACAGGTTCCATCCCTGGGTCAGGAAGACCCCCTGGAGGAGGAAATGGCAACCCACTCCAGTATTCTTGCCTGGAGAATCCTATGGACAGAGGAGCCTGGTGGGCTACAGTTCAAATGGTCACAGAGAGTTGGACATGACTGAGCATACAGCATGCACACACAGATCTAAATATGGTACATGGTTGTTGCTTAATATTTTTAATAAATGAATATTGATACTTTCCTGCTTATAACCTTCCAACAGTTTCATATCATTTTCAAAATTAAAATCATGGTGCAGAATGTTCTAAATAATCTAATACCTGCTTCTTTTTTCCAAAATTATTCTCCCTCTCTCTCCCCCACCCCCAAACACACACTCATACACCTCTCTCTCTCTTTGTACTACTGTTCAGTCACACTGGCTTTTTGTTGTTGTTAATTTCAAACACACCAAATTTGTTCCAAACTCAAAACCTTTCTGTGTAGGTGTGATACTAAATTAGATATGTGCATGTTGTATTACCTGTGAATTTTATTTCATAATGAAATTGTTAAAAACTGCAGGTTATGAAAAGGTAGTATTGAGTCTAACAGTATGCAAACCACTGACAAAGCAAAGAAAGACCTTTCTTTTAACAGAATTTGGAAGCAGTTTATTTTTTTTTTTTCTTTTTTTAGGCCACACCAAGCAGCATGCAGGATGCTAGTTCCCTGATCAGGGATTGAATTCCCCATCCCCTGAATTGGGAATGAATAGTCTTAACCACTGGACCACCAGGGAAGTCCCAGGACTTTCTTAACAGTGATGTGCTTTTTCAAAATAGTTGCTAGTGATATTCCTCAAAAAGAAAAAAAAACTTTTCTTGATTTATACTGCTAAGTCGCTTCAGTCGTGTCCAACTCTGTGCAACCCCATAGACGGCAGCCCACCAGGCTCCTCTGTCCCTGGGATTCTCCAGGCAAGAACACTGGAGTGGGTTGCCATTTCCTTCTCCAATACATGAAAGTGAAAAGTAAAAGTGAAGTCGCTCAGTCATGTCCGACTCTTAGCGACCCCATGGACTGCAGCCCACCAGGCTCCTTGGTCCATGGGATTTGCCAAGCAAGAGTACTGGAGTGGGGTGCCATTGCCTTCTCCGTCTTGATTTATAAGGCAGTGTCATTTCTGTAAAATTTTCATGAATGTTAAATCCATACCAAAGATATTTTTAGCTCATTTGTAAAATATTAAGTACTTGGCTCATGTTTACTTCTAGGCTCAGATAATTATGAGCAGGTATTTTATTTACAGGTATGTCCTGTGGGGCGATTTAAAGGACATAAGGAATGCGACACAATTCCTCATTGCACAGGCTGCCCACACATGGCAGAGTGACCACAATACCAGGCCTCTGTGTGCTGGATTCCACGAGTGCTACAAACAAAAACGGCCCCGAGAGGCAGATTTCTCTTGAGAACCACCACCCAATCTGTCCAGTGGCTTGTTTCTTTCTTTCTTCTGGTCTCTGCTCAAATTCACAACTAAGAAATGTGGCCTCATAAATAAAGTAAGCTATGGGCTATAAAAAAGAGCTCTCTCTTTTTAAAAAATAGCAATATAAATACAGTATAGATCTAATGGTCAGTCCAAATGTAAGTAAGGGAATTGGGGAACAGAAAATAACTAAAGGTCACTGGTATGATGGAGACAAACCTCCAGGGAATGTGGTATCATCATATTAAGGCCCCAGAACCACCTGTGAGATCCTGTCCACTTGGAACTTGAATAAAATTGCTCAGAGAATATAATTAGCCTTTACAATTGGATACTCAGCTCCTGAAAAAGAAAAAAGAAAAGAAAGAAGCAGCATTGTAGCTTGGAGTGCCAATTTTGGAATCAGACATGCTAAATAAAGTACAAATCCCCTTAGCAAGAACCTTCAGCTGGAGAAATTCTGACCTGAAGAAAATAATTTAGCATAGATTACAAAATATAATCCCATAATCCAATTTCATTAAAGTTTGTAGAGGACAACTAGGGTGGAAATGAGTAATTAGAATGTTGGTTAAAAGCATAAATGTTGCCATTTGATGTTCCCAGGATTTTTCTATTGGATTTCCAGAATATAAATCAATGAACTCATTCCAATTATGTATGAATGTATTGGATTTGTGATATGTCAACTTGTCTGAGCTGAACTACACTCTCCCCAAATCCCCTTTTCAGGTCAGGGTGGCCTACACATATTTCAGGTTATAGTGGGCCACACAGGAAGCAGTTGCCATTTTAAAGCTATATATATACATATATATATAGCTATATATACCATATATAGCTATATATATATCCATATATATATATACATCTTCCCCAATCATTCAATCTAAAATTATTCTGGGTGCTTCTGTGAAGGTATTGGTAGATATTTTGGTACTATGAATTTTATGAATATTTCCTTTATTGGAATCTAAGTAAGAATGGCGTTCATTCATTCACTCAATTAATACATTATTTATTGAGTGACTACTTGGTGTTGAGCACTTCGATGAGTCCTCAGGTTATGAGGAGTCCTGGGGTTATAGCAGTAAAGTAGAAAAATTACTGTTTATTCTTTCATAGATGTTGAATTATTGGGTAGATAGACATTAAATAAACATTCAGTTTGAAATGGAAATAATAGTAGAAAACAAAGTTTAATTTGGTTTCTTTGTAAACAATTTAAATTCCCTGTGAAACAGTTTAAATGGAATTTTTTCCTCACTTCTACAGCCTTTACTTAATGTTGTAACTTGTATTAATTTGTATATGGGACATATCCTTAGGATTTGAAATCAATTGCAGGGTAAACTTAACAAGTAAAGGGAATCTTGCTTTGTCATAATTATATCCCCAACTCATAGATCAGTACCTATTGCATAAAAGTGCTCAACCACTATCTGCTGAGTGGGAAAAAAAACTCACGTAAATGTTTATGTCCTTCTTTGAAGGAGAACCTAGGTTTCACATCAACCAGCCCTACCACAGCCACCTTGTGCTACTTGGATTCATTTCTTCATTTGTATCTTAAAACTGTTTTTTGAAATAGTTTTGAGGGAAATTTAAAATAGCAAGGTTAATGAGATGAACCAGAGCCACGACTGCTGAAGCTCTAAAGTAGTACTCAAGGGCTTTAATCATGTTCTCTTTCACTGTCCTTTTCTAAGTGCCCTTAACCTTCATCCCTCTGTTAGCCTGAGTGTTTTTCCTGACCTTCATCCTTGGGGAGTCTGAGCCCCTGGTCACTGCCTTTTCCACGTCAGTTGCTATACTTGTCTCTTGACTCTGTAACTGAACAAATGAGTAAAAAGTGTCCAAGTGGGTTGTCTAGAAGCCAAACATATTCTTCCTTGCTCCCATGATGGAGCATCAAGCCTAAATCATTCTGATGAGCACAGTCAACTGCTTCTACAAAGATGGTGACTTTTCTCTCTGCCTGCTCATCTTTTGGTCCAATAAACCCAGAGTTCCCAGATGGCAATTTTAACTTATAATTCAATGCCCTTTTCTCTGAGCCTCTCTTAGTGGAAGATTACTCTTTTGGAACCAGGATCTTCAAACATGCAGAACTCAGGGATAAGGCACAGGAAGCCCTGTGTGGGTGTCTGAGAGTGAAGGTTAGCAAAGATGCTCTTTATTCTGCTACTAGATTCTCAGACTATGGTGTCTTCTTACTGGGGACCCAGCATAGACACAGAGCTTTGATTGTAAATTTAAACTGCATTCTGGGAGATGGTTTTCTCTTTCTTGCCCAGTATTGCTTCTGAACTGGTATTTCAGTTGCACCATTATTGAGGCATCTCAGCACTCCACAAAGTGAAATTTCTGATTATTTTAGCATTGATACAACCTGTAGATCTCACAATCATGGTTCCAATTGTGTAAATTCTTTGTTGAATAGTGGTGACCCTGATTATATAAGGTCACATGCTAAGAGATCAAAAATTTTGTAAGCCCTGATACAATAGGCTGGTTGAGACCTTGCAAGTGAAGAAGAAAGAAAGACAAAAGAAAGACCATTCCTGGAAGAGAAAGAAACTTATTCATGGAATAGAACCTATTCTTATCTGAATAAATTGCCAGTCCTTCCAGAGAGGAAGAAGCACAATGTGATGTGTGACCAAGCGACCCGCTGTTATCCTCAAGGGATGCTCCATGGAGCAAGTGAGAACTTCTTCTGTTAGCTGGTTATAAATTATCCCCAATATCACCAACATGTTGGTTAAAGGTTAGTCACTGATGTAATTATAGCAGCTTCAGCTTCCTGTTTTTGGGGTTTGCATATGGCCTCTAGTTCTATTTGTCCTCACCTCCCCTTGGAGCCATTTCATCCAAAATACATTGTTGCTGAGCCCTCTGACCTTCTAACCTGGCGTATTTGACAGATTGTAGCTTATGCTTCTAGCTCAGCTTATGCTTCTCACTTGCTGCCCCATGTAAGCACTCCATTTCTACCAGTTCCCAGTAGCAAGTCAGGAGTTGCCTTTAAATGGTTTCTAATGATGAACCACAGATGGCATGCCACACAGCACCCAAATTCCTGGATGCTGTGATTCCCCCAGCAGTCATAAATTTCACAGGGTATTTTTTCTCACTACTATCTCCAGTACCTTAGCATTTGCTGAGTAGTATTACTTGCCCTACAGCCAGAGTATACTTCCGAGTGTTCTCATACTTCAAGTCCCATTCAAAGCTGGAAACTTTTCATGTTACCAGTATATGGCTTGGAGTCATATCGTCAGGTATACAATTTGCTGTTTCAAAAACTTGAAGCCGATGAGGTGTTGTTTCCTATTTTGTGATGAAAGATGAAGATGCAATAGTTTGTCTTTTTATTTCAGATGTGATATCCCAGCATGCCCTAGATAACTAGACCTTTAAAGAGTTTACTGACATGCCACCCTCCTGAAACTTTGAAGAGTTTATTCCACCCCTCTGAAGCACCTATGGCTTACCAAAGCTGCGAACATACTAACCATTTATTGTTCTTTAATCTGATTAGCTCATTTATATCAATACGATGTATGCAAGTGATCCAAATGGCTCAGATCACTCATGCTATATTATGACAGATAGTAGGAGTATTAACGTAGACTTGGTGAGAGGGCTATTGTGAGTATATACTATTGTTCATTCCATATGTGAGCTGTTTCTAATCCTTTTTAGATTATATAGGAATAGAAAAGGTGCATTCACCAAACAAATGATCATATAACATGTACCTGAAACTTAATTGTCTGCTCTAGGAGTGGTGTAATGACTGCAGCTGGAGCTAATGCTTGGTTAAGTTTGCAATATTTTCATTCTTCAGGATGCTCTGGCTTTTGCAGGGGTAAAGCTTTTGAATTAAATTGAGATAAAATTGTTACTACCAACCTTGTATCATTAACTGAAAAATAATTAACAAAGAATGTGCCCATCTATTGTATTTGAGAAGAGCATACACCAGTAAAAGCATCATTGCAATCAAACTATAAAAGAATTTCATCACTCCCCCCAAATTCCTTTATACCACTTCTTGGTTTACACCCTCTACAAATGCAAACCTAGGTACCTCCAACTCCTGCTCTGCTTTCGATCACTGAAGAGTAGATCAGCTTCTCCTAGAACTTATTTTATATCTGGTTTCTTTCACTCAGTATAATCTTTTCAGATCCACCAAGGTTATTCCCAGCATTGGTACATTTCAAATTTACAGAATGTTACATATCAAATAGGGTCTTCCCTGGTGGCTTATTCAGTAAAGAATCTGCTGCAGTGCTGGAGACCAGGATGCTATCCCTGGGTCAGGAAGATCCCCTGGAGAAGGAAATGGCAACCTGCTCCAATATTCTTGCCTGAAAAATTCCATGGACAGAGATATGTCAAATATATATCAACTTAAAAAGAACAAAAAGTATTTTGATTCTTTTAATTTCTGAATAACATTCCACAATATAGATATACCACAATTTGGTTATTTATTCATCTGTTGATAGACATCAGGCTGCTTCCAGTTTTTAACTATTAAAATTAAAGCAACTATGAACAATCATGTGTGGCTTTGTGTCAACATGCTTTCACTTCTTTTATAAATATCTAGAAGCATATTTATAAATATCTAGATGTTTATAATAATAGATATTTATAAATATCTAGAATTTGTTTTTGTGTGGGAGTTAGGTAATTAATTTTCTAAGAAACTGCTCAACTCTTTTTGAAGGTGGTTGTACAGGTTTAAATTCTAGCTAGCAATGTGTAAGAGTTCAACTTTCTTACCATTCCCTCCAAAACTTGGAGTTTTAAAATTTTAGTCAGTGAATGTGAAATAGTATCATATTCTGTTATTAATTTTTATTTCCCTAATGACTAGTGATGTTGAGAAAAACTTTTTGTGTGCCATTTATATATCTTATTTTATGAAGCCTTTCTTCAAATTGTTTGCCTTTTGTTTCTTTTCAAATTTGGTTACTTGTCTTGTCATTATATATTTTGGACATACTTTGATAATATATTAATATCTCATCCCAGGCTATGTCTTGATTTTTCATGTTCTCAATATGGCTTTTGAAGAAGTGAATTTTTAAAATTCACTTATATTATTGTTTTATGAGTTGTGCTTTTATTTCCTAAGAAAAATTGCCTCCTCCAAATACATGATTTTTTCGTCTGTATTTTTTTTTTTATATTTTAGTCTATAATATTTCAGTTAATTTTTGTGTATTAGAAAGGATTTTCAGTTCTTGATTTTTCCAAAGAGCTATCTTTGGAAAAGGCTGATAGGCTGTTCCAGCACCATCGTCTGGGCAGTTTATTTGAATAGAAATTATCATAGAATTTTCTTGGTAATTTTGTCAAAAATCAGTTAACCATAAATATTTGTGTCTATTTATATTTTTCCCCCAATACATGTATATGTACATTTGCAACAGTTACACACTATTTTAATCACTATGGCTCTGTGATGAGTCTTAAAATTAAGTAGCAGAAGTACCCAGATTTTGTTATTTTAAAAAATTCATTAAAAATTTCTTTCAGCAATGTTGGGGTTTTCAATGTACTGGTCTTGCTCATCTTCTGTCAGACTGCCTTCAACCATTTCCCCCACACTTCCCTAGCCCCCGCTCTCTCTTTCTACGAATTTGTTTTTTCAGATTTCATATGTAAATGACCTCTAAGTTTTGTCTTTCTCTGTTTGACTTATTTCACTTAGCATGGGGCCCTCAAGGTTTGTGCATGCTGTTGCAAATGACAGGATTTCTTTTTTACGGCTGAATTATATATATCATTGTATGCATATACACTCTTTATCTATTCATTCATCAACAGACACAGGTTGTTTCCATGTCTTGGCTACAGCGAACATGGGAGTGTAGATATCACTTCCAAGGAAAAAACCTGATTTTGTTTTCTTTGGATGTATAACTAGGAGTGGGATTACTGGATCATATGGTAGTTCTATTTTTAATTTTTAAAATTTTCCATACTGCTTTCTGTAATAGCTGTAACAATTTACATTCCCATCAGCAATACACAAGGGTTCTCTTTTCCCCACATCCTTGCCAGCATTTGTTATGTCTTGTCCTTTTGATGACAGCCATTCTAACAGATGTGAGACAATATCTCATTGTGATTTTGATTTACATCTCCCTAATGATTAAGTACCTCTTTATGTACCTGCTTGCCATTTTGGAAAAAAAGTCTATTCTGTTCCTTTGACTATTTCTTAATCTTTTTTTTTTTTTTGCTATTGAGTTATATGCATTTTTTATAGATATATTTCTTTTATATAAACTCCTATTATTATGTGGTTTGGAAATATTTTCTCCCATTATGTTCGTAGCCTTTTCATTTTGTTGATCATTTCTCTTGTCTTGCAGAAGGTTCTTGGTTTGATGTAATCTCACTTGTCTATTTTTGTTTTTGTTGCTTGTGCTTTTGGTGACATATTCATAAAATCATTGCTAAGACTAATGTTAAACAGCTTTTTCATTATGCTTACTTTTAGGAGTTTTATAGTTTCAGATCTTACATTTAGGTCTTTAAATCATTGTAAGTTAATTTTTGTGATTGGTATAAGATAGAGTTTCATCATTTTGCATATTAATATCTTATCTCCCAATACTATTTATAAATGAGACTGTATTTTCTCCATTGAGTATTCTTGGCACCCTTGTCAAATATTGGTTGACCCCTTTATAATGGATTTATAGCCATGATATAATTTATATTCATGAGCTCTCAGTTCTATATGTTTCTTTTTAGGCCAGTAATGGGCTGGAAGAAGCACAAGCTGGATTCAGGATTGCCGGGAGAAATATCAATAGCCTCAGAAATGCAGATGACACCACCCTTATGGCAGAAAGTGAAGAGGAACTCAAAAGCCTCTTGATGAAAGTGAAAGAGGAGAGTGAAAAAGTTGGCTTAAAGCTCAACATTCAGAAAACTAAGATGATGGCATCTGGTCCCATCACTTCATGGCAAATAGATGGGGGAACAGTAGAAACAATGCCAGACTTTATATTTTGGGGCTCCAAAATCACTGCAGATGGTGATTGCAGCCATGAAATTAAAAGATGCTTACTCCTTGGAAGGAAAGTTATGACCAACCTAGATAGCATATTCAAAAGCAGAGACATTACTTTGCCAACAAAGGTCCGTCTACTCAAGGCTATGGTTTTTCCAGTAGTAATGTATGGATGTGAGAGTTGGACTATGAAGAAAGCTGAGTGCCGAAGAATTGATGCTTTTGAACTGTGGTGTTGGAAA